>NC_041222.1:11283150-11308150 GCF_002837175.3 Physeter macrocephalus | reverse complement strand
AAGAAGGAAGGTTGCATTTGGGAATCTGTAGACCGGCCCGGTGGAGATGATTTGCGGACATTCTGAAACTCAGGAGAACTCTGAGCTGCAGATAGAGCCCTGGGGGGTGGCCAGCACAGAGATGCCACCTCTGGACTTTAGATGGGACCAGAAACCCACGTGACTGGCTCTCTGATGAGTGTCGGGGGCTCCAGCCCCGGGGGGGCGCCTTGGTGCATTCCTGGAGCACCAGCAGGGAACAGAGCTGTCCAGGGCGGGGCATGGAGTGAGAAGCACCAGGAAAAGTATGGGGCCAGCATTACTTAGGTTACAGGGAGAAGCCTCGAGTGATGGCTAGAGAAATAGGAGGAGGGGAAGGAAGACACAGGCTCGGGAAAGCCAAGAGCACAGCAACTGTGCCGAAAGAGTGTGGGGCAGGCCAGGACAGGCAGAGGGTCTGCCCAGCTGTCAGCTGTGGAGTGGCCAGGTGAAGAGCACCCCTGGGCCTTGGTTGGCCTGGGCTCAGGGTCCTTCTTTGCTAACTCATTACAAAGGGCTAGTGGCTTGAGGAAGGCCATTAACTGACTGGCCCCAGCTCATGCAGCGATTGACGGTTGAGCATCCTCCAAAGGCCAGGCTTGACTCCTAGGGCAGAGTTCCTCTGCACACCTTGTCCGGAAGGTTGGGACAAATGTACACAAGTAGCCCTGGATGTATGACGATATGGCACCAGAGTGCCAGCGCAGAGCCCTTGCACACAGCTGCAGGAGCCCCTGCCTCCGCCCCTGTAGGTGTGTGACTTCGGCCAGAGCTGGACTGGGGTCCTTGGAAGGCGAGCACAGAGGCCTCAGGTGCTTAGGGGCCAGCAGCTGCCTGGAGGTGCTCTGGGTTTTAACAAGGCAAACACTGATGATAATAAGCACCGTATATTGGACCCTTACTGTGTGCTAGGCACTCTGCATGCACTTCATGTAGCCTGTCTCATTTGATCCCCACAAAGACCTACTGATCTCATTATCATTAGGTGATCGGTGGAGATATTGCACCCATTTACAGATGGGGAAACTGAGGCTCAGGTGGATTAAGACACTGTCTAAGAAATGGCAGTGGCACCTGCCCCCATGGGTCAGGCAGAGGGAGGGGAGCTCCTTGGAAGACTTCTACTTTGCAGAGGGCTCCGGTCTCCGAGGCCATGGCGTACATCGAGATGCTGAGAATTGGCAGCCGTTTTGATTCCCAGGTTTGCTCAGGAACACGCCTTTCTTGGCCTGCTCTGGGACTGTCTGGTCCTCCCTCCCTCCCGCTCCCAAACGTGACCCCCTGCTTCTGTGGCAGCAGATGCTCCATCAGCTTCTCCCCGGTCCAGGCTGCCCCACACTGCAGCGCCTCAGCTCCAGTCTGGCCTGTAGCCCACCCCCATCCTGCCAGCAGATGTGCAGAGGCAGGAGGAGGGCCCACCAGCTGCTGTTCTCGCCGTTTTCAGGAGCAGCTCTGGGGATGGTGAGTGCGGCTCAGACCTAGCAGGTGACTCCTCCTGCTGCCCATGGAGCTGGGACCTGTGGACTCAGGGCCTCACGGATAGGCTTCCAGCTTGCTTCTGTGTAAACAAATAAGGGTGAGGGTTCCAGAAAATACACTGGAATGGGAGTCTCCTTCTCCCATTAGAACTTGCAAAACATGCCAAGGGGAAAAGTCATGCCCTTTACCTGGACACCTGGTTGTGAATCTAAGGAGTGAGCAGAGGTGGATCCAGGACAGATCAGTTGGATGGGAGGCCCAGTCTTCTGGGCTTTGGCCCTGGGCTGCTCTCAATCTGTGGCTTGGCCAGGACAGGGTTAAAGAGAGGCTCTTCCTGGATGGAATTCCTGACTTATCCAAGATTGGAAGGGAATGTCGTGGATCTGCAGGAATAGATGTGATTCTGGGGAGAGGGTCCTCGCTGTTTACCAGATCCTTTCTGGGTCTGGGAGGAGACCTGGTGGGATTGTAGGGCTGGCCTCTTCCAGGCTCTGTGCTGTCTCCTCCTTTTCCGCACGGTGTTGGCTTCGAGAGCTGCCTCTGGGGCCCCCATCCATTCATCTTCCTTCAATCAACAAACATTTATCGAGCACCTACTATGTGCTTTTGTTGGAAAAATCAGCCAAATAGGCAGGGTCTGCGTGGTGGCAGGGAGCCTGCCCTTTGTTCGGCTGGGTCGCTGTGTGGTCGTTCCTGTTCTGTATTTATTGAGCCCTTGGGAGCTTATGGCCTTGTGGGTTAAAGATCCCCCTGCCAGACTAAGGATGGGAGAGATTGGTGGATTGAGGAATCAAAAAGTGGAGACGGAGCAAAGGTGAGGCACTTCATCCCTCCTGAGGTCACAGAGGAGCAAAGACCCAAAGGGCCAGTGCCTTACCGGGGTCACTTGCAGTGACCAGCAGCGGCGGGGCTGTATTTCGGGTCCTTGGGTTTGCCAGTCGGAAGACACTTGTCAGGGCTGCACAGCTGGTACCGGCCAGAGCCAGGCTTCAACCCCACCTGCCTGCCCCAGAGCCCAAGGCTTTCCCCATGTACCACACACCCATATGCCCCACGTTCAAATCAAGAAGAGGGTTTGTCAGGTCGCCCAGGGAGTCAAGATCAAGGACTTTGAGAATGAGGCAGAGAAGCCAGAACCCTGGGTGGATGGCATTAGCTGACCTTGGAGGCCCAGGGTTGAGTCATGTGTCCAACCGACCCATAGTTATTGCTGCAGGAAAGCACAGTGGTTAAGAGCACAGACTCTGGAGCCAGACGGTCGAAGTTCCCGTCCCAGCTCTGTCACCTTCTAGTTGCGTGACTGTGAGCAAATTATTTGAACTTCCCATGCCTCAGTTTCCTTATCTGGAAAGTCGGGTAATAAGAGTAGCTGCCCCCTTGGGTTGTCATGAGGTGTAACTGAGTTAAGAGCAGTGCTGGCCTGTGGTAAGTGGTCAGCTGTCAGCACGTTCAAGGTGCCCGGCCTACAATGGGGCACAGACAGGGACGGTCGCTGCCGTTGTGGAAATAAGCTGACCACCCCGTGAAAAGGGCTCCACTTGAGAGGCACTGGGTGCTCAGAGACCCCACGGAATGGCGATTAACCTGGTCTGGGAGGTGAAGCCTGCCTTCCCAGAGGGTGGGAAGGTTGAACCAAGGTCTGAAGGGCAGCAGGCGACCAGGCCAAGGGGCGGGAGGAAGCTGGGGAGGGCAGCAGGCCTGGTGGGTGTGCTAAGACTTTTGGACTTTATCCAAAGAGCAGCAGGAAGGCATGAGGTTTTTAGCAGCTGTGACTCGATCAGATGGGGTTTGTGAAGGCCACTCAGGCAGCTTGAGAAGCTTGGTCGGTGGCCAGCAAGTTGAAGGGTGACCAATGGGGAGGCCTGGAGCTGCCCCGATGGTGATGCTGATGCTGAACCAGGTGAAGTCAGGTGGGATGCAGGGCCCAGGTGGGGTAAGAAGCTCTGGGCCAGAGGCGGGCAGGGCTCCAGCTGTGCCTGTGCTGGGCGACGAGGCACCTGGCCCCACTCTTCCTGGCAGCCGGCCTCCTCTTCCCTCCTCTGGCCTGCTCGGTTTGCAGTGAATTACCCAGGATTACTAGGGGTCCTTGGGCACCTGGGGAGAATAGGTGGGCAAGAGGGGCCATGCTCAGTAACCTGAGTGACTGTTAGCAGAGCTGCTAGAAGCTGAGGTGGAGCCAGCCCTTACAGGATTCTCTGGCCTCAGGCCCCAGCCTCCCTTTCCCCTTCCTCTGATGACTGAGGTAGAGGCATACTCATTAAAGAAAATGTGGAAAAGTCTAGAAAGTATCAAGAGGAAAGCAGGCCTCTTGCAGTGGCCTTGCCCAGTGATAGGCACTGACTGCATTTTGAACAGCCTGTGGGCCAGGGACTGGCAACAGCTTTACCTGCTTTGCAGGGTGGATGCTATTACCCCCATTTTACAGATGAGAAAACTAAGGTCCAAAGTGGCTAAGTAACCAGCCTGTTTCTGATAAGTGTCAGAGACAAGATTTGAACCTTCTACTGTCTGACTCCAAAGTCCATAGTTTTAGCCACAAGTCTATTAGCTCCACTGTTGGTTAAGCAATATCTCTCTCTCTCTCTCTCTCTCTCTCTCTGTCTCTCTGTCTGTCTGTCTCTCTCTCTCTCTCTCTCTCTCTCTCTCTCTCTATATATATATATATATATATATATATATATACACACACATATATACATGCATACATATATATATGAATAATTTAAAATATGCCTTGCCTGTAAGTGCTATATAGTATTTAGCTGTAATTTTATTAACAATTGCCATCTAGAAAGATTGAACCAATCCATGCCACTGCTAGCATTAGAGGAGGATGTTTGAAAAAGATAATTCATTATTGTTTTCAGTTCACTTCACTGCATTGATCATCTTTGAGAAGAATGTTTTTCTTACATTTGTTTTCCATTTGCATTTCACCATTTATGAATTTGTTTATTTTGGGGGTTGGGACGTTAGCTTTTTTTTTTTTTTTTTTTTGCGGTACGTGGGCCTCTCCACTGTTGTGGCCTCTCCCGTTGCGGAGCACAGGGTCCGGACGCGCAGGCTCAGCAGCCATGGCTCACGGGCCCAGCTGCTCCGTGGCATGTGGGATCTCCCCGGACCGGGGCACGAACCCGTGTCCCCTGCATCGGCAGGCGGACTCTCAACCACTGCGCCACCAGGGAAGCCCTGGGATGTTTTCTTTTTTCTAAAAATTAATTAATTAATTAAATTTATTTTTGGCCGTGTTGGGTCTTTGTTGCTGCCCGCGGACCTTCTCTAGTTGCAGCGAGTGGGGCCTACTCTTCGTTGCGCTGTGTGGGCTTCTCATTGCAGTGGTTTCTCTTGTTGTGGAGCACAGGCTCTAGGCACGCGGGCTTCAGTAGTTGTGGTGCGTGGGCTCAGTAGTTGTGGCTCACGGGCTTAGTTGTTCCATGGCATGTGGGATCTTCCCAGACCAGGGCTCAAACCCGTGTCCCCTGCATTGGCAGGCAGATTCTTAACCACTGCACCACCAGGGAAGTCCCAGGATGTTATATTTTGTTATTGACTTGTAAAACTTATTTGTGCTTATATATGAAGGCTTATTAAGCCTTCATCTACCTTACAAGTATTTTCAAATTTATTGTTTGCCTGTTAAGACTATTCATGATGATTTTCACAAGTGAGAGTGTTACCTTTTTTTTTTTCTTTTTGGACTAACAATAATAACTAACACTTATTAGGAACTTACAATATGTCAGGTAGTATGGAGAGAGCTCTACCATATGTAGAATGTATGGTTCTTTACTTTAATACTTAAACATTTCTTTCCCATAGTAAGACCAGAGAGGTTTTCACTTATATTCCTAGTCATTTTATAATATCATTTGTACTCTTAAAATTTTAAACCATCTGGAATTAATCTTCATGGGAGTGGGTATGAGGTATAACTTTATTTTCCCCCCAAGTAGTTCATCATTTATTAAATAACTTTTCCTGCACTAACTATTATATGATAGACCAGTGTCTCTTTCAGGCCATTCAAATATGTTTCATTACTGTGTTTTTAGGTCTCTTTCAGGCCATTCAAATATGTTTCATTACTGTGTTTGTATATTGCTAGTAAAATACTATTTTATGACATTTATCAGCTTTATGCTGTGTGTCTCACTCCTCCACTTTAAAAAAATTGTTCTGGCTATTTAATCTGTCAGATAAAATTTATGCCCATCTTAATAATTTCCTTAAAATCTCCCTTGGGGTTTTTCTTGGAATTGTATTAAATGTGTTTATTAATTTGTGAAGAATTATCATCTTTAAAATATTAACTTTTCCTGTCTAAAACCATGGCATATCTTCCCATTTGGCTGAGTTTTTAAAACATCTCATAATAAACTTCTATAGTTTTTATTGCATAAACCCTGCACCTTTCTTACTAAGTTTGTTCTTAGAAATTTTATATTTTTGTTGCTGTTATGAATGGAATATTTCCCCCATTATATTTTCTAGCTGGCTCTCAGCTATTGAAAAGAACTATTGACTTTGTATATTTGGACTTTTGTGTTTATTTTATAACCATGCCCTTTACTGAATTATTTTATTAGTTCTAACAGTATTTCAGTTAGTTCTCCTGGGTTTTCTAGACAGGCACTCATATTACTTGCAAAAAAAGACATATTTTTGTCTCTTTTTCCTCAAATCTTAGTAGTCTTACTTGTTTTTCTTGCCTTATTGCCATGGCCAGAACTTATAAACACATAAAATGGTAGTAGTGATGGTGAAAGACCTAGTGAATCTTCAGAGGACCTTCCAGGGCTGGGGACAGATCTGACCCAATCCCAGCCCTAGAGTTGTCTCTTGAGACTCCATTCATTCATTTTCTCACTTGAGAAATAATTTTATGATGCTTCCCCTGGGCCAGGCCCTGTGCTATGTACTCAGGATCTTGTGTCTTGCAAAAGATGACTTGCACAGAGGACTTCTGGCCCAGAATTTTCCAGTCCTTCATGATTTGTTCTTCTTTATCTCAGCCCCTCTCGAGGCCTCATCTACCCAAAGCCTTCTATTCTCTCCACCTTCCCAACCCTACCTGCAGGAAAGGAGCTCATAGTTTCTATCCCTGCTATATTTTGTGCATTTACGGTTTAGGATATACCTTCCCAACCATCTTCTAGTTCCTCAAGTCTCTGTTAACTAGTCCAGGCAGAGTCTACTGTTCTGTACACAGAGAGGGAAAGGGGCTTGTCCAAGATCACACAGGCTCGTTGGCTGGAGAGCTGGGTCTGGCACCCAGGTTCTCATCCTCACCAATGTGTAAACAATTAATTAGACCTTATTATTCCTTATATCTCTTACTGGAGAATTTGCAGGAGTCTGGCTGGGAAGATGGATAGTCTTCTCCATCCCAGAAGTCACACCTTCACTTGACCAAGGGCGCCTTGAGCATTTCTGGAGCCCAAACTTCATCTGGCTCCCTCCTTGTCTTCCTCCAGCCTTAGCATGGCTGATTTACCCTCAGTCTGGGTCAAGTGCCCCCCTACTTCCTCCTGTACTCCACTTATCACTGGATCATAGTTGTTCATCTGCAGTGTATTGAAATGTAAAGCTCTTGGACTCTGGAAGCAGACTTCCTGAGTCTAAATCCCACTTACAAATTGTATGACCTTGGACAAATCACTTACCCTCTCTGTGCCTTAGTTTCCTCATCTGTGAAATGGGGAGAGTGATCATTGCTACCTCATAGATTTATGTGAAGGCTTAGAAGAGCACTCGGGAAGTGCTAGTGCAGATTATCATTACTGGTCTCTGGTTTCTCCCTTGATTGTCCCCACAGGCATGAGCTGTGTCTTGATCCCCACCCATGGTATTCCTTGTGTGCATTGAAGATGTGACTCATAGTAGATGTTCAATAAATACCTGTGTTTGTTGATGTTGTACTTGGGCAGGGATTGCGTCCCAAGCACCGTGCTGGCTGCCGAGAATGCAGAGAGCAGTCCATAGTGACTAAAATGCCTGGATACGGACTCTGGGCAAGGGAGCCACTTTGGCATCCCTTTGGGTCTCAGTTTCCCCTTTTGTAAAATGACAGAACAGGATGCCTGAAGGCCCACCCCTGAGAGCATTTTAAGCCCAGCTCTTCTATTGGCTGTAGACCGAGGTGGGCAAGGGCAGGGTGGGGTGAAGCTGCTGTCCTTTTTTAGCCATTGGAATCCTGGGTAGCCCTGGGGCTGACCTTGCACATGGACATAAAAGGCATTGGAACTGGGTTTGTGAACAGCCGAGGGTGGGGGAGTGTCAGCAAGGGGCAGCTGCAGCATGAGGTAGTAGATCGCAGAGGCGAGTCCTGCAGAAGTGACCTGGAGGGACCCAGGTGGATAGAGAGTTGGTGTCCTAGCAAGGAGGGGCTGGCCAGCAGCCTGGGACAGTGGGAGGGCGTATGGGAGGAGCATCTAGGCTTCCCGTCTGTAAACGAGGGCTCTGGAGTCAGATAGACTGGGAACCTAGTCAGACCTAGTGAGACCTTGCCTCTTATCTGCACGTCACCCTGGGCTGTGACTGAGCCTCCCTGAACCCTGGTCTTGGTCCTGCAGTGCAGTAAGTGGGTGTAAGAGGACTGGTGAGGTGCTGCATTGAGTGAGCCTGGCACAGTGTTGGGTGCATGATAGGTGAGCAGTGGAAGGCCGCCCTCCCTCTTCAAGGCTCTGTCCAGTTTGGAATGCAGTGATTTCTCATGGAGAGTGACTGAGTCAGGATTTGGAAGGTGTGGGTCCTGACACAGAAAAGAAACAAATGGGAACTAAAGTTGGCCAAAACAGCCTTCCTGTGTGTCATATCCATGATCCCACTGGCTCCTTGCTAAGGAACCTGGATGCCAGCAGGTATGTGTGCTCATGCCTGTGTGTGTGTGTGTGTGTGTGTGTGTGTGTGTGTGTGTGCGCGCGCGCACGTGCGCTGTGCAGCCCACATTTTAATGGTGAGGAAACAGAGGCTCAGAGAGGTGAAGTCACTTGCCTGAGGTCCTACTGTGAGTCCGTGGCTTCACCCCAGGACTTCTGACTCAGGACCCAGATTGGGGAGGGAGCTTGGGAGTGAGGGTGAGGGACAGGGAACGGGGGCTCTTGGAAGTTGACAGCAGGGGTGACTGACTTTCCAAGGGACTGTCTCCTGAGTAATTTAATCAGATTGGTTCAAGCGAGTGGGCCCACAGCCAGGAGCCTTCTTCAGCCCTGTATGAGATGTGGTTTTTGGGCCCTTTCCTGAGCACGTGCTCTTAGGAGCCAGGATCTTTGTGATGGGGACTCCTCCCATAGGCTTGGCACAAAAAATGCTTATCTCTGACTGGGGACACACTGCTTGTCGGTGTCTTCCCTACTCACTGCCTATTCTAACTTGTCGGGTCCCAGGACGTCCTGGAACACAGAGATGGGAGTCACAAATTCAGGGTCCTAGTCTTAGCTCTGCCATTGCCTCAGCTTGGGGCCCTGGGCAGTCCCTTTCCTTCTCCCAGCCTCAGTTTCCCCGAATGTGTTAATGGGGTAATAACGCTTGCGTTGCTCACTTCATCAGGCTATTCTGGGAACCTGGTGAAGTGAGGGTTACTGCAAACTGTGAAGGCCTGTACACAGATTAAACGTCTGCTGATGCACTGGTCCTAGGTAGTTAGAGATGGTGAGGTGAGTATCAGGGGACAGGAAAATCAGAATGGATCAAGCTTGCCTCTGGGACATATGTCTCAGAAGGTCTCTGAGAGCCCCAGGGGAACACGTCACCTGTCCGTTGGGCCCAGGGATCTACAGGTTGGTTGGGGAGGACGCAGTCAAGCTGCATCTTGAGAACGCCTATGGTTCGGCTAATGATTGAGAAGTGGTTTTCTAGTTGAGAGTGACTGCTTGAGCAAGGACCCGGCGGTAGGAGTGTGCAAGGTCTGGCGGAGGATGGACTGTGGTCTGGGGATGATGCAGAGGGACCCCGTCTGTGGGTTGGGCTGGTGGAAGGAGGGCAAAGTCTGGACAGGATGGCTGGGGCCAGATGACGGAAGACTTGGGACCCCCAAGGAGGAGTTTGGGCTTTGTCAGTCGGCGTGGTGGGGAGCTATGGGAGGTGCTGGAGCAGGGGAGGGATGGGATTGGAGAGGAGCCTGTGGAGGAATGTGAGTGGGGTAGGAGGGGAGGGCATTTAAGCAGGGGACAGGGAGTTGAGCAGAGTTGGTGGGGAGACACCCTCTTTAGACAACTTGGCGGCCAAAGTAGAATTGTTTTTGTTTCAGGGACAGAAAGGGGACCCCGGGCTCTCACCAGGAAAGGCTCACGATGGGGCAAAGGTAGGTTTCCAGGGACCCCAGTGCTCAGGGAAGTGGGGGAGTGGACAGCAGGGAAATCGCCGTGCTCTGGGGAGCACCCTCCCGACAGAGGTCACTGCGTGACAAACGCTGGAGGTGGGAAGTAGAAAAGGACGGGGTCTGTTTTTTCCTCAAAGCCCTTCAGCTCTCCCTACACCAAACCCAAAACCATTCCCTTCTGCCTTCTTCCGGTGTGCAACCAATAAAACCGACAAAAAATGTTGCCTGTGGACATACCTTTGGTGAATGTCCTTTTGCCTAATGCTCCGAGTGGGTTTTCTGTAGGGCCTGTTAGGTGACCCTCGGCATCCAGAAGCTTCTTGGTAGCACATGCCCAGGAAGCTTCCAACAGACGTTCGAAGGCCCCTCTGAGGTTGTTAGTACGAGCAGACAGGTCTGTGAACTTCCGGGATGTGGGAAGGGAACGGGCTGGAGACTCAGGGCTCCCTAACTCTGAAGGGCTGAGACCAGAAGGTTCTCCCATGGAAGAGAGAACGCTTAGGCCAAAGGACTTCATCCATCCCTGAAGCGTCCACCCCGTAAATTAAACAAGGGGCCTGGAGGGAGTGCAGGACAGGCCGGAGCAGGGGAATCCAGAACTCCAAGTAAGGTCATCCAATGTCCCAGACATCCATACGCTGGAAGGAATCCTCGAGTCTGTCTGGTTTCCTTCTGGACACACTCCAAGAGCCCTCCTGATGGACAGAACACTGCTTCTCAGCCCAGCCTCCAGTGCTTGGGTACTCAGAGGTGGCAGCTCCTGCTGAATTCTCTGGGGCACAGGTGGCTCATTCACTCACATCTTCATGAGAAGTTTTTTCACTCAGCAAACTCTTACTGGGTGTGAACATCCACATGCACCCCCATCGGATCCTCACTGGAAGCTTATAGGCCAGGCAGCTAGGCCTAGCTTGCCCAGGAGAAAGCAGAAGCTCCAGCAGTGGGCAGCTTGCTGGAGGCCACGCAGCTGGTCCGGTGCAGAGCAGGCTGTGCAGCCGGGCCTGGCGACATGCAGGAGCCCAGGCTTCTCTCTTGCTCCTACGTTGTCTGCTTCTGGGTGGCATGGTGGTGGCAGAAATGCCCCCTACTGGGTAGCCGCCATGCCCAGCAAGGGTGGGAAGGAGGGTGTCAGGAATGCAGAGACGGATTCCTGATTGGAACGGGTTGCGTGTCCTTCAGGGCGATGGTTTTCAAACATGGTTTTAACAGCGGAACCCATTCCCCAAATGGTACCTTTTGCCAAAGTCCAACATATAAAACATTAAATGGAGCGACTGAGTTAAGTGGGGAGGGGCTGGGTACCCTGCCCACCCAGCTGCCCTCAGCCCGCTCAGAGGCCCTGAGTTTCCTCTGAGGCCTCTAAGCCTCCATGAATGCTGTCTGCAAACAACTGGCCGTGGGAGGCCACACTTGCAATTTAAGGAGTGTCCGCTCCCGTTCCCCCACCTCACCCCCTTGTCTGTGTTTTTCAGGGCGACGTGGGCTTGCCTGGGCTCTCTGGGAATCCAGGACCTCTTGGACGAAAGGTATACCTTGGTGTCGATGCTTTGCCTCGCCTGGTGGGCTTTCTAGCAAGCGGGGTCTTCATGCAGGAGTGCTGTGTGCCACCCGCCTGCCCACCTGCCTCTCCCCAGCTCCCTCAGCAGGGGGCTGGTGGCCAGAGGGGAGAGAGGTTTCTGAGGGTCCGTGCTTGCCTGAGGGTGGGAAGCACCTTGGCTTGGACGAGGTCCCGCCACCATGGTTAAGGAGGTGTGACAAGAAGTGACCCTTCCTCTCGGGGCCCAGCTGCTCCAGGGAGGCCATCCTGGGGGTGCTCGTGGTGGTGGAGGGAATATTGTCAGAGCCAGGAGCCCCCACTGGCCCAGCTCCTCCTCCCTTGGGCGGAATGGCGGGGGCCCTACGCATCCCTTCTCTGAACCTGAGCCTCCTCCCGTCTGGAATGACCATGAGCCCCCTGGGGCTGTAAACCAGGAGCAAGGCCTGGAGCGTGGACGTTCAGAGAGTGGGCTCTGGGGTCGGTTGAATCTGGACTCTACTCCCGGCTCCACCATTTCCTCACTGTGTGACCTGGGGCAAGTCAGTAACCTCTCTGGGTCTAATATCATCCCTCTGATATACTGCAGGCCAATGTTCTATAGAGGCAGTGAGTTCTCTGTACATTCTGAGCTGTTGTCATTCTACCCCCACCCCATCACTGCTTCAGTCAGGCAGGGGGAGTTACCTCTAATTGCCTTTGGGGGAAGGTCTGCCATTTTCCTAGGTGGTGGGTCTCTGGCTTGTAGTGCCCCTGGATTCCTCTCTGGCTTCCCAGCCAGGGTGTCCCATCCTTCAGACTCAACTCTAGTTGTGTCCAGGAAGCCCTCTTGGAACCCTGGCCTTTAGTCTAGGAGACCCTACTCTGCTCAAGGACCCATAGGCTATTTTAGCTGAGTTATTTCAGCCCCAAGACCAGCTTCACCAACAAGGATGTGCAAATCTGGTTTATCGCTCTCCCTACAGAGCCTAGCACAGGGCTGGCGCATAGTAGGTGTTCAGGAAACGGGGGAGGACAGCGCAGGGCCAGGGTCAATTGTTTTTTTCAGGAAAATACCCCATTGCTGATGGGTTTTCCAGTAGATACATTGGCCTAGGGCCACGTCTTAAGCTTCTACCCTGGCTCCCAGTTGTGGCCACAGCTGCCCTCTTTCTCGGCCATCTGGCTCTCATCTGGGCAGCTGTGGCTTCTCCTGGCTCCATCCTGCTTGTGATCTGAGGGTACCTGTGGCACAGGGGGACTTGGAGCATCACTCCCCCCGCCGTCCACTTCTCCTCCACCCTCCGTGCCCAGAGCAGGCCACACTTCAGATCTGAAGAAGCCAGACCCAGACAGGAGTCCGTGGCTGTCTGAGCTGGGGAAATGTGGTCTCTTCTGGCTCAGAGAACACAGAGGGACTCCCTCTCCCCACTCACTTCCCCTCTGGGCTCCAGTGTTTTCTGATGGATGAGGTGTGGAAGTGTGAGTGGAAAAGTCTCCTTCCAGTCATGGCTCATAAAGCAGCCAGTGGTGGTCTCGCTCTGTACGGGGGTAGCAGTCCAGCAGAAGTGGTGGGAGATGGAAAAACAGACTGGCCCGGCTCCTGCCTGGGGTTCCAGGCCTTCCTGCTCTCAGCAAATGTCCAGGGAGGCCCAGATCCCCCAACTCAGGGGAACCAGCTCACCTGAGCAGGGAGAGACATCTTTTCTCAATTAAGGAAGAGCCTCCATGTGGTAGGAAAACTATCTGGCAAAGCCATTTCCACCAAGTCCCTCTGGCCCCAGCCTAGGCAAACATGGAGGAGTTCGGTGTGTGACAGGCCAGCGTCACCTGCTCACAGAGGATGGTGGACAGAGCATGGGGGAGCTCTGGTCCTAGGGCAGGGACCCCCGGGACCCCAGTGGTGGGGGCCAGGGAGGAGGACCAATGGGGTGAGCAGCCAGGCCTGGAACTGTCACTGTTTGTCAGCAGTCTCTCCTCCCACAAGTGTCTTTGGTGACAACAGTAGCCACTTTGCCCTGATCCTGTTGGGTGGTTTTTCTGCATCATCTCATGTGGGGGGCCTTGAGCGAGAAGGAACTTTGGTGGGTGAGAGGCGAGGTCTGCGTCCCCTTTGCTCATCAGCACATTGAATTTTGGTGTCACCTCAGAGTGGCACCAGTAACCCTATTCATTCATTTATTCAACATAATGGGTTGAATGACTATTGTGTGTCAGGCCCTGTGCAGGCCTCTGAGCTGACACATAGACAAAAATCCCTGTTTCCTCAGAGCCTGCAGTCTTGTGTGGGGAGACAGACAATAAAAACAGTAAAAATACCAGGTGTGTTAGAAGATGAAAAGGGCCATGGAGAAAAGTAGGCAGAAGA
This sequence comes from Physeter macrocephalus, assembly GCF_002837175.3. NCBI lineage: Eukaryota > Metazoa > Chordata > Mammalia > Artiodactyla > Physeteridae > Physeter > Physeter macrocephalus. Next base: position 11,294,452 of record NC_041222.1, on the reverse strand, counting down.
AAGGGAGTTTGGGTTGGGAGTTTCCCATACTGACCAGCGTGATAGGAAGGTTTACTGTCCCTCATCACATTGTTTCCTAACAGTAACCTCTGGGAGTTAGGCAGTATTATGCCCATCTTACAGCTGAGAAAACTGAGGCCCAAATAGGTCTCATTCATTCATTCACTCTTCCAGTCATTTCACAAAGATATACCAAGGTACCTGGCCGTGTGCTGACACTGATGTTAAATGCCAGTGAGATCACTGGGGGCTCACGGAGAGTGAAGTCTACAGCCCCGGTTCACAGCCCCGCTGTGCATGAGAATCAGCGGGGGAGCTTGCCCACCTCCCCACAGGGGTTCCGGTTCAGTTGGTCTGAGTGGGACCCAGGCAGTAGATTCTCATGTGCAGCCAAGGCTGAGAGCCACTGGATTAACAGAAATAGCCGCCAGGGTCACTAAATGGCAGAGCTGGGGTTTGAACTTAGGCCTTCTGGTCCTTAGTCCCTTTCCCTTTCCACAACACTGATTGAAACAGCTTCTTAAATAAGAGTGGGCCCATCAAGTGAAAAAGAGCCTCCCTGCCTGAGAAGCCTTCTTTCTCTGCCTCTGCCTGCGATGCTTGCTAAGGGACTTTGCTGAGCTGATTCCAGATGGGGGAGCGGGTGCACAGACCAGGTCAGACACGCCTGGATGGAATCCCAGCTCTGTCCCTCTCCTGCTGTGTGAGCTTGGGCAAGTGGCCTCAGTTGCTTCATGCAGTGGTTTGGAGGGTTAAATAAGATGCTATGCCCTCAGCACCCAGCACAGGGCTGGAACGTGGTAGATGCTGCATACGTATTTGTTGAATGAATGAATGAATGAATGTGTGATCACGATGGACATGAAGAAGCAGTGCTGTAGAAGGTCTTGCCCACCTGGTCCCCTCAGTCATCTTGCTTAGTTACCAGTTTACCACCCTCCACTAACCCAGAAGGCTACCAGAACCCTATTTGTACCTTGGGAGGGCAGAATCCCATGCTGCCCCTAATCTAACCCTCCTGCCTTCTCTCCTATAGAGCAGCGCTTCTCAGCTGCCCCCCAGGGAACAGTAAACCATGTCTGGAGACATTTTTGGTCATCACACATGAGAGGGGGCGCTACTAGCTTCTAACGGGGGAAAGCTAGAAATGTTGTTAAAGACCTTACAATGCGTGGGACAAATGCTCCACCCAGAGCAATACCTCATCCAGCCCAAGGTGTCAATGGTGCCGAGGCCAAGAAACTCTGCTGTATAGAAACCCTCACTCCATCCAATCCTGTGTGCCCTGGGCCTTCCTGCCTCCCTGCATGTGCTTCCGCTGGGCCCTCTCCTGGCATGCTCAGACCAGTCATCTTCATGTATCTGTCCCTTGATTCCATTCTCAAAGGCCATCTTCTCCAGGAGCATCTCCCCAGCACCTCCAGGCAGAATTCATACCTCCCTTCTCACACCAGCCCATTTTCTCAGCCTCTTTAGGACTCTGCACTTTCTGGCTAACAGGCAACTCACTGGTGTCCTTGGCACATTTGTCAGAGGAGAGCAAGTGCACAGAGGAGGACCTCTTCTTCTTTATTTCCTCACGTGGGGCTTAGCACAGTGCTGGCCACAGACATCTGCTACGTCGTCGTCCCTCACCTCCCTGCCTCCCCTGCCTCCTCAGACATCACTAATCGCTCTTTCTTGCCAAGCCTAATTCAGTCTCAGAATCTTTCTTAACACATTGCCCCAGGTAGACACGACTAATGGAATGACGTTGGTACTCAAGTTGAAACTTCCTCCTGGCTCCCTCCTGCAACCCTCACCCTGCCGATGAGCCCTCCACATGCCATCTGAGTTGGCCACTGTCTGTGAGGATCTGTGCTAAAATGGGAGGGCAGAGGGGGTCATCTGGGAATTTTTGCAGGGAGTGTGATTGATGCTGCCTGAGACGATCTCCTGCCTTTCTGCAGAACTGCCAGTTCTACCTGGATGTAGCGCCCCCTGGGTAGCATCTCCATGTAGTGCCCCTACTGAGAACCTTCTCTGGGCTCCTCTGCTGAGCTGCTCTGGGTTTCTGGGGTCCATACCCCCTCCATTTCTGAGCTCCTCTGCCCCTCTGCTCTCCAACGTGGCTTCTGCTTCAAGCCTCAGCTCACCGTGCTGCCTCCCCTGCTTGGCTGTCTGCTCTCTCCTAGCACTCAGTACTTCTTTGTTCCACTTCATATGTGTTTAATGCCCATATCCCGTTCTAGAAGGTAGGGAGTGAGTTTGCTTTGTTTATCATTGTATTCTTAGTGCTCATATAGGGTGTGGCTCATTGGTGGGGCTCAGCAAACCTTTGAATGCATAAATAACCAGATGAATGAATGAGCCATGCAGAAACTGTACCTTCCTGCCCTGACCTGTCTCAGGTACCCACTAAGCAGAGTTTGGTGTCAGATGCCTGGCTGTACTGTGAAGGACTGTGCTTTTGGACAAGCCACACATCACATTTCAGAATCCTATAATTTTTGAGCCAACAGGATGCTTTGAGAGGCCAGCTGGGGAAACTGAGGTCCAGAGAGGAGCAGGGACTTGGCGAGTATGCTGTAGTGACTCACTCTGTTTCTTGGCATGTGTTTCTTCCTCCTGACCTTTTCTGTTGAATGGGGCTCTCGGTCCTGCTGACTGCCCAGTGTGGCCTATGGGCTGCCAGGGTGGTGGAGAATTCAGTGGGAAGCCTCACAGAGTGCTGAGCGAGTCTGGTGAGCTCCATTCTGCTGCGAGAGAAGCCGGGACCTCGTGCAGGCCGAGGTGGAGCCTGCAAGATCAGCTGGCAGGGGGGGGTCAGCTGAGGTCTAGGTGTACGTTGGTCCTCAGGACCCCCAGGCAAGGACAGGACCCCCCTCCTCTCCCTGCCCAAAGCCCACATAGCATCTCAGCCGATGGGGAGACTGTCTGCAGTAACAGTGAGGTGATGTCTGGTTTCTCCTTGTGCGTTGTAAGCAATGATTAATCTGGCTCCCAAACCAAAATATAGCCCGAGTTCTATTATAAACATGGGTGCTGTGGAGACCCGCCTGCCCGGCAGCCAGAGGCCCTTTGCAGATTGCGTGGTCCCTGGAACTCCCCTGAAGCATCTGCTCTCCCCTAGTCCCAGTCAGGCACTTATCACCCACGGGGAAATCACTGCCCGTGGGTCTACCTTGTGGTCAGTGTCTGCCCCGTAATTGCCCAGGGCCCTGTAGAAGGTGATGGTTTAGATTCTTCCAAGTCCTGGGGCCCTGTCATTTGAAGATCTTTGGCTAGCCCCAGCTTGGTAAACACTGTTAAGGTGCTTCCAGGGAACATATGAACCTCCCCCCGCCACCCCATGCCTTGGCTGTGCTCAGTCCCAGCGGCTCTCAGTCTGCTAAGAGGAACAGGGGTTCAAGGCTGTGTTCAAGGCCCTTCAGGGTTCATGGTTTGGGGAGGACCTAGGAATCGTGGCCTTCTGGACAAAGCACAGCCCAATGGGTCTGGAGTCGTGGGGAATGGTCTGGGCTTGGCCATAACTTGCTAAGTAGCCTTGGGTAACTCCCTTCCCTTCTCTGAGCCGCAGTTTCTCTCTTTTTTCTTTTTTTTTTTGCGGTACGCGGGCCTCTCACTGTTGTGGCCTCTCCCGTTGCGGAGCACAGCCTCCGGACGCGCGGGCTCAGCGGCCATGGCTCACGGGCCCAGCAGCTCCGCGGCATGTGGGATCTTCCCGGGACCGGGGCACGAACCCGTGTCCCCTGCATCGGCAGGCGGACTCTCAACCACTGCGCCACCAGGGAAGCCCAGCAGTTTCTCATTCTATCCAATGAGAAAGGAGGTTGTCAAATTGACAGCTTAGGTTCCTTCCAAGTCAGATTGATACTCCGGAGTTCATGATGCTGCTGTGATCCATAAGCTCAGACCTGGCAGGGTGTGGTCTATACGATGGTCTTTGCCTAGGTGGCCCTGTGGCTCTTCTAGGGGGGCCTTGGGCCTCGACAGTGTGTCTCATCCATGATTTGGTGGTTAAGGACACGAGGATTCACAGCCTGCTTCCTCTGGAAGCAGGGAAGTCTCCACCTTTCTGAGCCTCAGTTTCCTCATCTGGCAAATATGCATGGCAATTCCTACCTCTCAGGGGTGATTACAAGTTGTTGACGAGTTGATGTATTTAAGGCTTTAGTTCCGGGCCAGGCATAGGGCAGGTCACTGTCCATGTCCCCGATGGTCATTTGTTTCCTTTTAGCTATATCCTGAGTAAAAGATTTACTTGAAATCTCCTTCTGGGATTTCACCGGCTAAAGCATTGGTTTCGAGCAGGCTTCTTTGTGGCTGCACAGGAAGCCAAAGGAGCAGGTGATGCTCAAGGGCTCCCCAGACCCCTTTCACGCTTCTCTTGGGATCCTTGCTCCATTATTGCATTGGCTCCATTATGGCACTGAGGCAAGCAGAGGATGGCAGAGAGAGGCTCAGAGAGGGCAGTCACCTGGGCTGAGTCACACAGCTTAGAGCTCAAGGCTCCACCCAGCTCTTCATGGGAAAAGGCTTTGCTTGTTCTTCCTCATCTGCAGGCTTCAAGTGGAGAAAGGATAATGATGGCCATTATATGCATCCTGTCCATGACACAGCCCTGCTCAAAGCCCTCCTGTGGTTTCCTATCGTCTAACTGCCTGGCATGCTCTGGCTTCCTGCTTCTTCTCTGACCACACCGCCCCTCTGCCCCTTACCCCTCACTCATTCTGCTGTAGTCACACGGGTCTCATTATCCCTTGAGAGCGTTCTTGCCTCGGGGCTTCTGCACCTGCCGGTCCCTCTGCCTGGAATGCTTTTCCCCAGAGAGCCCGCCCTGTGTCCAGCTCCCTCACACAGAGCAGCCTCCCCTGCCTGACCACCTGCAGTCACCACCCTCCCCAACACTGTCATTCTCTGTCCTCCAACTCTGCTCACTTTTCTTTGTAGCGCTAGTCGCTGCCACACGTTATCTCTTTTTAAAATTTTATTTTCAGTGATGGTAAAAAAACACATCACATACAATTTACTATCTGAACCGTGTTCGTGTGTGCAGTTCATTAGTGTTAAGTATATTCACATGGTTGTGCAATCCATCTCCAGAACTTTTTCATCTTGCAAAACTGAAACTCTACACCCACGTAAGCAAATCCCTGAGACATTACCCTTTTATATTTATTTGTCTTTATATCTACTTAATTAGACTGTAAATTCTGTTAAGGCAAAGGATGTTGTCTTCTTGTTCATCCAATGCCTAGAATGGTGCTGGAGCATAAAATTTCAGTAAATGTTTGTTGAATGAATGAATGAAATATAAAGATCACGGTACTAACAGCAGCTAGCCTTTACGGGGCCTTGAACTCATTGCCAGATACGGTGCTAAGTGCTTCACACATTATACCATGTAATCTGTACACCGACCCTTAGAGCCCCATTTTACAAGAAGAAACCAAAGCTCAAAGAGGTGACATCAGTGGCCCCAGGTATACAGCCAGCCAGTAGTGAAGCAGGATAGGGATCCAGATTAATCTGAAACGAGATCTTAACCACTCTGCATGCTGGCTGCTGGCTGTGGCCTGTGCCTCCATTTGCCCATTGGGGAAAAGAGCACACGGCCCCGGGTAGAAGAATCTCACCCAGCCGTAATGCATCAATCTCATGGGCCCCAGGTTTGAGATGCAATCATAATGCTGAGCTGTCTCGAGGCGTGAGTAGGTACAGAAGGAATGCTTGTAAATTCCCCAAACCTCTTGGGTCAGACCAGCGCTGCTGTTTATGATTAAGAGCGCTGCTTTCTGGGGGTTTGCGGGGGTGCCGAGTGTATGTGCCTGTGGGTGTTTGTGGACATGCGTGAACTGTACATGCCTGGGGGCGGGGGGCTACAAGGCTCTCCATGTGGCCTCAGGTGTCAGAAGGACCCAATGGCGAGCGCAAGCCTGCTGCTCCTTAGCAACGGGATTCGGGGCAAGTGGCTTCCATTATCCGAGACTCAGTTTTCTCCTCTGTAAAATGGAGGTGATAACCCTTAACTCCCTTTCCCCACACCTCATCTGGCTGTTGTAAGGGCTAGAGGACGTCATAAAGGTGTAATCCCATGTTATTTATTTATTTATTTTTGGCTGCGTTGGATCTTCGTTGCTGCACGCGGGCTTTCTCTAGTTGGGGCGAGCGGGGGCTACTCTTCATTGTGATGCACGGGCTTCTCACTGTGGTGGCTTCTCTTGTTGCGGAGCACCGGCTCTAGGCACGCGGGCTTCAGTAGTTGCGGCGTGCAGACTCAGTAGTTGTGGCTCACGGGCTTAGTTGCTCCGTGGCATATGGGATCTTCCCAAACCAGGGATCGAACCCGAGTCCCCTGTATTGGCAGGCGGATTCTTAACCACTGCGCCACCAGGGAAGTCCCTGGTGTAATCCCACGTAAACAGCAGTGCGTAGAGGGGGTCCACAGGCATCGTGTATGTGTGTGTGTGTGTGTGTGTGTGTGTGTGTGTGTGTGTGTGTAGTCTAGAGTCTCATTTATCAACTCCTGGGGAAGCCCTAGAACCCTTGAGTTCCAGAACACCAGAGCTGAAGGGGACTCGGAGTTCTAACTCCCTCATTTGAGGTCCAGAGAAGGACAGTAACCCATCCAGAGTTGCACAGTAAGTCAGAGATGGTGTCTAGGTCAAGTGTAGGGCTCCCCTTGAGAGGGGGTCTAACGGAGATCACCCCGTCTCCTCCACCCTGTCTGAAATGGAAGCCCCTGCTCCATCTTATTTCATAACAGCCCTAAGCTGATGGAAGCTTGAAGTCCAGGACTTCCCTTCAGAGAGCTCCTAACTCCTATGAAATGGCCCAAGTGGTCAACCCCAGCACCACCTGAAGGCACACACTCGTTTTGATTCTCTTGATCTGGAGACCTGGCTTTGGGGACCATGGGAATTGGACCAGGGTGACAGAGGGTCAAGGTTGGTACTGGAATGTTGCCAGGGTCTTTCTCAATCATTGAGTGGCCTCTTTTCCCCTGGAATACTTGCTGGGACCAGTGGGAAGAAGGAAGGCAGCTATTTTGGTTCATACATTTGGTCAATGTGTGTGAGATCTTTTCCGTTAGGGGGTTAATGAGAAGGTCCTGACAGAAGGTCCCAGCATCGCATGGTGGTTGAGCATAACCCAGACCTTAAGGTCCTAATCAGTCTACCCATCCACTGAGACATCCCTCCACCCCTGCTTCAGACGTTCCCAGCTTCGCTCTGGATTTGAAAAGAATGGTTGTGATACAGCATCATCCTCTCGCAGTTGCCGTATCCTAATTTATCTCCCAAATCCTGCCCAAGGAGTGATCAACCCCCAACGTCTTCTGGTCTAAGAACCATTGGTGGCGGAGAGGAAACCATAGGAACCCCGATGTGCATATATCCATTCTGGGAGTATTTATTGAACACGTCCCTGCCATGGTGCATGCAGTGCTGAAAAGGCAGGCGGGGAGGCTGGGCCTCTCCGATCCATGGGCCCAGATGTGTCTTCCCAGCCTGATTCAGTCTCTTCCCCGGCCCACAGGGACACAAGGGCTATCCTGGACCGGCGGGGCACCCCGGAGAACAGGTGAGGGCTACAGCCTCTGCCCCGCCCTGCTCGCCCTCCCTCACTCCAGCCCCTGCCTGTCCCTGGCCTCCTCCTTGGGCCCGGCTTCATGGCTCCACGAGTGAGCTCCAGAGCCAGGAGGTTCTGCCTCCCATCCTGCCGGGGCCCCCACTCTACCCCACCTCTCAGCCAGCCACATCTGCTGCCTGAAAGGGCTGGAGTCCATGCCGGCCCTGTGTTGGCATGAACCACTCGACTCCAGTTAGAGCCATGAATAGCTGGCCTGTTCCGGGCGATGTTAGGGGATATTATACACGCCGCCACGGGGTTTGCAGGAATTTTGGCCGCCCCGGCCCAAGTCAAACAGCAGCCGCTGCCAGCATGGGAGAGCCAGCCAGCCAGGCCTCCTCTGGGCCTTATTCCTGGGCTTTGAGCACAGGGGGTTTTGTCCCTCCAAGCTGGTCTGACCGGTTTCTCAGAGGGGTGGGCTTGGGGGCCCAGCAGGCCGATGGCCTCCCCTTCCTCCCATTTCATCTCACATTCCTTCCCTTCTCTTTGTCCATTGTAAGCCCTGGTCCCCCACCACCCCCCAGGTCTGGAGCTGGGCAGGGTCTCTCCTTTCCTTACATTTCTCTTGTTCCTTTGCAGGGGCAGCCGGGACCCGAGGGCAGCCCAGGGGCCAAAGGTTACCCTGGCAGGCAGGTGCAGTATATGGCTTCTGGAAGCTCTGTGGCCGTGGTGGTGTGGAGCTGGCCACGGGTGCCCCCAGGCAGAGGGAGGTGGCAGGCTGGGGGCCAAGCAGCTACACCTGCTGGGTGGGCCCTGAAGAAAAGGCTGTTCAAGGGGGCTGTACTGAGGAACCTTCTCTGAAGGCAACAGGGCAAGGATGCCAGGAAGAAACAGAAGAAAGAGGAGTTCTGGGGCTCTAGGGGTGGGGCTCCAGAGGCTCCCCCTGAGCCACCTCCCTGGGATCCTGGGGTAGCTGGGGGCTCAGTTTGAAGACCACGAGTGTAACCCCACTCCCATTCTACAGAAGGGGCAGCTGAGGCCCAAAGGAGACAGGACTTGCCCTGGGTTGTTGGCAGCAGGTAGAACGTCTCCACATGTCCTTGCCCCCTCTGTCTTTTGTGTTTCAGGGGTTACCTGGACCTGTAGGAGACCCTGGCCCCAAAGGCAGCCGGGTAAGTGGGACTTGGCAAGTGCCACCCGGCTGGAGCCCTGGTGGGCATTAGCTGTTCCTCCAGTGGGCCTAGTGGGAGATCAGGGCTGGAAAGCTTCCACCCAGGGTCTGCTGGTGGGGGTTGGGGCCGAGACCTCCCACCTGAGCACTCCCTGGACCGCAGAGGGGCAGCAGGATGGCCATGTGGTAGGGAACCCCTGAGCCAGCTTGGTCCCCATGGCCAAGTAACTGGGCAGCAAAGGTCTGCTGGGGGCTCAGCCATGGTCTAGCTGCTATAATCAGGCATTTGCTTGCCGTGTCCCCCAGCACAACCCAAGCGCTAGGGAACTAAAGCCTGGGCCAATTTGTCCGTCACTGGAATCCTCAGAGGCCTCTCTCCTGCTCTCAGCTGAGGACGGGGTGGACCGGCCTCTTTGGAGGGCAGTGCTGCCCGATGGGTGAACATTGCCCGGGCCTGGAGGCTGATGGAACATCTGCTTTCCCCCTCCATCAAGGCCCCTGGAACAAACCCTGAGTAGCTAGCAGCCTCAGTTTGCCCATCTTTTCAATGGGAGTGATGTCCATTCCTACCTCTGGCAGGGTTATGGGGATACCAGGAATTTGGAAGCAAATAGTGCTGAGGAGGGGCCACCAGGTGGGGCCTCCTGGGTGGGCTGTGGGGCAGCGGAGAAGGTTTGGGCGAAATGAATGGGGGTAAGTGGAGTTTGGAAGACTAAGAAATGATCTGCTGGAATTCTCTCTTCTATATACAAGGAAACTGGGTTCATGGTGGGGATCCGACGGCCCCAGTTCCCACAGCACGCCTAAGGTGGGGATGGGATGAGGACCCAGGTATTTTGAGGGCTGGGCTCTCTGCCTCTCAAAGAATGCTCAGCAAGTGGGTCACACAGTCCTCCGTCAGGCCAGGTCAAGTGTGACGCGTCCTTCGCGCCTGAGCCAAAGCTATTTATGGCTGCAGTCTCAGCCCGAATCCCTGGAACTGATGGGCGGCTTTAGGAGAGCGACCGGGAGGTGGGAAAGTTCCCCAGGACATCATGATGGTGATGGTGATGATGATGATGATGATGGGGTGGGGTGGGGTAGGGGTGGTGAAAGGCAGCACCCGAGGAGGCTCCTGTCCTAGGATGCCGGGCCTCCCTCCTTTTCCTTTATCCAGCTGTTGCCACAAGCTATGGCCCCAGAGGGGCCTCCTGAGCCCAGGGAGAAGGTCTTCCCAGTTCAGCCCCAGGTCTCTGATCTGCCAGGAGGACAGGAGGGGCGAGACAGGCTAATGACATCTGGGGCTGCTTGCAGTCCGCCATGCTGTGGCATCTTGAGGCCACATGTGGGGAGATTGCTGGTCTGGCCCCAGCACACCCGTCTCCAGGGTCACAGGGCCCTGAGCAGCCTGGGTGAGCCGGGGCCACTCAGACTGCCCTCCCAACTCTGCCACCACCGGCCTCATGTTTATGAAGTAGGCAGAGCGCAGACTTGGGGGCAGGGTGACCGCCTTTGAGACCTGCTCTGCCATTAAGCCGTCATGGGAGCTTGGGCACGTCACTGGACCTCTCCAAGTCTATCACCTGCAAATCTGGGATATAAACCCTTCTTGGAAGGATCGGTAAATGTCACTTGTTAAGATGATGCTGAGCAGGAGGCCCTATGACCTCTTGAACTTCTAGAGAAGGAGAAATGGTTGTGAGCCCGCGATGGTTGCTTGTTTGTGGGAGACAATGTAGCAAAGTGGTTAGGAGCCGGACTGGGAGTCAGATGACTTGGGTTCAAATACCACATTCTGCTACGTTCCAGCTGTGTGACCCTGGGCACATCACTTCACCTCTCTGGGTCTAAATGCTCTCACTTCTACAGGAGGCTGACTAATAATTCCTACCTCCTGAGGGTGTGATGAGGGCACAGTAAATGCATTAATGCTTGCAGAGCACTGAGAAGTGGGCCTGGCACATAGTTTGTGCTCAGTCAATGTTAGCTTTTGTTATAGTTCTGAGTAAGTCATTTCCCAAACATCTAGAGAGTACAGTTAGGGATAGGCACCCTGGGCTAGGTCCCTGCTCTTGAGAAGCTCCCAGGCTTAATGAGGCCATGAAATGTGGACACCGCTAATGAAGATACAAAACAGAAAGTGGTAAATCTGTTAACTGAGGTGCAAATATGGCGCTGGGGTGGACGGAGGAGGTGACTTCTGGTCTGGGGCGTCAGGGATGCTGGCCAGAGGAGAGAGCCTCAGAGCTGGGCTTGAAAGCGTTTGCTGTGCAGTCGTGGGGGTGAGAAGGGCCTGCCTGGCGGAGGGCACCGCGTGGATAAAGGCTGAGAGGCGGAAAACCTGACTCCACTCCTCACTAGTTGTGCTGCTTTCTCTCCAGAGCCGTAGTTTCCCTTGCTTAACGAGGAGGAGGATGGGCAGTCTGCAGGGTCCTCGGGAGGGTTGAATACAGTGGCACACGTGCTTGAGGGACGCCAGCACGCTGGGGTGGCAGCTGCTGTCACCGCCGGATGCACTCAGGGGCCCAAGGGTGGGTTCGAGCCCCACGTCCACGGGGGGCCTTCGGGGCCTAGAAGGAGGCACTGCAGAAGCCATGA
>NC_041222.1:11265861-11282650 GCF_002837175.3 Physeter macrocephalus | reverse complement strand
ATGCCCCCTGGAAACTTAAGTGCTTTTTTCAGTGTGTGTGTGCATGTGTGTACGCAATCACGCGTGGGCGGCTCTGTGCTCATCTGCGTAGCCGCAGAAGTGTCGCACACGCATGCACACACATACTCCCCTGGTGCATGTATGCACGCCTGCTTGTGGGCGCGTGTGCATTAAACTGGGCGTGTCAGGAAAGCTGAGTGTTTGGGAAAGAGGGAAGATGTTTCACCTCCTTTTCTCAGTTAGGGGGCTTTAAAAGACTCCATTTTCAGGTGCGCAGATTGGTAGAAAACTGATGTAAAATGTTCAGGCAGCTGAGATCTGAAGTGACTTGACGCTCTCTGTCCTTCACTCTGTGGTCCCCCTTGCCCTCCATCCCCCTCCCCAAGCCTTCCTGACCCTATTGCACCCCACCCCTCCCCGGCTGCCCTGCCATGGATTCTCCAAACTGCATCAGATGGACAGCTTCTGCACTGGACTTTGTTCTTGTTCACCTTCAGGGCATTGAGCTGCTGCCTTTGTGATACCCTTGGGTGTCATGGGGCAGCCGCCTTAGAAACACACCTATCTATCTCCCCAAATCAGGAAAGGAGACTTTAAGAATATAAAGCTGACCTTTTGCTTTTTAATATAAGATAGAAAAAAAAGACATTTTTTCAAAGAAGTATAGATGCTGTCTCCACTCCTTAATAATTTTTTTCCTAACATTTTAGCAGTTTTTACTTTTTTTTTTTTCAAATTTGATTTAGGCTCTGCTAGGAGGCACTGAATGTCTGTAACTTATATTTTGGAGGTTTTTTTTTGTTTGTTTTTTGATTGACCTTTTTGTTCCTCAAGTCACACTGTAAACTAGCTCATCTCAGTGGTATATTCAATATCCTAAGGTTTTTATTAGACTTCCCTGTACAGTCCAGTTTTCCTGTATTCGAACAGCCAAGACCGTGAACTTGGCTGTGCTGTTTGGAGACCAGGAGTGAGGTTGGAGTCACAGGTTTCACAGACGTGGGGTTCGGTGGAAGCCATAGGGAAGCATGTGGCTTAGGATGTCTCCTGAATGTAAGCAGAAGACCGCCCTCCTGGCTCGCTGTGTCTGGTACTGCGAATGTCTGATTTCTATACCCAGAGTGCATTACACTACTCGCCACGTCACTGACCCTTCCAGCTCAGCAGGGACTCCTGAGTTGATCCATGTTCACATCCATCACACCTCAGACCCACGGCCTCCTCTCCCCAGGACCCCGGGGATTCCGGCGGGTCCGCTGCCCACAGCCCTGGGGGGGGTCCCCACGCGAGCCTCAGCCCTCCTTCTAGGACAGTAGTTGAGCATGGTGCCTTGTGGGCCAAATGATGGATGTTTTGAGGGTGAAATGGCATTAGGCCACATTCAACTTGATGCTGTGAAAGATGTTTTTAGGCTTTGTTTCTCTGTGAGCGGTTTAGGTTCCACACACTCAGCCTAAATGCCAACAGGGTGACCCTTTCCCCTCTGAAGAGGTGGTTCCGTCAGGATCAGTGTTCAGGCCCCCACCCCACCTCTCAGTGAATGAAGTGCTGGTGGTCCCATATCCCCCCAGTGCCCCCGGCTGTGGGATAGAGATAGTTACACCAAGGCTGAGGATGCCTGCCATCGTGGGGGGCCATTTGCAAAGGCACATTCTACCATCTTGGGGGTTGACCAAGTCCACTCCATCCCTTCCTAGTAACAAAACATTGTTTTCAACTGTGAGATACCTCGACTACAAAAAGCACTGTACAGTGGCCCTCTCCCCCTGGTCCGTGGCAGTAAAGTTGGGGAAGTAAAGTGGATTTGAAAACTCAAGGCTTAGGATCATGGACCAGAACACTGTCCCAGGTGTCAAGCCTGCTCACTTTGCCTCGTGAGAACTAACCCTCCGAGCCTTGGACACACTGAAAGGCATCAAGGTGGGCCGTTTCCCCATTCACTTCAGCAAGCCATGGTCTCAGGAACCACCATGCCATTTCCTCTCCCGGAGAAGTTCTGGGTATTAACTCCACAGCACTTCCAATTGGGGTCACACCGTCAGAAGAGCCTCCATCTGCACTGGACAGTCACCTCGTGTCGCCTCCTAGAGTATATGGGAGTATCGACAGACTTTTCAGTGAGACTTTTGGGGGCATTCGGAAGGTGGCTGCAGGGCTGCTGATGGGTGACAGATGCCTACAGCAAAAGGCCTCCAGCTTTGCTTTGCTGCTGGGGAAGGGTCCATGACCTGGCACTCTGAACCACCTGAGGAGGATGGGAGCTACCCATTTTGTGTGGTCAGTGAGAGCCAAGCCTTGGAGCCCATCCTCCCTCTTCTTAGAGCGGAGCTGTGCTGGTGTTGCCTCGTTATGGGGCCACTCAGTTAGCAAATAGGCATTTCACTTTCTTGCAAAGCCATCAGGACCAAGCCCTGGTATCAGCGTTCTTCTCTTCAGAAAAATTTAAGTCTTACTAAATTCCAGTTATCTAGTCATATGGGTCACCTCCTGTCCTGTTCCTCCCTTCCGCCTCAGTTCAATCCTTAGGGCTTGGCGTGCTCTGCAGATGCGATGTGAGTGCCACTAGGTCTCGGAAAGCTGTCTCCTGGGGCTGCCTCATCCAGATACGGGAACGAGGTGGCAGGTAGTCATTTCTCTCTTGCAGCCTCTGGTTCTTCAGAAACTTGTTGCCAACAGGAAAGGCTGTACCAAGGTGCCCCCTCCATCTGCTTTCTCATGCAGACAGCTCCCATAGTGCAGAGCCCGTTGCAGTGAACAGCTTAATAAAACCCAAAGATCTCACAGGCCCAGCCACTGGCCCCTCATGTCCAGCAATATCCACCCTATCCAAATTCTAGCTCAGCCAAAGGATTGAGGTCGGCTCTTCCAGTTCATCTCCCGGCCCCTAGCCTGGCGTTGACCTTCGGAAAGTTTTTGTCTTCTGCTTCCCAGTTCTGTGACCACTATAGGACTATACAGCTCAAGGCGGTTGCCTGCTGACTTGGACACAACTTGCCTGAACCATGTGGTTCCCAGGATAGAAATGGCCTTTGCGTTGACATACACGGGCCCCCAGAGGGGAGGCGGAGAAAACACACCTCCACTCTGCAGGGTTTTCCCCCTCATCTGAGGTCAGTTGGCTTCACCACCAAAGCCCGAGCCAAGGACCGTAGCCTCGTGGGTGGTCCCTCAGATTTGAAGTAACTGGGGGGGTCTCGGCACCACCAAGAGCAGCGGTGCCATCCCGGTCGTTGTGAGTGCCCTTGTGCCGACATGGTTCTTTTTCCCTGTGCCCAGGTCCACCAGCCAGGCCTCCCTCCAGATTGTAGTTAGAAACCAGGAAACAAAACAGAGGGGCCACGGGGCAAAGCTCCTTTCTGGCCACACTTCATCTCGGGGTTCACGGCATAGAAAGCCACCTGCTGTGTCCACGGGCGAGGACGCTTTGCCACCAACCTGCCTGACAGCCTCATGCATGGCGTTCGGGGTTTGGCTCTTGGCTGGGAAAAGGGTGCTGAGGTTTCCTGGTGAGGAGAGGACAGTCCGATGACACAGTTGAGAAGTTCTGCGTCTCCAGATTTCTGGGAAGGGCTTTTTTGGACACCAGCTCTGTAGGCTGGCAATCGTCTTCTCCTTCAGTTTGCTCCTTTCTCTCCTGCACTTTCGAGAAACACCAGAGAAAAACTCTGCAAGGCGTGTTTTCCACTGTGAAGCAGACCCTCTGCCTTTAGGGGTCCTCTAGGCTTGCGCCTAGACTTGGACTAGACTCCTTGGAAAGTGGGCATCTGAAGAGCTGTCAGGGATGCAGCATGCATTCCTGGGGGCCACAGGTTCACAAGAAAGGTTTGGAATGAACCTGGGATGTAGATGGAGAAGGGAGGTCCTGTGAGAAATGGCCCAGAAGGGGACAGTACTTGGATGTTGCCATGACGATGGATGTGCTTGCAGAGACGGGAAGAGGAGGCACCCAAAGCACGGCCGGCAGTCTCCTCCTGCCCCACTGAGCCGGGCAAGTTCATAGCTCTGCCCCTTGCCTTGGGCACAGGGACAGCGCCTCTGTCCCTGGGACGTACCTGAGGGAGGGCTTCTAGAAAGGCTGCTGGTGTAGATGAAACCCAGAGGCTAAGTAAGGCTCAGGCTGTCCCCTGGAGACAGTGGGTGGAGGGCTCCTGTCTCGGCCCCCCTG
Organism: Physeter macrocephalus; assembly: GCF_002837175.3. Classification (NCBI taxonomy): domain Eukaryota; kingdom Metazoa; phylum Chordata; class Mammalia; order Artiodactyla; family Physeteridae; genus Physeter; species Physeter macrocephalus. Next base: position 11,278,485 of record NC_041222.1, on the reverse strand, counting down.
TATCCAGCCGGGCCAGTGGGAGAACTGGGAAGGGGCCTGCCCCCTCTTCACTGTGGCTAATGTTTGCTAGGCCAGTTATGGTGAACCAATGATACGGTGTTTTCCCTTTTCTGTTTCCCACCGGGTTTCCCCTTTTCAGGGTTTTCTGGAGGATTTTGTTGTTGTTGTTTTTCTTCCTCTCTCCTTTGCGTTTGAGGATCGTGGTCAGCGGAGCCCCGCCGTTCCCTGGAGGGGCCCTGTAGTTTCTGTGCGAAGAGGCACCTGCTCTGCTTTGATGCGGATGAAGGGCATCCGGTTGCTGTTTGTTATATTCATGCCCCTCCACCACCACGGGCGTTGCTTTAAAGGTTCAACTGCTGTACAGAGAAGGATTTGCTAAGTTTGCAGCTGGGTGTCAGCATCAGGACCCATAGGGGCCCTCCCCACCCATGCGTCCCACTGGGCACCTTGACTCTTCGAACCAAAGTTCCTTAAAGGGGCACAGCCCAGCCTGGTCCGCAACCTCAGGGGCCTGGGATCCCTGTGGCCCTTCCTGAAGTCCAGCTTGGCAAGAGACCACGGGGTCTGAGGCCAGCCGGAAAGGGGGGCTCCTCCCACAACCCAGGTGCCAGCCGGTCCCTGCCTGGGACCCTTCCCTCCCACCCAGCCAGGGTGGCCGGGTTCCAAAGCAGTGAGCGAGCTCGTGGACTGGCACGGGGCTGGAGACAGAGGGACCTGCGGGGCTGGAGGCTCCCAGACCCGCCGGGCAGTGCGTCCAGGGCCGTTCAGATGCCGAGCATCAGGAAATCATTTTGTACAACCACCTGAAGCAGAGATATTTTTTAAAAAGCATAAATTATTTTCAGTTGTTTTCTGATGATCCTCCCTTTTTCTTTTCCCCGTAACTTTGCGTCGGTGATTCTTTCACATCAGGTAAATCTTGAGAAAGCCTTGGTGCCCCTCCCTCCCAGGCCCCACTCAGTACCCATGCGTGTGCACCCTCATCCTTTCTCCGTAGTTAAGACGTTCTAGGCAATACCATAGGCACAGCTGACTGTGTCTCTCTTCGAGTGCAAGAAACTCAAGTCATCTTAAAAAAATACAAAAAAAAAAATTTACAAAAAAACAAACACAAAAAAAAATATCTTTTTTAGGCCAGAGTTTTCTACAGGTATTAATGAATATTTTTCTTAATCCTTATAAGTTTTATGTGTTTAATATTTCTTAATACCGGTAGCATTAATTTATACTTTTGTAGCAACACAATATTTTTATAAACAGCCAGTGCTTTGGCTCAAGTCTCCACAAGGGGTTTATGCAGGGTTATCTTGGGACCCTGTGTACCATGTACTGTATTTAAAAAAAAGTTACCTAGTGTCACCCTTGCTGTGTTAATTAACAAAAGACGTTGTTTGCGGTCTCCTGTGTCGTTGGTGTGGACCCGACAGTTCTCCAAGGAGTCACATTGCATGGGGGTTGAGTTGACAGTTCTTGTGATATGTAAACCCCCGAGACCAAACTTGAGGGTTTATTTAGGCTTTTCTGTTTGTCCTTTGGATTTTTGGTTTCATTTCGTTTTGGTACCGTTTCTCCATTTACGGCCAAATCAGTTTTCTGGTGTTTAAAACTTTTACTGATGTCAAATGGAGGAAAGGAACAGGAAAAAAAAAAAAAAAAAAAGATTTTTACAAAGTAATAAAATTTAAAACTGAGCTGTTTAAATGTTGCTGTTTTTACCTGTCTGTTCTTGTCCAAAAGTGGGACATTCCCAGGGAGAAGAGGAAGGTTCCACTTGGTTCCTTAAATTGCCAAAAGCCCCCACCCAGAAATCAGCACCCTCTACCCCCCGAATTCTTGCAACATTATTTCCTGGTTGGTTGATGCCAAGGTAAAAAGACATCCTTTTAATGGTTAGAGAGGATCAGTTGCTTAAATGATTTCATGTCAGTGTTGTATTTATGGTTTTACAATAAAACAACCTTTAGGAAGATGGCAGTGCGTGGTGTTATTTCTTGGGTTGGCGTTGGGCCATGTCATCCAGGTAGGAGCAGGGCACTGGTGAGTAGAGATGGACAGAGGCAGAGATGTCAGCTGGGGGTGACAGAGCTGGAGTCTATCCCGAGGGGATACTACGTGAGATTGGGGTTAGTCAGCTCCTCGGAGCTCCCTGCTGACCTCAGGCACCAGACCCAGGTTGGTGGTGTCTGATAAATAAGGGAGGGACACGGCCACAAGAAGACGTGGTCCCCGTGGGCCTTGTTGTGAAACACTGTCTCAGCAGATGGATTTGGTCGGAGTCCTACAGGCCCAGCGCCCAAGGGACACATCCAGGTTTGCCTTGGCCACCATCATTTATGTGATGTGTGTTGTGTGTACCGTCCATTTTCTGGGGAAAAGTGCCCGTAGCTTGTGCCAAATTCCTAATGGCATCTGTGACTCTGAAAGTTAAGAATTAGCGGGAGCTGTGGAGACACATTTCAGCCCAGTGTCTGGACACACTGTCCCCAACGCAGGCCGGAGTGGAAAGCCTGTCTTGGGAGGAAAGGCTCTCTCCATCCCAGGAGAGGTTCAGGCAAAGCTCAGATGCCCGCAGTGGGTGTGAACCAAGCGACTGGTGGGCCCCCGGGCAGCCAGACCAGGTATCTCGGGTGCCCTTCTTCCTCCGTCCTTCTGAAGCTCTGCGTGGCTTTCCCACAGTGTCCCCTTCACCGATGCTCCCTCCCCATTTGCTGGCCACTGAACTGCTGCCATCCTCCGAGCCAGCACCGCAGACAGCTCTCTCATTCCCTTCAAGACGGCGTGGCCTTCCTCCCCCACCTGCCTGCAGTCAGCACACCTGTGTCCTATGTAAAGCACACGTCCAAGTTCGTCTTGCCCGGTGGTCATGTGTGTGAAGTTTGAAGTGTTGTGTATTGTCTGTCTGGGGGAGAGCGTCTGTGGCTTTGCCAGTGGCATCCGTGACTCTAGCCAGTGCCCTCCACAGTGGGCTGCGGGGGCCCAGCCGAGTGGACTTGCCCCTCTGCTGGCCTCGACCCGAGCCTCACACTACAGACACGGACATCAATGCTTGGCTTGGAGGGTCGAACTGAAGGCAAGTCCGGGAGAGGAGACGCCACCAGAAGACAGCTGTGGCCAGAGTGGGCAGGGAGGGTGACAGCTTCTCCTAAAGCAGGCCTGCTGCTGCCAGAACAGCCATTCAAAGGTAAAACCACGTCCGCCTTTATCCCTGTCCTCAACCAGAAACGGGTGCTCTCCTAAAAGAGCATGGGCTGCTTGATCAGCCGAACAAATTCCATCAAATCGCAAGGATGACGGCACGAATTGGCTGAGTCTGGGCCAGCCTCCCGGGGGCATAAGCCCCGCCCTCAGAACCCCCCTTCAGTGGGAGTTTCCTGCTGTTCGGTGTACCGTGTGGACATTCCTGAGCCAGCGGTTGAAGTTTAATCAAGGAGTTTCTATTGGCTCTAAAATAAAAGTCAAGAGTCCTGCTGGAGCAGGAAGACTCCCCCACTAACTGGGAACATCAGGATCCAGTGAGGCCAGGGCGGGGCCAGAGCCTCCATACGGCTGAAGGCCAGCCTCTGTATTTTAAAATAAAAATTTTTTAAAAAGCATGTTTCTTTATTAAGCAGCCACATGTATTTTGTGACAGAGATGAGTATGACCAGTATCTTTAAGAGAGAATTTGAGGTGAGACTGTTTAAGAATCAAATGAGTCATCAGGGTAGCCACTTGGCTGAGAATGATTCTGGTGCCTTCTGGGATGGGTGGACTCCTGACTGGAGGTCACAGATGTGCTTTAACCCCATCCCACCCCTAAGGGGTAAGACAGGATTCAAGGGAATTTTTTGTAGTGAAAGTTTTAGTAACTGTCATGGAGATAAAAGCCTTCAGGACCAGGGAGGGTGGCAGGCAGGGCTGGTGACCTACAGGGGAGGCCCCATCTAGAGGGGTGTCTCAGGTGCAGGATGCAGGCCCAAGGCTGTCAGAACTTATTTTTCAAGAGAATTGAGAAACCTAGAGTTTTATATGGGAGGTCCTTTTTTTTTTTTGGTTGCCTTGGGTCTGTTGCTATGCCCAGGCTTTCTCTAGTTGCAGCGAGCAGAGGCTACTCTTTGTTGTGGTGCACGGGCTTCTCATTGCAGTGGCTTCTCTTGTTGCAGAGCACGGGCTCTAGGCACCCGGGCTTCAGTAGTTGCAGCACTTGGGCCCTAGGGCGCGCGGGCTTTAGTAGTTGTGGCGCACGGGCTTAGTTGCTCCACAGCACGTGGGATCTTCCCGAACCAGGGATCAAACCCGCGTCCCCTGCATTGGCAGGCGGATTCTCAACCACTGCACCACCAGGGAAATCCGGGAGGTCCATTTTTTTAATGGTGAACTCAGAACTGTAAAATACCTTAGGAGCCAAACTCCCATCCACCAGCTGAGCTGAGGCTGGCCAGCCCACCTGTGGCTTGCACTGTCCGGTTTAGGCATTCGTCCTTCAGGTCACTTCAAAATATCTTTCTTCAGAGTGGCACCTTCCAACTGCCATAGGTGGCAGCCACAGTGTGTGAATCATGCATGGAGGGGGCAAGGTATGGACGCAGGACGTGATGACATTTGTTAGTTCCAGGCTGGAGAACCTGTCACTTCTCCCTGTGACCCCGCCCCTGACCCCGCCCACTTATGCCCAATGACTCACAGCCAGGCCCACAAACGCTGTCCCTCAGGGACTGTCCTCTCTATTGAAACCTGGAAGCCCCAAGGTTGGGACTTCCGGGGTGCATAAGGCGGGGAGTCTCTATGTGGTCTGACCACGGGGGCTGCAAAGCTCTCTCCACCCAAATCCTTGCCTCTGGGTTTGTCCCCTCAACACAGCATTCCACCTCAGAACCCAGAAAGCTGGGGTTTTGACTCTTGCAGCGGCAGCTGTCAGGGCTCTGGGTGGATGGAGCCCGAAAGAGGTGTTTATAAGTCCGATGTTTGTAAATCCGGTGTGTGTGAGCTGGAGGCTCCTGGAGTTGTGCGCTTGGGCCAAGTCGGTGCCTGAGCCACCCTGGACAGCCTACCTGCTCTCTTCCTCCAGGGAGCAGAAGCCGGGCCAGACCCAGGGCTTCCAGCTCCGGTCCAGGGCCAGCTGGTTGTGCTGGGCACGGCGCAAAGGGCGGTGACCATTCTCCTTCCGGGGCAAAGGGCCAGAGCGCTGATCCCAGGAGATGGGATCTCCAGGACCCTTGTGGAGAAACAGCCCGAGGCCTTCCAGCCCCTGGCAGCTACAGCTGGGGATGCAGCTGTGAGCAAAGTAAACGCTGGGGGTCGGTTCTGTGCAGCCAAGGACAGGGGAATTCTTTCGGGCGCTTGTGGGGCATTTACCCAGACCCAGCTGGGCACACACTAGGGCACGGTGATTTCTTCTGACCCTGGGTCTCTGATGAGCGCTGTCAAACCTCTCCCAGAAACAAGTACCCAGAGTTTTTCCCTCTTTTCTCTTCTAGCTTTATTAAGACAAAACAATCCCATTTTATACAGAACTGTGATTTATGTTTCATAATTTGCATAGCCAATTTCATGTCCTGCAGATGGCTCTATTACATTTCCAACACATACATTTTTCACATGTAGGGAAAGCTGAGGTTACTCATGCCCGCTCCCCAGCTTGTCTCCCCCGTCCCCTCCCCCCATCTCATTATACTTCGTGATGAATCATCAGGACATGGAATTTCAGGAGTCTACAATTTGGTTTTCATTGGAACCTGCCATGGGACCCTGGGGCAGACACTGGCCCTCGCGCTCCCTGTGGCCTGTGGACCTCTGGCCTGTGGGCCGGTCAGTTGGAGAAGCGCAGCAACTCCTCATCCCCTGTGGACACAGAGAGGCTCGGGGAGTAGGTGTGGGGTCGTCCAAGGGTCTGTGGGTGGGGACGGTCAGGGGATGGGGATGCCTCCTAGAGGAGGGGCGGCAGCTTGGGCTGAGCTTAAGCCTGAGCCTGAGGCCAGAAACTTCTGCTTGCGGAGTGACTCGATTATCTCCAGAGTGCGTTCCACAGAATGATCTGATTTTTTGCCTCCTGATTTACTTTAGGTACCATTTTCCCAGTGGGGAGATAAGGCACAGAAATCTTTAATGGCTGCTGTTCCCTGGAATGCTATTCCTGTTATCATTATAGCATCACCACCATTATTAGTTAACGGCTGCCGCTAGATGGATATGGACCGTGCGAGGCTCTGTGAAGTAGGTACTTTGTCCCATTTTACAAAAGAGAAAACTGAGGCTCAAATTGACACTCAGTGTGGCCGGCCCAAATGTGGCAATGCCGGGATTGGAGCCCAGTTCTGCCCCACTCAGCCTGTCCTGCCTTCCCTCTGCCTGGGCCCAGGTGCCCCATCCCAGCTGGGGTAAGGCCTCAGGCCTTGGCCCCATTTTACAGGTGGGAAACTGAGGCCCAGAGAGTGGATGGGCTGGTCACCTGGTACAGAGTCCAGAACTCAGCTTTCCAGACCCTCACCTCCTACCAGGGCTCCCCCACCTGGACCCCAATATCCCCCAGGCCCAGCCTGGCATTGTCGGGCCTCCTACCTTCACCAGGGATGCCACAGTACTCCTTGCACTCCTTCTCTGAGTAGAACTGGTTGCTGTTGCCCTTGCAGCCCCCGTAGATGAAGCGGACGCACTTCCCCTTGGCAGCATCATATGCCCAGAGCTGGGTGGAGCCTCGGCAGGGGCCAGGGACTATGGGGAGATTGCAGGCCTCTGTGGAGTGGGAGGGAGGTGCAGAGCATTGGAAATCCTTATGATCTCTGACCTGAGACACCCAGCAAAGGGCCTGAGCCAGGGACCTTGCTCATCCACAACACCTAGACCCCTTTTTATAGACTGAGAAATGGGACCACAAGAAGACATACGTGCCGAGGGTCACCCATACCCAAGTGTGCAGTTCCTATGACTTCAGGAAACTTGCCCTGGAATTCCACCACTGGAGCATCCTCTCTGAGCTACCTGTTCAATGGGCAGGTGGTCTGTCTGGAGGACGGGGTTGGGGGGTGCAGGGGGAGGTGGAGAGGTGGGGCCACACTCACCCACAGTCCGGCAGGTCTGCAGACACTCCTTCTCCGAGACAAAGTTGTTGCCGTTCCCCATGCAGCCACCATAGTGGAAGGTCTCGCAGGCCATGGATGAGCCGTTATAGAAATACCTCTGCATCATCCCCAGGCAAGGACCTTGTGAGTAGCCCAGCTGGCAGGAATCTGGGGAGGGGCAGAACAGCAGTGCTTACTGAATGCTGACTGTGTACCTGTCACCGGGCTGGATACTTTAACAGGTATCATCTCATTTAGTTTTCATCTCTGCATTGAGAGGAACAATTCTCAATTCATTTTAAAGGTAAGGAAATTGACTCCCTGAGAGGTAAAGTGACTTGCCCAGAGTTACATAGAGCTGAAATTCAAAGCCATATTTGTTGGACTCCAAAAACCCATGCTCATTCCATTCCATGACATGGGGAGTTACCAGCGACCCAGAGACCCAACATCCCTTGTGTTGGTCTTGTCTGCCCAAAGACTCTGTAAGGATAGTAGTTGATGACACATTCACCAGCACCCATGCCAGCCAGCCTGACCTCTGCCTTATGTCCCATCCCCATGCCTTTGCTCTCGTCATTCCTGCCCCTAGAATGCTAGAATGCCTTCCTTCCTAAAACCATATCTGGACACAGCATGAATTCCCCTTCATCCAGGAAGTCCTCCTTGATCACCTCGTCCTCCATTTTCTGAGCTCCCCCAGCCTTTTAGCTGACCCTCCCTTTTGGGTCCCTCACTTTCTTCCTTGACTGCCTCCTCTAGTAGACCAGAAGGTCCAAAAAGATGTGGGTGGTTTGTCTCCATGACCCCAATGCCCAGCACAGAGTCTGGGGTGGAGCAAGGTCAGGGTTCAGTGTTTGCTGAGAGATTTGGAGAGTGATCATTTTATCAATCACAAAAAGCATTCTCACGTTCTTGCCCATGTGCTCCCACAAGAGCCCTTAAGGTCAGCTCAGCAGGCTGTTATCCCATTGTACAGATGAGAAAGCCAAGGCTAGGAGGCCACATAGTGATACAGACAGGCCAAGAACTCGCTTCTCATCGTGGAGCTGAGACTCCCTAAGCTCAGGGACCATGCTTTACACTCCTCTCTCTCCCCCCATAACCCCTGGCACAGGGCAGAGTACTGGATTTGCCCTTTCTAGGCTCAGTCCTTGATTCTAGCAGAAAAATAAGAAAGACTTCACGGTGACGAGGGCAGCTGGCGTGAGCCAACTGTGGACGCTTCCCCTCTGGAGGGTGGCAGAAGGGGATTAAAAAAAGGGTGTGATCATTACCTTCTTTCTTGCCGAAATCAGTTACTAGTTGTCCAGCCCCTGACCCTTCCTCTTCCTGGGGCAGAACAGCCCGCCGGGCTCTCTGGGGGAAGAAAGAGAAGAAGCTGTTGCAGGGACCTAGCCACTGCTGCTCCCCTATACCCCTGGAATATATAAACAAACCATTTGCTTTGGGGATCAGGGTGTAGACAGAAACAGTACTAGATTGGTTAATGGCCTGTTTTCCCAAAAGCTTCAAACTGAATTCCAGAATAGGAATCACAAGATAGATTTCTGGTCTGAAATGACAAATCAGAACAATACCTACATATCCAGCTTCCAGCTGAAATGCCCAGAGGAATATAATAATGGAAAAGAAACCTAACCCAGAGTTGGGAACCAGGGAAGAGCCGCATTCCCATACTAGAAACTAAAAGGCATTTCTACACAAGGGAGCGTGAGTGTGATTTGCAGGAAGGGTTGACCAGACCATCGTTAACTGCTAACAGCGGAAAGGTCATGTGGAGAGTAAGAAGGGACCCCGAGATTGACCCTAATACTCCTAGATATGGGGTTGGGGGTGGGGACTGCAGAGCAGGGCAGGCTGGCAAAGCTGTCAAAAGGATCTCTGGGAGTAGAGTCCACTGAGGCACAATTACAGAAGGATGAGCAGGGACACTGCCGGCCATCAGGCAGTCTTCCTGCCCACAGGTGAGACCTGGAATCTGCAAAGGTAAAACTGTAGTAAGCTTCAACTTTTCCCTTATCCTTTTAAGGTGCAACTGAAGCTGTGACCAGGGACTCCCACTGTCTCCCAGAACCCATCTCAGGCTGGTTGCACATAGGTCTTCCTTGGTGAGGATGAAGGAAAAGAGAAAAATCATGGAACGAATTAAATAATGCAACTGCTCAGAAGAATCACACTGAGCTGGAGAAATATCTCCACTAAACACAGGGTGTAGGTAAGAAATAGAAGAAAACTTCAACCATCAATGAAATTCAAGATGGCATTGCATCAACATTAACAGGAGCCCACAGTTATGTAGATGAATAATATGGGAGAAGTAGAAAGTTACTGGAGATGAAAAGGATTTTGTTGAATTTAACCACACAGTAGGGATAATAAACTGCAGTTTAAAGATTATGAGAAATAAACTCACAGAATAGGAATTCTAGAAGGAGAGGCAAACAATAGAGAAATAATAGAAGAAAAGTTTTCCAAGTTGAAGAGAGACTTGAGTTGTTCAATTATAAGGGCTCAAAGGGAATGAGAGAAAATTAATGAAGAGTCCTATCTCGACATTTCCTAGAGACAAAGGACAAAGCGCCTAGTTGTGGCCCTCAGAGTAAACGAGAGCATTTAATGACAGAAGCGGCAGAGCAATATCTAAAGGTTGTAAGAAGGTAAAAGTTGTAACCCAGGGATTCTCCACTCAACCAGGCTGTTGATCATGTGATATAAACACAGAAAGATATTCTCAGACATGCAAAGATCCTGTAGTTTTCCACCATGTACCTTTCCAGAAAAAAATTACTTACAGAAATATTTCCACCACTTGTGAAGGGAATCTAAATACAAGAAAATGGATGATGTGGTAGAAAAGAAATGATGGTAAACTAGAAAGCCAGTAAAATAGAGAGTTGAGGTTAAACTGTTGTTAAAATGGTCATTCAACTTAATGTAAATGTTAAAAGTAATTCTCCAAACAAAAGGTGGAAAATATAAACATCAATCTCAGATTATATCCACAAAAATGAGGATGTGGGAAGCCTGGAAGGAAGAAATAAAAAGTAAGCTGCATTTCTCTCTTTTGCAAGGGAAGTCATCAGTTATTGTTTCATTCTTGACATGGATGAAGAAGCACAGATTCAGGTGAGATCTGGATTAAGATGGCAGATTGAAATTTCCCTCAAAATTACCCTCTCCAATACCGAGCCATCAGCAAAAAATGAATTCAGAAATCCCAGCCCCCAAGTATTGATCAACACCACTGAAATGAGGAAAGGGGCACAATTTAAAGGAAAAACTAAAGCTCTCGATCCAATAATCTGGAGGCCCTCCAACTCCCAGTCCTGGCAAGTCATCAAATTTCTGATAACTCTCCCTAATACTCCCAAGTCCTGAGAGAAGAAAATTGAGGGGGAACTCTGTCTTTTTCCTCTTCTGATAGAGGAGTAGTAAAAATGACTTCTGGGGAAAAAAAGAGGAAAATAGACTAGGGGCTGACTCTTTCTAAGTGAAGGTTTTGGGGCTGCACAATCTAACGCTCCAGGGGGTGTCACTGGGGGACAGACGTACCTTGCTGCCAGCCCCGACAAGGTGGGATGAATCGCCAGAGGATAGTTATCAGTCCTTCCAAAGAGAATGCAAAGCGACTGTATGCCAACCAACTCTGGACTTCAGAAAAGTGGATGGAACACAAAATACCCAGACCTTACTCTAAATTCAGGTGGGAGGGGACTACGCTCATATTTGCAGGAAGAGAGCCAAGGAGTAAATGAAACCTCCACGCCACTGTATCAGAATAAACAGAAAGTCTAGCTAAAACGGACTAAGCAGGAGTCAGATCAAAAGAAGTGATACAGAAACTATCCAGACCCACTTCAGAAATGAATGAATAAGTAGCCCGAACTAGAGAAAGAGCCCAAGAGTCCAGTGGTGGACGTGGTCATGAACTGCCAAGTCCTCCCATCAGCAATGGATTTATATTCCCAGCTACCCACTGTCAGCCCCTGTTGGACACGACCTCAGCTAAGGGAGCCCTCTCACTCAAGATCATGCTCCCTTCCCAGACTGATCAACGTAGGGTATTAAGGCTCCGTCCCTTGGCCCCATCATGGGACAACTCCCGAGGGTTGTCCTGGTTCCAGAGCTCCCTACAGGGTTGGTTGAGGCATTGTTGTGACTGCCCTGCAGCTCTCCTTCTCCCTCTGCTCAATCTTCCCTTTGTCTCTTCCTTCCATGTACGTTGATGTAGGGAACCCAACCTAGAAGAAGACACAACTCAAGAAGCAGAAGGAAATCCCTCTTTGGCCTCAAGTTATGGAATTACATAATAAGAACATGCACGTATTCAGACAAGATTCAAAGATGAAATGGTAAACGCTGACAGAATAAGACGAAGAGAGAACCCAGGCCTAAATAAACAAACTGAGAAGCAAAACAACGTCAGTTCAGAGCTCGTGAATAAATAAGGAATAGTGAGGAGCAGAAAGAATAGATGCTGCTAAATAGGATTGTCATAGAAGAGACAATCCCAGTGGATGCAACTAAAAGCAATTTGAGAAAAGCTAATACATGATGGAGGATAAAGATGCTCCAGGATGAGAGAACAAGTGTTCGCCAGATGGCAAAACTCAACAAGGCGAATAGAAGATGAATTCCATATCATGAAAGAGAGTTTCCTGAAATACAGTAGAAATGTCATCCGTGGATGGAAAGAGCACGGTGTATTCCAGGAAGTTTTGATATAGACTCTCAACCCCAAGACATGTCCTTGTTAAGATGCTGACTTCTCATCAAGGAGAAAGTCTGTCCAGGCATCTGGGCAGAAGAAACAACTTGCTTCCAAGGAGAAGAAATATCGGGCTGGCCTCAGGCTTCCGTGCCGCGATCACCAGTGTGGAAGAACAGTGGAGCGATGCACACAAAGCTTCTTCTGAGGGAAAGAAAACATGACCTAAGAATTTGACACAAGCGAAATATCCTTCAAGGATGAAGGAAATGGGCAGACATTCTCAAACAGGGAAGAATTCTGGGATTAAAACACCCATGAACCTTCCTTGAAAACAGCACTTGGTAAAAAAATGGCACTAAGAGATTAATAGAAATAATAACTCAGGAATGGAGAAGCTGTGTTATATTCACTGAGGGTGAATGTAGACTCCATTAAAATATAGAACTATTACTAGCTGTCTGGGAATCGTGGTGACAGCAGAATGGGGATGGTATCAGTCTGGACACCGTAAAAGCAAAAGGGAAGAGAAGATGGAACCAAGTTTGGGAGTGAGGATGTCTGTCTTCCAAATCTTGCAGACCACAGATATTCTCTAAAAAGTATACAGAGCGATGCCAGCCTCTTAAATATTAGTTCATAACCTTGACTTTCTTTAGAGCATTCTTTAAGAAGTAAATCTCGGGCTTCCCTGGTGGCGCAGTGGTTGCGCGTCCGCCTGCCGATGCAGGGGAACCGGATTCGCGCCCCGGTCTGGGAGGATCCCACATGCCGCGGAGCGGCTGGGCTCGTGAGCCATGGCCGCTGGGCCTGCGCGTCCGGAGCCTGTGCTCCGCAACGGGAGAGGCCACAACAGAGGGAGGCCCGCATACCACA
>NC_041222.1:11245210-11265773 GCF_002837175.3 Physeter macrocephalus | reverse complement strand
GAGAGGCCACAGCAGGGAGAGGCCCGCGTACCGCAAAAAAAAAAAAAAAAGAAGTAAATCCTTGTGGATAATAAATATTTATTTGAAGTTTTTTTTAAAACCTTCAGACTTCAGGGCTTTTTTTCCCCCCGTCATTCCACACGGCTTGCGGGATCTTAGTTCCCTGACCAGGGATCGAACCCGGGTGCCCTGCAGTGGAAGTGTGGAGTCCTAACCACTGGACCACCAGGGAATTCCCCAGGGCCTTTTTAAATTCGAGGAATGCCTTTTAAAAATTAGAAATAGCATCTGTAATATAATTCCATTTAATAATAGCATATTTAAACCTGTTCCTCTATCTAGCCAACCTTTCTTCTATCTGCCCCTCTCCAGGTGTATGCAGGTCAAGATTATCGGAGTAATGTGACTGCTGGTAGGTGTTGGGTGTTGGAATTTTTTAAAACTTATTTTTTATACCTTTATACTGCACTGTTTTGATTCTTTATATTGATCGTATGATAGTTTTTTGTTTTTTTTTTTTTTTGTGGTATGCGGGCCTCCCTCTGCTGCGGCCTCTCCCGTTGCGGAGCACAGGCTCCGGACGCGCAGGCTCAGCGGCCATGGCTCACGGGCCCAGCCACCCCGCGGCATGTGGGATCCTCCCAGACCGGGGCGCGAACCCAGTTCCCCTGCATCGGCAGGCGGACGCGCAACCACCGCGCCACCAGGGAAGCCCCGTATGATAGTTTTATAATAACAATGGTAATTTTTTCTAAAAAATATGTAAGCAAACAAATAATATGTTAAATGTTAATTCTATGTAGGAATAAGGACATTATTGTCTTTTTTTTTGTTGGAATTTTTTTAAACTTATTTTTTATACCTTTATACTGCACTGTTTTGATTCTTTATATTGATCGTATGATAGTTTTTTTTTTTTTTTTTTTTTTGTGGTATGCGGGCCTCCCTCTGCTGCGGCCTCTCCCGTTGCGGAGCACAGGCTCCGGACGCGCAGGCTCAGCGGCCATGGCTCACGGGCCCAGCCGCTCCGCGGCACGCGGGATCCGACGCGCAACCACCGCGCCACCAGGGAAGCCCCGTATGATAGTTTTATAATAACAATGGTAATTTTTTCTAAAAAATATGTAAGCAAACAAATAATATGTTAAATGTTAATTCTATGTAGGAATAAGGACATTATTGTCTTTTTTTTTTTTACTTTCTTGTATTTTTTCAAATTTTCAAGAATATGTTTCTAAAATAAATATTACATGTGTATATGTACTTATATACACATATATAGATATATACACACACAGCAGTAGACTAAATTAGGATATATAATTTCCAAATAATCAGAGAAAGAAAGAATCAAGACTTAATATGGCAAAAGGCAGGAAAATAGAACAGAAGAAGGAAGCCCCGCAAATCAAAAGGCAGCACAGGAGAGTCATTGGTTTGAGAAGCTGCTTGCTCTCGGATTTGCGTTTTTTAGGGATCAATTGACTTTATTTTCATTTATTGCGTATCGAGTATCATTATCTCATTATTGAGTATGTCACTGCTTTTAGGCACTATGCTAAGACCTTTTCTAACATGTCACTGGATCCTAGCACCTGGAAGGTAAAGGCAATTACCCCATTTCACAGATGAGGAAAGTGACATCCAGATGGGGCAGCAGTTAGCCCGATGGCAGAACATGACCATCACTGCCTTCTCTCAACGACCCCACCTACCAGCACAGCAGGGCCTAAGTGGGCCGGGTGGGCATGGGGTGGGGGGGCAGAGATACTCACCGAGAGTGGAGTGGGTGCTGGCTCCTGTACCCCAGGCACACACTCACCTGGGGCAGAGGACAGGAGAGAGAGGGAATGAGACCCAGGCATCCCAGACCCAGACAGGCTTTGTTTCTTCAATAGAGCTAATGACTACGTGTCAGGGGGGACGTGCGCTGGGACCTGTCTCGTGCATTAGCCCACTTCATGGATGGCTCCACCCCCCATGGCCTGCCGCAGGTCGTTTGTTGGGAAAGTGATAGACTGGTGGCTGCACCACCGTCACAACCTGCATCGTCTCCACCCCCAACCAGCATTTCACGGCTGATATCTCTTGAGCACTTACTAGACACCGAGTGCGGCGCTATCGTATTTAATGGCTTTATTTCATTGACTCCTCACAGCAGCTTCTAAAGGAGGCATTATTATCCCCATTTTACAGATGAGGAAATGAGACTCTGGAAGGGTGAGCAGCCAGAAGCCACCCAGCTCAGTCTGAACCTTGGTGCTCTAACTCCGGAGCCCAGGCTCCTAACCCCAGCACTCTGTTGCCTCCCAAGAGGTAGCCATGGATTCCGGCTATAACCAAACTTAGGTGGCAGCAGAGGGAATGCGGAATTGGGTCTACTCTCAGCTTCGCCAGGCATGCTCTGTGTGACTTGGAGCAAATCCAGAGGCCCGAGCTGCCTGTTCTATAAAGAGGGGAGGGGGATCGTAGCCCAGCTTATCTCAGAGGGTTATGGGAAAGACCCAGGGACTGCGAAGATGTGCTCTGGGGGTCGTGAAGGATAAGACCGGGACAGAAATGGGAGGTGGGGTGGAGGTGTCACTTGCCTCTGTCGGGCATCGTGAAGATGGCGTCCTCAGGGATGCCCACACCCAGGGCAACTTCCCTGAACTGCTCCAGCAGGGTTTCCCGAAGCTGTGGCTCCCGTCCTGCAAGTAGGAGGCAGGGGAGACTCCTAGAACCACAGGTACCTGGGCCGTCAGGGCCTGAGGTTATTTTGCCCAGGGAGTTTCATTTCGGGGAAGTTTGAAAACTGTTGGCCCAATTCCATTTCTTTGATACCCTTATGGAAACCTCAGCTCCAGAAGAGGAGGAGGTGTCCCTCCCAGGCTCCCCATCTGGGTCTCCCAACTCCCCACACAGCTGTCTTCCCACTGGTTCTTTTAAGGACCCGAAGGCCCTGGAATTCTCTGGAATTTTCAAGATCAAAAGAAGAGGATTCTACCTCAAATGGGAGACTGAGCTCTACCTCCTCTAGGGAGAGTAAATGTTTTCACCTTTCCCTTAACTGGAGTTTTGTCAGAAGGAAAAAGCAAAACTCCCTTCTCTTCCCCACTCCATTTCCCTAAATCCTGGGTCTCCTCCCACCCCCAGCTCCAACGAGTATATCATGTTCCAGGCCTTTACCATAGAGCTTGGCAGTGATGGTGGGTCCATGGCGGCGGCTGAATTTCTTGGTCAGAAAAATGGCATACTCATCATAGTTGGTGTGGACCACATAGGACTCCATGGTGATGTTCCATTCTGCATGGAAGATGCAGGAAGACAAAAAGATCAGTGGTCAGAAGGCTTCTAGCCTGAGATCCTTCACCTATTCACCCACACATCATCTATTCATCCCTCCTTCTGTTCACCCATCCCTTCATCTATTTATTATCCATCTTCACTCTCTCTCTCTCCATCCATCCATCTCCTCCATATATTCATCATTAATTCAACCACCATCATTCCATCCATCCATCCTCATCATATATCAATCCATAAATTCATCCATTTTCTTTTTCCTTCTTTTTCTTTCTTCCTTTCTTTCTTTCTCTTTCTTTCTTTCCTTCTTTCCTTCCTCCCTTCCCTCCTTCTTTCCTTCCTTCTTTCCTCCATCCATCAATCCATCAATTTATCTATTAAATGATTGATTGACTACCCCACACTAATCTACCATCATACTTCCTTCCTCCCTTCCCTCCTTTCCTTCCTTCTTTCCTCCATCCATCAATCCATCAATTTATCTATTAAATGATTGATTGACTACCCCACACTAATCTACCATCATACTTATATTCACTTACCATTTTTTAATTCTCTCACTCATTTATTTATCCAACCATTCATCTACCCAAACATTCAACCCCTGACACGAATATTTGATGCATAGAGCAAATTCAGTAAACATCTGCTGGATTAATGATTAAATTCATGTCCAAGTCCCTCTATCACCTGGCACCATACACACTGTATATGGTAGATGCTTAGCAAATTTTTATCAGCTGACTGCAGATGCCTAACAAGAGGATTGATGAAATCTTGATGTTATCCTCAGCATTCAGCACCATCACTCAAATTCTGGATGAGCACGTGCATGGCAGGGCAGGGGCGGGGGGAGGGATAGAGAGAGAAAAAGAAAGAAGGAGAGAGAGAAGGAGAAGGAGGGGGAAATTTGGAGGGAGGCTAGATGACTGCAGAAAAATGGGAGGAAAAGTTGTAGGGGCAGAGAGGGCTGAGGCAGAAGGAAAGAGAGCTTAAGACGTCAGGTATCTTTTAGCAAAGGAGGGAACTGTAGATGTCTCCTTTGACTCAACTTACTGGGTTTGTGATAGAGGAACTTTCCGTCAGTGCCTGTTTTCTCATAAGCCCCAGAGGTCGCCTCACAGACACCTTTCCTGGAAATGAACACACCAAAAGGAAGGTAACTTCTGGCAGAGACCATGGTCCTGACACCTCACTCTCCTGCAGGGTCCTTCTAAATGCCTTTTTAAAAAAAAAAAAAAATTTGTAAAGTAACATTTCCAAATATCTGGTTTAACTCTCACACCAGCCCTGGGAGACACAAGTTTCACATGAGGGAACAGAGGGAGAGAGAAAAAAAGGAACTAATCCATGCTAACCTCTTGGTAAACCCAGCACTAAAAATCAGCTTCCTTAAGCAAATCTGCACATCATACTTAGGCACCGTGAAGTCAGAATGATGAATTAACACATTAATTCATGTATTACTTTGTGTCTCTCTTGTCTCTCTCTCTCATTTTCCTCATCCGAGAAATGGGGATAATGATAGCTTCTACCTCACATGGTGGTTGTGAGGATCAAATGAGATATTATACGCAAAAAGCTTAGAGTAAACACTATGCACTTATTAGGTGTTATTGTTACTATGATTATTATTTATCTTATTAATATTTAATGAGCAGCATCTATGTGCCAGGCATTGTGCTACATGCTGGGGATACAGAGGAGGGCAGGACAGACCCTGTCCCCTCATGGAGCTTATAATTGAGTGGGGTGGGTGGGCAGGCCAGGGGCAGATGCAGTCAGTGTGAGAATTGCCACAAGGGGCGGGGTGGAGCCCGAGGTGCTCCGAGAACACAGAAGAAGGCATGTAACCTGAACCTGGGTTGGGGGGAGTCAGGGAGGACTTCCTGGAGGAAGTGACAAAGAACCTGAGTCCTGAAGGATCCATAGGAATTAGCGCAGGGAGGTGGGGAGAGGTTTTCCGGAGAGAAGAAACATCCGATGCAAAGGCCCAGAGGATGGAGGGTTCCAGGGACTGAAAGAAGGTCCACTTGGGTGGGTCACAGAGTACATGGCAGAGAGTGGGGCAGGGAATAGTGAGTGCTTGGGGGTCGGGGGCAGGGGGGGCTGGAAGGCCACGTTGAAGGAGTTGAATTTTATTCCCAAGGGCAATAGGGAGCTCTGGAAAGGTTTAAGCAGACTTGAGTTTTTGAAAGGTCTTTCTGGTTGCTGGGTGACGAAAGGACTGGATGGAAAGTTGGCGATTAGAGGTGGGGAGAAGTGTAGAGAGGCTACTGTAGACAACCAGGAAAGAAAGGGATGTGGCTTGGTCCAGGGTGGTGGCGGTGAAGAGGAGACAAGTGAACAGACTGGAGGGATTTAGGAAGAGCAGGGACAGGGCTTGATGATGGATCGAATGGCCGTGGCAGTGGCAAGAGGAGTCTAGGACAGCCGCCTCCCACCCAGCTTTCCAAGATGGGGGCGGGGGAGAAGTGCCCTTACTGAGCTAAGGGACACCCAAGGAGCAGGAGCAGGTTGGAAAGCAGGCACAGTGTTGGGGGCGTTGCCCTTGAGGTGTAGGTGGGACAGCTAGAAAGGGATGCCCTGGAGGAGGGCAGCAGAGAGGTCTGGAGCTCAGGGCCGAGTCCTGGCTGGAAGTGGAGACCTGTCACTTTCTAGGATGGGGTGGTGACCGAAGCCAGGGCAGGGGGTGGCGTGGAGGTGGGTCCCCACTCACCGCCAGTGAGTATTAGTCACGCTGATCTCCCTGTCCGTCGCTCCCTTTCCCAGCACCAGCGAGCTCATGGTCATCTTGTCCTTGAACCTCTTCAGCCACGGGCAGGTGGAACCCACGGCCACGTGGAACCACTTCCCGTAGATCTAGGAGGCAGCCACAAGCTCTGAGGATCTGGACCTCGAGGAAGATTTGGAGGACATCTGTCCCCCTCCCTCCTCTCAGTGACTTCTCCTCCTAAGCGATCATGTCTTACAGGTAATTGGAGGCTACAAGGCTTCCAGGGAGGATGGAGCCCTCATGGAGGAACTCCAGGCATCGCGGCCAGCTTAGGACGGAGATGTGCAGCTGGGCCCCACCTCGCTGGCAGAGGGCCCGACTCTGCTGAGATGCGGGATCTGGGCTGCTCACCTGGACGGGGTCCAAATCTCCAAGCCCTGGGGTCATCATCAACCACCGCTCCCCCAAAGCAGGAGTCCTGTCTTCTACTCCTCCGGGGACAGGGTGCTCACCACCTTGGACACAGCCCGTACCTCCGTGCTGGAAAGTATCTCCTTTCCCTAAGCTGCGTCCGACCCAGGGCAAGCCTGCCGCCTCTTTCTCCTGAAAGCGCCCTCAGGTCCCCGCAGACCCTTCGCCATCCCTGACCACCAGAGGCCCTCTCCTCACACCTCTCCCCCCACAACCCTTCCTCATCCCTGAACACAAGCAAAGCCCTCAGGCCAGCACGGCTACAAGGGTCTGACGGAACCCAGGATGGTGGTAGAGGGGCAGGCCCCGTTCAAGGTCACTCAGCACTTCGGGCAGAGCCGGGGCTGGAGGGCAGACTCCCCACACAGAGCGCCCTGTCTGGGCCTCTTAATCCCACCAGGCTGACCTCTGTCGTGCTTCTCTTCTCCCCATAATCCCACACGTAGGGCGGAGGACCCCGGACGGGCTAACAGAGCTGCTCCGAGGGAGGTGAGGGCTTGAAGGATGAAGGGCTGCGGGGTGGAGGGTCACAAAAACCTCGGTGCTGCTGGGGGCTGCAGGGCAGCAGTCGGCACCGAGCCTTTTCTGGGTGGGTTCTAATCAGAGCATGGGTTCCCCTGGGAACCCGAGAGGGCAGCTTCAGACGTGAGGACCTTTGACTCCGAATGTCAGCCTGGAGGCCCACAGAACGGTGCACGCGGAATTGTAGCTACAACAAATCCCTGAGAGTCTGAGCGGCAGGAAGGGCCCTGAGGGACCCACCCGTGGGGTTCCAGATGGGGAGACTGAGACCCCGGGGCCTAGGACTTGCCCCTCCCCGCCGGCAAGGCCCAGCCGCTCGGACACCCTGCCACCGCTGCCGGAGAGGCCAGCCTTACCCTAGACAGGTCGAAGTTCTCCTGCACTCGGATGTCATCGGTCAACGTCCTCACAGGGCTGGCACTCACCGCCAGGCAGGTGGTCAGCAGCAGAGAAAGGGCCCCAAGACCCTGCATGGCTCCGGGCTCCTCTGCCTGCGGTGTCACTCACGGGCTCCGTCTGGGGACAGAAGAGCCACCACCTCCCTGCACGAGGCAGCTGTGGACTGGAGCTGGGGAACGGGCCCGTGGCTGTAGATGACCTTGCTGTTTGCTCTGTTCAGCCGGGACCAATCAGGGCCCCAAGGCCAGGGCCCATCGATCCGTTGTAGTGCCCAGGCCGGGGTCAGGGTCCCGAGGGGCCAGGGTGGCTGCTTCAGAGGAGCTGCTGGCCAAACGCAACCCGGTCCTGGCGCCGCCGGGCGCTGGGTTCAGGCCCCACAAAGGCTTCCCCGGAAACTCCTCACCTGTCCCAGGTGGGATGAAGAGACGGGCAGCCCCTGGCCCTTCCCGCTGGGTCATTCCACCTGTGAGCCAGGAGGACAAGCCTGACTGGCCCATTTCTCACAGGAGCAAACTGAGGCCCGGGGCGAGGAAGTGACTTAGCAGAAACTATAGGGAGGTCTGTGGCAGAGCCAGGACGAGAGCTCAGGTGTCCTGTCCCCAGAGTTCCTTCTCTGACTCGTGGCTTCCCACAACCCTAGCAGATAATAGTAGAAATGGTGATGCTGTTCACAGCTTCCATTCACTGAGCACCTGCTAGGCGCCAGCTGTATACCAGCACTCTACACCGGCCACGGAATTAAGCATCCCCGCAACAACCTCATCAAGTAGGTGCTCTTTTTCCCCTTTATAGGCAGGGCGTTTGAGTCTCCAAGAGGTAAAGTGACTTGCCTAGGGTCTCCCGGCTGGGAAGCAGCATTGCTGGGAGAGGCAGCATCTGGTGGTGGCTGAGAGCGCGGACTCAGGAGCCAGACCGCTTTCTATGCCACTCACTGGCTGTGTGGCCTTGGGTGAGTGACTTTCCCTCTCAGTGCCTCCGTGCCCTCATCTGCAAATGGGGATAATAGTAGTTCCTGGTTCAGAACATCGTCACGAGGATCGATGGAGTTATGCTTGTAAAGCACTAGGACGGTAGCTGGCAATGGTAAGAGAGGAATGTGTGTGTAACAGGTTGGATAGTGTCTCCCCCAAATTCATGTGCACCCGGGACCTCAGACTGTGGCCTTATTTGCATAATTAGTTCAGGTGAGGTCATACTGGAGGAGGGTGGACCTAAACCCAAGGACTGATGTCTTCATAAGAGAAAGGGGGGGGGTGAGATTTTGATACAGAGACACACAGACACACAGGGAAGACGGCCACGTGAAGACAGAGGCAGAGATTGGAATGAGGCAGCAGTAAGCCAAGGAATGCCAAGGGCTGCCGGCAGAAGCCAGGAAGGACTTCCCCCTAGAACCTCCGGGAAGAATGCGGCCCTCCTGACAACTTGGTATTGGACTTGTAACCTCCAGAACTGTGAGAAAATACATTTCTGTTGTTTTACACCACCCAGTTTGTGGTGCTTTATTAATGGGAGCCTTAGGAAACTAGACAGTATCCATTGCATTAAAATATTTAAATGGGAATTTTTTAAAAACCCAGGTCTGTTTGTCTCCATAGATCAAACTCTTGCCAGTGATACTGCAGGCCCTCTCTAGGAAGAGCCCTACTTCAGTGGTCAGAACTTCTGTCTTCATTTCCTCCCTTCCCTTGGCACAGAACATTCCACACACACAGTAGCCTCCTTGCTACAGCTGGGAATGACCCCTTCAGACAGGCAGTTCCACAAGGAAGACCCCTGCTCATGTGAGGATCCGGCAGTTCCCCCACAGAGTGGCCCCAACAACTGGTGTGTCATGTCCCTCTGTAAGAGTAGTCAATACATTTGTCTTTCCAGTATCAGGAACAAGTGTGTCTCTAGGCATAATAAGTGAATATGTTTCCTCTGCTCTGTCACTGGCAGCTTGGCTACTGATGACATTCCCTTTTCACTTTGGCTGCCAGGAAGCTCAAAGTCATGTGACAGATTTAATCATAGCAAGCATCTTGGCTTAGATTTCTGAAACACTTATCTTCCCTCTTGTTCACAAAGTTTCTCAGGCTTTTATGGTTTGGTTCGTGGTGGTAGTAAGAAGGCAGTCTGAATTAAGAGGAGTGCAGACAGCTGGCAGCCAGAAGCCTTGACTTGCTCTGCATGACTTTGGGGCTGGCCTTCCCTGTCTAAGGCCCACTTTCCTCACCTATAAAAGGAAGAAAACAATCCCTGACGTGTCTGCCAAGAGGTCAAGTGAGCAATGTGTGTGAAAGTGCTCTGTAAACAGTTCACTGCCTCACCTGTGTGATGGTCTCAGGATGTCTGTCTTTGGAGAGACCAGACCTGATATAAGAATGAAAAAATAACAATGAATCATGAATAGGAACAGTGCCATCCTACTAAGGTTGCCTGCAGTGTACCATGATGGCTCAACCGATCTTCATAGAGGGTCTACATTATTAGGGTTGTCAACCCCATTGGCCCCAGGGGAAGCCTGAGGCCCACGGGGGTGTAGAAGAATCCCGGCCTCTTTTGGATAGGATCGCTCATCCAGCCACACAGCCTCTCCTGGGGGCGGGGGGATGCAGTGGGGTGGGGTGGGTGGGAAGAGGCCCGGAGGATGGGCCCAGGATGTTGATCTCTTCTCCCGCCTCCAGCGATGTTTGCTCTCCTGAGATTATTAACCAGAGCAAACAGAGAGAGCAAACTCTGCCAAAGCCCACCTGGACTTTGAGCTGCTTTTTAAAAATTAACCCCGGGCCCAAGGATGGAAGGCCGGCAGTGATCTGGGGTGCTGACCCCTCTTCCCATTCTGGCCATCGGGGTGGAAGGATCGAGGCTCTGGGGCCCCTGTCCTCCTAGGGGACCCGGGGGTCCAAGTGTCCACTGGAATTGGCCAGGTCCCAGAACCATTTCAAGGGGAGGGCGAGGTCCTGCCCGCGCAAGAGGCCTCTGAGCCTCAGAGGTGCCCAGTATGCAGGAAGGAATAGAGGCCTGTTTCAGATGAACACTCTGGGGCTCAGAGAAGGAATGGGACTTGTTCAAGGTCAGCCAGCTTGGGGCCGAGTTGGGGGCCAAATAGGCCCGACTCCAGTGCCCAGGCTTTCCCCCATCGTTTATTCATTCATCCACTCATTCGTTCACCAAACATGCACTCCATGCTTGGTGCTGGGGATAGGACGGAAAGCATGACGGACTCCCCAGTGCTCCCCCCACCCAGGATGGGGGGCAGGAGAGTGAGAAGAAGGTAATAAGACAGGATGGTCCCTGCAGTGATGGGGGAAGCAGCAGAGGCCAGGGGAGAGACTTTGACCTGAGTAGTAGAAATTAGCCAGACAAAAGTGCATGCGTGGGGCGAGGGTGGGGTGGGAGGAGGAGAGGGTGTTCCAGACAGAGGGTACAGCAACTGCGAAGGCTTAGAGGAGGAAGATGGAGAGAGAAGTGTATCTGGAATGCAAAAACAAGCAAACAAGCAAAACCATAGGTCTGCAGCTTGGGAGACAGAGGCACGTGGGGAGAGCCAGGCTGGGGAGGTGGCTGAGGTCCAGCAGGGAGGACCCTGATGCCAGGTCAAGGGGCTTGCTTGTTATCTGGAGTATGTGGCGAGCCCTAGAGGGTTTTCAGAAGTGTTTTCAGATTTTAAAATCATCTGAGGTGACAGAGGAAGCAGTGCAAGCGGGAAGCCCAGCAAAGCAACTCTCCAGGAGGCTCGCCAGGAAGAAGGAAGGGGCCGGGACACTGGGACCCAGCAACTGGACAAGCAGGGACATCAAAGACATGGGGTGGACGTGGTCAAGGTTGGGGTCTCCCTCTGCTCATGGTGGAAGAGGGTGGCAGGGAGACCTCGCCTCCTCACGAGGAGGCATCCAGCTGCGGGCCTCGCCGCAGTGCCCGACCCTGCCCAGTTCCCTCAGACTCAGAGCCACAGCCCCGACCCTTCATGGCGAAGCTGGAGGTGGCAGCAACCAGGACGCCATGACAGTGATGGGGAAGGGGTGTCTCTCACTGCCCAGCTCTGTCTAGGCTTTGTTCCTCACTCCCCACCCCTGTCCCAAAGAGCCAGGCCACCCAGAGACTTGAGTTCCGGTCCTCGTGACTTGCTGGGTGATTGTGGGGGAGTCGCATCCCTCCCTGGCCTCATCCTCCTCATCCGGGCCTCCAAATGAAGGTAAAATAACTCACGTGACAGGGCTGAAGTAAGCACTGGAGGAGGGACATCTGTGGAAGTGTACACACCGGAGGGATCAATGTCGTCACAGGCACTTAGCACAGCGCGTGGCACCAGGTAAGGGCTCCATACGCCGCAGAAATTACACGCAAGAAGGTGTGAGCATCCCGTGTCCACTAGAGGGCAGCAGAGAAGTTCTAGAAAGGCCACTGGGGTTTGTCCCCATTCCTCCGTACAGGCAGGAGGCAGAGGCCTAGAGCAAAGGCCCACGGAAGTGGTAGAACCAGGGCTGGAACCCAGCCTTCCTTGCCCCAAGCCTGCTTACAACCCCCTGGTGAGTGTAAAACACTCAGCTTCTGCCTTGCCTATCCCCAGAGCTGGATGCTTAGATGGGGCCCTTTGAGAAATAGTTTGCTGCCCAGTGAATTCAGTTCTCCTGATGAACCGGAATTGGGTATCGCTGCTATTGACAGCAAGGGCGGCGATAACCTGAATAACCACTTGATTAAGTTCGTACTGTGTGTCAGGCCCCATGCTGAGCACTCTACAAGCATGGCTTACTGAATCCTCCCGTTAAGGTTCAATCATTTTACTACAATGGTAGCCCTACTTTGCAGATAGGGAAACTGAGGCTGAGGGATCAGGTGACCTAGTGTCAATGGTCACCCAGCCAGTGAGTAGTGACCCAAACCCAGATCTGTCCCCCTGACACCCAGGTCACTCTGCTGGCCTCCCAGCCCCTTGTCCCCTGATCAACAGTGGGCCCTTGGCTGTGTTCTTTCAGACACCTGGAGCAGAGGGGTGGGTGTCTCCCTTCACTGGACCCCTCACAGCAGGAGTGAGCCTGGTTCTCCCTTCCCCGGCCGAGAGCGTGCTCTGTCTCTGCCATAAGACCTGACCCTTCTTTTCTTCCCAGCACTGTGCTGGGCACTTAGGTTCTCAACAACCACATGCTAATTGACTGACTTAGAACTGTGAGTGGAAATGTAGGTCAGACCCCCAAAAAGGACCACCTAACTAGAAGACAGCTGAGGGAGACTGGGAGATTGAAATCGCCATGGCCAAATCCTTGAATCACGATCAGTGAATGAGCAAATGAACGAGTGACCGGGATACTCACTGACACAACTTAAAAGGCAAAGATACCTGTTGCCTTGCATCACCGATTTTGAATTCGTCTGTGTATCAAGGCTGGGAGGACCCCCAAGGCTTCGTCCAGCAGCGTGATGCTTGAGCAGCTAAACTTTGCACCCAGACAGTCCTGGGTTCCGGTCACGGCTGCGACCCCTTCCTGCCTGTTTGACCTTAATTGACTTCAGCTTTCTCAGCCTGAGTCTTCCCCTGTTAAATGGAGTTCATAAGAGCTCATAGGGCTGTAGAAGAATTAAATGATGAGCAACATGTCACGTTCTTGCTGCTTGCAGAGAGCTCAGCAAACAGTAAACGATAGCCCAGCGTGGAGGGTGCCCTTAGATGTTGTCAATTTAGACTCCTGACTGGGGAAGCGGGTGGCTTAGCCTGCAGAAGCAGCCCAGAAAGTGAGACACTTTGGAGCTGAGCGTTCTTGAGACGCAGCTGCCCCTGGAACAGAGCTTGTGGCCCAGAGCCTGGCTCCCTTTGTACCCCAGAAGAAAGGGCTCCCAAAGGAATAAACTTCCAAAGGGCCTGTCTGCATTCAGGAAGAGGACACAGGCGTTTTCCTACTCTTTGCAGACGGGTCTTATCTGCCCTGCATTAAAGCAAGACCTCAGGAGGCCTGCCTGACTCCTGGCTGACAGGGTTGACATCACCCAATATCCTTGGAGGGACTAAAACAGCTCTTTTCTGAAATCACGAGGCAAGCCAGACTCCTTGGAAGGTCCCACTGGCCTTTCTTCGATGAAGACAAATGAATCTCTCCCAGTCAGCTTCCCTGGATTTTCCACTGGGTGACCCAGTCCTGAATGGCCACTCTCTCCCTGGAAGAATCCATGTTAGAAGGCGCACCTTACAGGAAGGAGTCAGCAGAGCTGGATGTCAAGTTCATGAGTCTGTATAACCAGAGTGCAGATATTGATGCAATTCCTCTTCTGGAAAACAGCACTGGTAGAATGTTTGTGCTGAAAGCATTCATTAGGAATAAAAATAATAATGACAACCAGTAGGTATTTAGCACTGACCACATGCCAGGCTCTGTCCTAAACAGTTTACATGGTTTCACTCTTTTAATCCTCGTATCATTCCCCATGAGCACGTTAACTTCTCGTAGCGTAAACCAGTCGTATCCCCACTTTACAGAGGAGGACTGAGATTCAGAGAGGTTAACTACCTTGCCCAGGCTCCCACAGCCATAAGTTGGGCAGACAGGCTGAGAGGAGTGGGTTTGACAAGGTTCTGTAGCCTGGAGACCACCCAGATCCCTGTGCACCACACAAAAGCGGAACTTCAGGGGTCCATTTCTAATTCTCTTGGTTCTGGCTAGGCTGCACAGAATCCTCCTTCATCGGGTAGTCTGTGAATAATTATTTTATGTTTGGAGGTGGTGAAGTTTCTTACATGGGGGAAAAGAGCTTGAGAAGTCCCTTCCTCTGCCTCACTAAAGACCTCTGTATGGTCTGGCTTTGCTGGGTTGTGCTGGGATTTGATGGAGACTAACTTCTCCAAGGAGGCTGCTCTATTCTGCTCGGTGGTTCCTGGTTGGATAAAAACTGCTCTATTTTCCCTTCCTCTGTGGTCCTACTGTGTGGCACTTGGCATGATGGTTGAAATCATCTATTCAAGAGCCAGACCACCTTATAACAAATTCAACTTTTGCCACTTACTAGCTGTGTGACCTTGGGAAAATTCTGAGCCTCTTCTTGTCTTGGTTTCCTCACTGTAACATGAGGATAACAATAGTACCTACTTCACAGAGTTGTTATGGGAAATGAATGCATCACTACATGGCCAGTGCTGGAATGATGCTTGGCAAAGATAAATTTGCTAATTGTTATTATTTATTCCATTGCATAGCAGCTGTCACTTTGATTGTTCTTTTCCCCCACTTGGCTGGAAGCTCTTTGAGAACAGAGCAGTGGCTCAAGGTCAGGCCAGTGTCCTCATGTCCAGTAGACCAGGCCTGACCTTCAAGTAGACCAGGCCTGGCCTTCATGTGTGATGAGTGAGAGATAGTGTGATCAGAGCCAGGGGCTGATGGAAGGTTTGTGAGGAAGACACCTATGGCCAACTATTAAAGATCTTTCTTTGCTGGTCAGTAAGTACAGATGTCAGTGATGGCCAGGGGACTTGTAGGTCTGCTGCAGAGCAGGCTTAGAACCCAGATCTCCTGACGCCAGTCCTGGTCTCCAACCACAGCACCAACTTGTTTACAAGTTCCAGTAGCTGCTGCTCCTTGTTTCATAGCAAGACCACCCCCACCTGCCCAACCCCGCTCTGCCATGTTTGTTTGCTTAAAATAAAGGAAGACAAGTCTTTGGAAGCTCAACAAGGAGATGGAAATGGAAAAAATAAGAGGACACAAAATATCCCTCAAAGGGGCTGACATCAACCTGTTGTGTACAAAATTGAATAACTATGAATTGGGGCAACTGTGTCATTAGACAACGGGAGGAAAGACCTTGAGTGAGAGAAAGCAGGATGCGAGAGAAGGCTGAAGCAGATAGAGGGATGTGGGTAAGATGTTCTTGGCAGTTGCATCTTTGGTTGGAATAAACCCTTATGTTCTCTCCCCTTCTCGGGGTTTATCTTGGGGTTGGTCATTGAGATGAGACCTTATAGCCTCTTAAACACAAGCATCCACAGGAGTGCTTTTCCTGAAGATTCTCTTGTCCTACCATAATGCTTTCAGCCATGCTCCCCATTCTGCATTGGCTAAGAGTTGGAGTCCCCAAGGACCTGGAGAACTCAACCAGGCTTCCAGACACCTAGGTTGATCTCTAGATTTGTCAGCATTCTGGAAACTAATGATGGCCTTCCAAGCCCTGGTAAACATCCTCACCCCCAGCCAAAGATTCCGGAGAATCCCTCCCAACTTCTACGCAAACTTTTACAATTTCAGAGAACTCTTCTAGAGATTTGGAATTCTAGGAAATTCCTTCAGTGCTTCAGGATTTGCAAGAGCTGCCCCCAACTCTAATGTACCAGAGATCCTCTTCAAAGTTTGACAGTCCTGGAGAACGACTACCCTATTTCATGGGGCCGGAGAACTTCCCCCAATTCCGGCATTCTGCAGAAAGCTCTCCTGTGAAATCTACTGTTCTCATTAAAGACCACAGGATTTGAAGAGTCTTGATACATTACTGGGGTCTGATGGAATTCCTCCAGGGTTAGGGATCCTGGACAAGCTGCAGTTCTTGAGTAAGGATGCTGATTGGGAGATGGACGCATGGTTCATGTGATGGGGGGTAGTGAGAACTAATCGCCTTGAATCCTGAATCTATCGCTGGGAAAGTAAGTAGGGATTTTGCTGAGCTGGAACCAGGAAACCAGAAAATCGTGGCTGGCTCCAGCGGGAGAAGGAATTCTCCAAACAAGAATGAACCGGCAACAGCCAAGGTCCCCCTGGGTGGTCCCTGTCCATTCTTCCCAAGGCAGCCAAGGAAAGCTTTCACGCTCAGTGCCAGGGGCCTCCTCTGCCTGAGGCTAGAGACCTCCCAGCAAGCAGGGCCACATGAGAGTGAGATAAGGGCTCTGGGGAATGGAGGAGCCCGGGCTCAAACCTGCCGAGCCACACAAGCTGATGTGGCATCAAAATTACCTAGAGTAGAGAAAAGTGGCTTTACGGCATTAGTCTGGCTTGCCCTCCTTCTACCCTTCAGGTCTCTGCAAAAATGTCACCTGCGTGAGACCTTTCCTAACCCCCCTATATAGAATTGCACCCGCACTGACAGATGGACCTCCCTGCTCTGTTTTGCTCCGTAGCATTTATCACTATCTGACTTCCCATGTGTTCTGTCACAATTAGGGAAAGTTCCCTGGGCTAGTTTCCACAGCAGTGGGTATAAGAGTGTTGGGTCTTTTCTTGCTTGGTCTGGCGCTGGGGAGTGGGGTGGGGCCAGTCGGAGTTGATTTTCTCAGGCCAGGCCTGTGGGCAGGTCCAAGCACTGTTCCAGACGATGGATGCGACCCCTCCCCAGGGGCATCCCCAGGAGCCCTGATTCTCCCCAGCGGCTCCCTGGCTTGTCCTCCGGCCTCCGCCCGCCCCTTCCCCAGTGCTCCCCAAGCCCGTAGCTGAGGGGTCCCTGCCTGGGGTCTTGCCTGAGCCCAGTGCCCAGCGCCCAGGTCTCAGGGGATGCCCAGCCTGAGGCTGGCTCAGGTACCGCTGGTTGGGGCATCTCACCTCTCCCTGCACTGATCATTTCATTGGGCTTCCACCTCCAGCTCATCCTTACCAGTTAGGCCAACTGCCACAGTGGCCAGTGTGACCTAAATGCAGACCTAAGCTGGTGACCCCTTAAGACCCTTCTGTGGTTCCCTGTCGTCCTCGGGACAAACCCCAACTCCCAATGTGGCAGATAAGGCCATGCACTTCGTGGTCCAGGCAACCTTTGGAACTCTGAGCCTTTGCCTCTGCAGCCCCTCCACCTGCCCTGGGCCAAATGCTGTTCACCCCCTGAAAATTAATCATGGCTCTCTTTGGCAAACCTTCCCTGACAGTTTCTGATTGGGTGACCCTCTGTGCCTCCACTGCCCTGGGATTCCCCCATCAAAGCACATGTGTGAGGTTGTAAGTGTCCGTCTGTCTGTCCCCCACCAGACTGTGAGCTCCCCAGGCAAGGCCAGCTTGTCCCTTGTCTGTCTTCTTTGCCACCTTGATTTACAGTCGATGCCGGTGGTGTCTGTTGAATGAATGAGTGAATGTATGAACAAACAAAGGAATGAGCCACATGGGTCTCAGTTTCCCTAACTATAAAACGTGAGAGAGGGCTTCCCTGGTGGCGCAGTGGTTGCGCGTCCGCCTGCCGATGCAGGGGAACCAGGTTCGCGCCCCGGTCTGGGAGGATCCCACATGCCGCGGAGCGGCTGGGCCCGTGAGCCATGGCCGCTGAGCCTGCGCGTCCGGAGAGCCCGCGTACCGCAAAAAAAAAAAAAAAAAAAAAAAAAAAAAAGTGAGAGGTTAGCCTCGTGGCTCTTTCTTTTCTTTTTTTTAATTTATTTTTTATTTTTTTATTATTTTTTTTTCGCGGCTCTTTCTGCATTGAGGTCCTCCCATGCGCAACCCCAGTTTCTCACGTCACATCTGGAGTTACCCCTGATTGTAGACCCACTGCATCCTATGGACACTGTGCTGGGAATCATGATATTCTTAAACTCCTTGACCCTCATTTAGAGATCAACAGGACAGGGAGCCATGTCTAATGGACTGTGTCTAATTGACTGAAAACCAGAAAGTGGTCCAGGGAGGATGCAGGGCTTGCCCAGGGTCTCAGAGCCGATCTGCGGCATCAGAATTCAGGCCTCATGATCCCTCCGGCACCAGGACACATGCAGCTGGGACAGACAGTGTGAGCCCCTCGGTCCACCACCTGCCCCAGCTCAAGGCCAAATCAGTTTCCCCCGGGCCTCCTCCACGGAGATGCTCACCATTCAGTTTCCCCATGCCTGCCCAGTGGCATAGAGTAGTTGCTCAATGAAAACTTGTATAATACATGAAAGGAAATGGGAACCTGAAATATTCCTGATCAGAGGGCAAGGGGACACACACCTCTGCCAGGAGTCCTTGCCTCCTCTTCCTCAGAACACCCCCTAAGAGCCCCTCCTCTCTGGGATTCCCTCAAGGGCAAGTCAGAGGACAGGACCAACCAGACTTAGAGCTGATGCCTCTCTTTATTCATTTATTTCACCACTGCTACCTGGTTTCTCCTGAATCCGGTCTCATTTCTCCTGGTCTAGGCTGGCACCCTCCCTTTGCTTCCCCAGACTGCCCCATCAACCCCCACCCCCATGCCCCAGGAACTGCCTTCTGCCCAGTCCAGCTGCAAACTGGAGCAGCAGCTGCTATATCCCATTTAACAGATGGGGAGACTGAGGCCCAGGAGTGCAGAGCCCAGCCCTAGGTCACATGGTGGTCTCCTGGGATCGCACTTTGCCCTCACCAGGAAGGGAGGACCCGGCTGGGGCTTCATGTGCCTTCACTGGGGGGTGGCTGGCTCCGGCCACGTCGAAGGGAGCTGCCGATTTGGTCTTTGAGGGCCTCCAGTCTCCGGGCCAGGTTTGGAACTGCAGCCCCACCTGAGGGACACAGTGAGACTTGAGGCCAGCACTCCCTTGGGCCCTGCCTCACCCAGGCCCATCAGGGTCCCAACACCCTCTGGGGAAGCCTCAGGTGGTACCCACTCCCCTCCCCCTGCCATGTACCCCATGGGCTCCAGCATACATCTGGGAGTGCAGGTGGCCCTAGGAAGAGAATTCTAAGTTCCAGAAATAGAAAAATCTTAGAACTCTCACCTCTTAATATGCCCCCTATTTCAGAAATGGGAAGACTAAGGTTTGGAGAAGGTGGGTTCTGGCCCAAGATCACAGAAAACACTGGCAGCCCTTCCCCTGCTCCTTTCTTCACCTCTAAGCACTGGCGATGTGTTCAGGGGCCCCATGGGCAGGGGAGGTGCAGAGGGTACCACTTCCTCCTTGGTCAGCATTTCTGCCAGGACCTGGGTCTGAATCCAGTCGCTGTGACTCCTGGGCCAGGGTGGGTTGGGTGGTGGGAAGAGAGCCTTCACGTTCCCGGGCCTCCTACCCCACCCCCCACCCCCCAGTGCCCCAGAGCTGGACCCACCTCTCTCTTGAACACTTGGCAGAGCCAGGGCTACATGGGGGCACCCAGGGCGGGGGCTGGGCAGACAGGGGCATGTCAGCTGGGGCCTTAGAGCAAAACACCTGCAGGCAAGACCAGAGCCCACACTGGGTGACCTCAGCCCTGCTTCTGTGCCCCACTTCCCTGGCGCTGACCATGACACCACCATCCCTGCCGTACCTGCCCCATGGGGCACTAAGAACGTCAGGTGGGCATAAAGGGGTGGGGTCATGGTCACTTTTTCTGTGGGCAGTGCGTGGCCCTTGTGATGTCCTCTCTGGAGACAAGGAACTCCATGAGGGCAGGAACCATGTCAGGTCTGTGAATCCTCAGTGCCCAGAACAGGGGCTGCCACACTCATTCACTAAGTAAACGCATCCTTTAACTCATTCATTAAGTAAATGCATAAATGAGTAACATGTAAGTGAATGAATGAATAAGCAAAGAGCAGAGCAAGTTCCCGAAAGAAGGTAGGATGGGGAGGAGGGGCAGGAGAGGTAAATAGCTATTTTGAACCCTGGGCAGAGAGAACCCAAAGACAGCCACTCCCCACTATGACCCAGCCCGGCACATCAGAGTCCCCAGAGTTCTGGAGCCTTCCAGACTGCAGAATCCCTAGATCCAGGTCTCCAGCTTGCCAGCCTTCTCTCCCCCAACCTCGGCCTTTCCTACCTGGGGCGGGTGGAGCTCCCTCCGTGGGCAGGCCCAGTGGGCCAGTGGCGCTCGGCACAGGGGGCAGAGGTGACAGCAGGGGCAGGGGCAGAGAGGCGGCAGGGCCTGCAAGAGGCTGAGTCAGGGGCTCCGTGACATTCCTGCTCCTCCCCTCTCCGGGCTGGGCAGAGACTCACGTGGCAGGGGGGAGGTGGCACCATCACACAGGGACACGGTGGGGCTGGGCCAGGGCCCGGCTGGTGAAGGTAGCAGGCAGAGAGGAGGCGCCTGGAAAGAACAGTGGGGTCTGTCTGTCTGTAGTCCGCAATGCTACCAGCAGGCTGGCACCCAAGTCCCGCTTTTAACAAACACTCATGGAGTGCTTACTATATGCAGGCACTTTTCTCAATGCTTTACATATGAACTTATTCAATCTGATCTTTAAAACAACCCTGGAGGACCTCCCTGGTGGCGCAGGGGTTAAGAATCCACCTGCCAATGCAGGGGACACGGGTTCGATCCCTGGTCCGGGAAGATCCCACATGCAGGGGAGCAACTAAGCCCGTGC
>NC_041222.1:11244161-11244710 GCF_002837175.3 Physeter macrocephalus | reverse complement strand
GGCCCGGGTTTGATCCCTGGTCAGGGAACTAGATCCCACATGCATGCCGCAGCTAAGAGTTCACATGCTACAACTAAGGAGCCAGCATGCCTCAACTAAGGAGCCGGCAAGCCGCAACTAAGGAGCCTGCCTGCCACAACTAAGACCCGACCCAACCGAAAAAAAAAAAATAGTGAATGACTGAATTCTCTTTCTCCCAAAGAGCAGAAACAAGTCAAAGATATCTGTTCTCACTACTTATATTCAACATTGTATTGGCAGTTCTAGCCAATGTAGTAAGGCAAGAAAAATAAAAGACATTCATATCAAAAAGGAAGACGTTGGGCTTCCCTGGTGGCACAGTGGTTGAGAGTCCGCCTGCCGATGCAGGGGACACAGGTTTGTGCCCCGGTACGGGAAGATCCCACATGCCGCAGAGCGGCTAGGCCCGTGAGCCATGGCCGCTGAGCCTGCACATCCGGAGCCTGTGCTCCACAACAGGAGAGGCCACAACAGTGAGAGGCCCGCGTACCGCAAAAAAAAAAAAAAAAAGGGAAGACGTGAAACTTT
>NC_041222.1:11169710-11244038 GCF_002837175.3 Physeter macrocephalus | reverse complement strand
TCCGGAGCCTGTGCTCCACAACAGGAGAGGCCACAACAGTGGAAGGCCCGCGTACCGCAAAAAAAAAAAAAAAAGGGAAGACGTGAAACTTTTCATCTGTAGACAAAATTGTTGTCTATGTAGAAAACCCAATAGAATCTACAATAAAGCTACTAGAATAAAGGTGTTTTAGCAAGATAGCAGGATACCAGCTCAATATACTCAAATGACTTGTATATGCTAGCAAGAAGCAATCAGAATTTGAAATCTAAAGAGCAATACTATTTACAATAGCATAAAAATATGAAATACTTAGAGATACACATGACAGTAGGTGTATAAGACATGTACACTGAAAAACTATAAAGCATTGTTGAGATAAATTGAGGAAGATCTAAATAAATGGAGATATTTACTGTGTTTATTGGTCAAAAGACTCAATATTGTTAAGATGTCAATTTTCCTCAAGTTGGTCTATAGATTCAACACAATCCCAATCAAAATCCCATCAGGTTTTTCTTGTAGAAAATAACAAGCTGATTCTAAAATTCATTTGGAAATGCAAAAGACCTAGAAAAACCAAAACAACTTGGAAAAAGAAGAACAAAGTTGAAGGACTAACAGTAGT
Source organism: Physeter macrocephalus (assembly GCF_002837175.3). Taxonomy (NCBI): domain Eukaryota; kingdom Metazoa; phylum Chordata; class Mammalia; order Artiodactyla; family Physeteridae; genus Physeter; species Physeter macrocephalus. The sequence goes on along the minus strand of NC_041222.1, from coordinate 11,243,431 downwards.
TGATTTCAAGACTTACAAAGCTACAGGAATCAAGAAGGTATGGTATTGCCATAAATATACTAATAGATCAAAGGAACAGAAAAAAGAGTCCAGAAATGTATTCATTCATATACAGACAACTGATCTTTGACATAGGTGCAAAAGTAATTCAGTGGATACAGAGTAGTGTTTTCCAGCAATGGCTCCAGAACAATTGGATACTTCATACTGTGTACAAAAATTAACTCAACATGGATCATACTCCTAAAAATAAAACCAAAAGGGCTAAAACTTCTACAAGAACGTGTAAAAGAAAATCTTTGAGACCTTGGGTTATAAAAAGATGTCTTAGAAATGACACCAAAAGCATGATGCATAAAAGAAAATCTGATAAATTGGACATCATTGAAATTTAAAACTTTTGCTTCTCAAAAGGACACTGTTAAGAGAATGAAAAGATAAGCCACATACTAGGAGAAAGTGCAAAGCATATGTCTCATAAAGGATTTATAGCCAGAATATATAAAGAACTCTCAAAACTCAAGAGTAAGAAAATAAGCAGCCCAGTTTTAAAAATTAGACAGAAGATTTGAGTAGACACTTCAAAGAAGCTATGCAGATGGCAAATAAGCACATGAAAAGATCAATATCATTAGTCGTTAGGCAAATGCTCATTATAACCACAATGAGATGCTACTGCACATCTTTGAATTTGAATGGAGAAAATTTTTAAAGACTGATCATACTGATCCTTGGCAAGGATGTGGAGCAATGGGAACTCTCACACTCTGCTAATAGGAATGTAAAATTGTACAACCACTTTGGAAAACAGTTGAGCAGTTTCTTTAAAAGTTAAGCAACATGGGCTTCCCTGGTGGTGCAGTGGTTGAGAATCCGCCTGCCAATGCAGAGGACACGATCCCTGGTCGGGGAAGATCCCACATGCCATGGAGCAACTAAACCCGTGCACCACAACTACTGAGCCCGCGCTCCACAACTACTGAAGCTGCGCGCCTAGAGCCCGTGCTCCACAACGAGAGAAGCCACCGCAGTGAGAAGCCTGCGCGCTGCAACGAAGAGTAGCCCCCGCTCGCTGCAACTAGAGAAAGCCCACACACAGCAACGAAGACCCAACACAGCCAAAAATAAATTTAAAAAAAAAAGTTAAGCAGCAACGAACCATATAACGCAGGCCTCTGGAATTGTACACCTTATCTGAATCTAGCACACTCCACAACATCTGTGTGACTTTGAGCAAGTTCCTGCCGTCTCTGAGTCTTTATTTCCTGGTCTGTGAATAGGCACATTGTGTCTCCCCAGGCTGATGGGGGAACACACATGCATGGTGGTGCATGCAAAGTGCCTGGCACATAGCAGGCCCTCCGTTTTTAGGGGTTACTTTGAGGGGCCCATTCCTCAATAGAGCCTTTGGGATGGGTTGGGAAGTCTACAGGTCCTTCCACTGTCTTCCTTGAAGACCTGGGACAGGAGATCCTGAGTGTTCTAGAGCATCCCCTGTGGAAGCCCTGAGCTGGCCTCCGCTTTCCCATTTGACAGAGGGCACAGGCTCCTGCCCGGCTGGAGTCCAGGCTGACCTAGTGTCTGGTTTGTGAGCCATTCACACTCATCTGATCGCTTTGAGGTGGAGTGGCTGATATCCCTGCAAGAAGGCAGGCCCAGGGGTCCTGCATGACAGGCCAGGCACCCTTCTCATCCTGTTCTCCCCACAGGGTGACTCTGGTGAGATGGGATTCCCAGGAATGGCTGGCCTCTTCGGACCCAAGGTACAGATTCCCATTCTACACTGTTCCTCTTGGGGTCCTATCCATCCACCTGCTTGTTCATTTATTCATTTATTCACTCAACAAATATTTCTTGAGCATTTGCAGCGTGGGCTGGAACACAGCCAGGGTCTAGCATGAATACCTGTGTCTCCCAGCACTCACATTCCAGCAGACCTGGGTTCTAAACCCAGCCCCACAATTCACCTGCTCTGTGCCTCAAGCAAGTTACTCAGTCTCTCCAAGCCTCAGTTTTCTCATCTATAAAATGGGTATAATAACAGCAAAGGGTTGTTACAATTAAGACCAGAGACCTACACCATTTAGCACCAAGCCAGCACTCTGGCACCTGCTGAATAATTGTGCACATTTGTTACTCTTCCTGGAGCCTCTCAGGTAAGGCGTTTCTTGACAGGGAGGGCAAAGGTTGGCCAGACCTCGGGTGGCAGAGCACTGGAGCCCTTGCCCAGTGGCCTCCCAGACACAGCAGCCCTTCCTCTGCCTTCCGCAGGGCCCCCCAGGAGACATCGGCTTCAAAGGCATCCAGGGCCCTCGGGGGCCTCCTGGCTTGATGGTGAGTCCTCTCACTGTCTATCCCAGCAGGGACAGTTATCCGAGGCCCAAGGCTAGCCAGCCATCAGCCGGGTGGCCGCCACTCCTCCTGCTCCTTCAGCACTGAGCCCCTCTGTCCACAGTCTTCACTCCTGTTTCCATACCTTTGCTCATGCCGTTCCTGCCAGCTGGGCTGCCATCCTTTCCCTGCTCCCCCCGTCCACTGGTGGCGCCCCCACAGGGCACATAGGACGGGCTCAGGAGACGCATGGCCTGGCCCCCTTGAGGAGGTCTCCCTTCCATCCCCTTGGGACACTCAGGCTGCCCTCTACCCTCCTGTCCCTGTGACTGTATTCCCCAGGCCCTGGGACAAGGACACACAAGCTTTTCTCTCTCCTTTAGGGGAAGGAAGGCATCATTGGGCCCCTAGGAATCCTGGGACCTTCAGGACGCCAGGTATGTGCAGGGGGCTGGCCAGGAAGACCGCTGGGGCAAGACTGTCTCTGTGACCCAGGGCCAGTCTGAGCCTCAGTTTCCCCATCTGGGAAGTGGGGCTTCCCCTCTGAGCCCCCTCTCACTGGGCCATGGTTTATTGCAGGGTCCGAAGGGCGACAAAGGCAGGCGAGGGGACTTGGTGAGTGGACGGGCTGGGGACAGTATGGCAGGGGGTGCGGCAGGGTTGGGCTGGGGCAGGGGGCGGGCATGGCTCAGCCCGGTCCTCTAACTCTTTCTCCCTGCTTCTGCCCCCCGTCTAGGGATTGCAAGGTCCGAGGGTGAGTGGGCTGGGGTATGAGGGCTGGGGGGACAGGAGAGTGGGAGGGATGGGCCCTCTGGGTTCCCCTGCCCACGACCAGGCATGTCCTTGGGCACGTTTTTCCCTGTGGGCCTCAATCTGTACCTGGGCCACCATCGTGCCCGGGTCTCAGGTCTGCTGGAGGAGGCCTGGGCTGGATGGGGGGATGAGAGGCCTTTGACCAGGGCCTCATCGTTCTCCTCTTCCTCCAGGGTCCTCCCGGTCCCAGAGGGCAGCCCGGCCCGCCGGTAGGTAGCTGTGTGCTCGGTACCCCTTGAACTGCAGGGCAGCGGGTGGGGTTCCTTCGAATGAGACCCAAGGCTGTGCTGGCAGCCTCCACAGGACTGGCCCTGACTTCACAGACCAGGCCAGGCCTCCGGGACAGAGTGGCACAGCCCTGGTAGGGCCAGCCAGGCAAAGACCAGCATGGTGGGTTCTCTCACGCCCCGACAGCCCCTCCCGTCTCCCGACAGCCCCCGGAACTGCAGCACCCGGTCCCCATCAGATACAGACCCAGCCTCTTCTTTTGCAGGGTCCTCCAGGGAGCCCTATTCACTTTGTAAGTTGGAGAACGTTCTCTGTTGCCTGCTTGGGGTAAGGCCTGGGGGGTGGTGTCGGGGGCAGGCGGCGGCAGTGGACCCCTCTCTGGCCAGGGTGGCCCTAAACTGCTCACGTCCTATTGTCGCTCCATACTGGGTCCTGGACCCTGAAGCAGCAGAAAGAGCCCTGGGCCGAGAGGCAGGATACCCACCTTTTAGTCAGAATGCACCCCTGACTATGAACCCAGGAAGACCTCCCACCGCTGGCTCCGGGGTCCTGTTGGTACAGTGTACAGATCCGCTGACAACTCTTTAAGGTTCTGGTACCGATTCCAACCTGTGTGTGTTGGGAAGGGGGGGTTCCCCGCACCAACAAGCGATGCTGGGGACACCAGCTGGGTGTCCTACAGTTCACCTCAATCCTGACACTCCCTGGAGTTAGCATCCGATTGCACAGGTTGAGGGCTCAGTCCTACAAGATTGCTGCTGGCTCCCCCATCCCCCAATCCCCATGTCCCTCACGCCCCTCCCCCCGCCGCCCCCCTTCAGATTTGCCAGTGGCAAATCCAGGTGTCACCTGTGCTTCTGGCCAACTGGCTGTAAACCAGAGGCTCCCACCGTGCCCTCCTCGGGTTCCGTTAATTTGCTAGAGCGGCTCACAGAACTCATGGAAACATTATACTTATTAGATTGCTGGTTTATTATAAAAGGCCGTCACTGAGAAACAGGCAGATGGAAGACGAGCATCGGGCAAGGCACGGGGAAGGGGCACGAGCGTCCCCGTTCTCCCCGAATCTCCGTGTGTTCACCAACCTGGAAGCCCTCTGAACCCAGTCCTTTTGGGATTTTATGCAGGCTTCGTTACACAGACATGAGTGATTAAACCATTGGCCACTGGTGATTGACTCAACTGCCAGCCCCCTCTCCCCTCCATGGAGACTGTGGGCCGTAACCGAAAGTTCCAACCCTCTGACCACACGGTTGGTTCCACCAGCCACCAGCCCCCATCCTTAGGTTACTTATGAGCAGTCCCAAAGTCACCTCATTAACATAGCAAAAGATACGTTATTCCAGGAGATTTCCAGGGCTTTTAGGAGCTCTGTGCCAGGAACGGGATTGAGGACCAAATATATATTTCTTATTATAAATCATAATATCACAGAGTCCTTCCAGCTCAGATTCTGAGTCCAGAGAGGGTCGGGCAAGCTTGCACGTCAGGCCCCTGTGTTCCTCCCTGGTGGGTACCCTGGCCTGTATGAAAGCATGGCCCCCTCGCAAGCCCTCTGACAATTCCGTCTCCATTTTACCGCGGTGATGATTGACGGTTAGAAGCAGGCCCTGACAGCGTTCCCGGGAGCGGCCAAGGGGAAGGACTGAATGGAGGAGGAGCCCTTGGGCCGTGAGCTGCTCGGAACCCCTGTTCACCCCTCTCTGCTGCTTGCTGTCCATCCGTCTGCCTCGTCCACAAAAATGGAATGACAGCCCTGGCCTCTCCCTCTACACCTTTCCTTCTTCATTCAGTAACGGAGTCAGCTAGGGGGAAGTGATCTAAGAAAAACCTTTTCTCTCTGAAAAAATGGGAAATGAGAGGGGTTTGAGGTTTTTTGAATAATAACTAATATATTCAGTGCTTGTTATATGCCAGACAGCATTAGAAGTGCTTTTCACATATTAACTCATTTATTCCTCTCAACGGTTCTGAGAGAGTTTTATTGTCATGCCCATTATCAGGATGAGACAACTGAGGCAAAGAGAGGTTAAGCAGCTTGCCCAGATTGTGCAGTTAGTAAGTAGCAAGGCTGGGATTTGAACTGGAGAAGCACCTCCAGAGTCCTGGCCCCAGACCCCAATCCTGCGCTTTACTCACTGTCAGATTCTCCCCCTCACTATTTTCATGGCAAGACCATGGCTATGTTTCTGGCAAGCCCAGTGCCAGGGATGGAGCTACAAGTGGATGTGAGACAATTACAGTGCAAGCCAAAGGGGAGACACGGGGACTGTGGGAATGTAGAGAAAGGGGTCCACACCCAGCCTGGGGGCAGAAACGTCAGGAAAGAGTTCCCATGGCAGCTGGCATCTATAGGATGAGTGTAGGGCAGGGTTTCTCAGCTGCAGCACTGTTGACATTTGGAACCAGGTGATTCTTTGCTATGAGTGATTGTCCTGCGCGTTGTAGGATGTTTAGCAGCATGCTGACCTCCACCCACTACGTGCCAGTAGCATCCCCTCCTCCAGTTGTGACAGCCTCTAAAGTCGAGATATTTGCCAAATGTCCACTGGGGGCAGCATCTCCCCTGGATGAGTACCACTGGAATAGTAAATGGAATATGGTGGAGGGAGGGAAGAGGAAATGGGAGCAGCATGTGCAAAGGCCCAGTGGTTAGATGGAGCATGGTACTTAGGAACTTAGTACAGTCGTGTGTCTGGTGCACGGAGCACATGTGGGAGAGAGAAGAGAGGCACGGCCAGAGCCCGCAGCACTCAGTCCAGGTCTTATAACCATGCTGAGGAGTTTGGACTTAATCCTGAGGGTGTTGGAGCACTATGGAAGTGCCTGGAGGAAGGGAGCGGAAGGGCCTGTTTGCAAGGCGAAGAAGGACAGAGTTCCACCGAAGGCATGCTGTTGGCCACGATCCCGCCGGGGAAGGTGGGGTGGGAGGGCTCTTGCTCAGACCCTGGAGCGCCCGCTTGGTGGGTGTGTGGGGACCAGGAGATACACCCTGTCTTCTCCCTGCACAGCAACAAGATGACCTTGGGGCAGCTTTCCAGACGTGGATGGACGCTAGTGGAGCACTGAGAGCAGAGGTACCACCAGGGGCCCTGCCCACATGGGGTCCCTTCCTGGGCGAAACGGAAATGATGGCCCATGTGTGGTCTGTGCCCTCCACGTGGCCCGCGCTGAGTGATTCATGGCCAGAGCAGGGGCCAGAAACAGGCCTGAGCCCTTTCTCTTTCCTCCAGAGCCCTTTCCTCCTGAGTCAGGAAAAGATGCTCACCTGGGTCCAGAGCCCACAGCAGCTTCCGTGGTTCAGTCCCACAACACGCCAGGAGCAGGAAGCTCATTGTCAGTCCACAGGCTCTGCTAAGACCCTGGCCGGTGATCAAGTCAGCCCCAGGATATGAGGCTGAGCAGGGCCTCAGGTGTCCTCTAGTCAAGCCCTGTCAGGAGTGCCCTTTGCTGCTTTGCTTCCTTCCCACGATGGGGAACTCACTGCCTCCCAGCTCAGACCTTCAGACGTTTCCATTTGTGCCCTGAGCAGGATGCTGGGGAGAGGTGATGCGAGGTGACTCTCTCAGGGCTCCTGATCCAGGGGGAAAGGCAGATGGAAAGGCCCGTTATCTTCCTTCTGTTCTGGGGGTCAGTGGAAAGTCCTTCACCAACCCCTTCCCGAGGTATTCGGGACCACTCCCTGACTCCTCACTCACGGGGACCTTCCTGTTCCGCACAGGAACCAGGCTGACCCTCTCCTCCTCTCAAGCCTCCAGGCCCTCCTGGCAGACCTGCCCCCACCCGTCCCTGGTCCCCAGTTTTTTTATTTGTTAAGTGGAGGGAGACCCACGTGTCCCCCCTGCTGGGAACTCGGATGTCTCCTCAGTGGCAAGAACTTGGGGCTGTGGAGGCTCGGACCTCCAGCCAGGCCAGGACCTCAAGAGGCCGATGGCCACCCTCTCTCCCCACGACAGGGTTACAGCCATCCGGACCGGCTGGTGCTGGACCAGGGAGGGGAGATCTTTAAAACCTTACACTACCTCAGCAACCTCATCCAGAGCATTAAGACGCCCCTGGGCACCAAAGAGAATCCCGCCCGGGTCTGCCGGGACCTCATGGACTGTGAACGGAAGATGGTGGATGGTACGAGGGCCTGCGGGGTCTCAAGCGAGGGCCTCCTGCCCCAGGGGTGGGGCAGGGGGTTCCTGGAGCAGCTGGGGGGATGGTGCGTTAGAGTCTCCACTCCACTGGGCCAAGTTTCTGTCCTCGGGGAGGCAGTCATTTATTCACTCAACAGACAGTCACGGAGCCCCACGATGTGCCAAGGGCTTGTGCTTCCTGGTGTGTGGGGATATAGTGGGAAACACAGAGGAGGGGTCCCACCCTTCCAGAGCCCACAGATCCGCAAGCTGTCCCATTTCCGTGCAATGGGACAAGAGCTGTGGCAGAAAAGGCCCCCCGGGCCAGGAGGGGACCCCATCATAGCTTCCCTGCAGAGCCAGGATTCCCCCTTTCTGTCCGCACCTCATCCGAGTCTCTTCTCTCTCTGTGAGCTGATGTGGTGCCGTTGAAGGACCACAGTTTTGGAGGCAGAGACCGGAGTTCAAAGGTCAGCCCTGCCTCTGACCAGCTCTGTGAGCTGGGCAAGCCACCCTTCTCTCTGCTGAGCAAGAAGGTGGACGAGTGGCCGGCTGTCCTACTCTTTCAGCTCTGGGGCCTTTGGCTCCCTTGGAAGCCCAAAGGGGAAACCAGGTGCCAGCAGAAGTGCCTGGTTGATGGAGTAGAAGCCCTGACTCCCACCAAGCTCTAGGAGGATCACTAGCCTTGGCGGCGAAACCATTCAATTAAACGATCCCTAAATCCCTTGGGCAAGTGACTCAGCCTCTCTCAGCCTCAGTTGTCCCCTCTGTAAAATGGACGCTACCCAATAGCGACATAGGCAAGGGCTCCACCACGTGGCCTCTCCGGGGACTCTGCCAGCTGTGAGCTCTACCCAGAGGGTTTCCTTCCATCTCTGCGGCTCATAGAATCCCTTTTCTGCTCATCCTCCCCGACTTCATGTCCAACTGGGGCTCAGCGGGTCACAGGGTGTGGGGTCCACCTGCAGAACCAAGCCCCGGGTTCCTCCCCACATATATATATATATATACCACCCCCATCCCACGCTGCCTGCAGGTACCTACTGGGTGGATCCAAACCTTGGCTGCTCGTCCGACACCATCGAAGTCTCCTGCAACTTCACACATGGTGGACAGACGTGTCTCAAGCCCATCACGGCCTCCAAGGTACCCATCTGCTCCCCAGCCCCCACTGGATGGCCCTCTCTACACCTCCCTGCCCCCTGCCCTGGACCACAGCCCACCCAGGTTTGGGACTGAGCCTTGACTATCTTGCTACATGGCCTTGAGAAAGTCATCTCCTCTTTCTGAATCCCAGTTCCTCATCTGTACATTGGGGATGAATTGTTCAAAATCCATGGTTTCCAAACCCTTCTGAGTTGTGTGATGCTAATGGTTCTCTCTTCAAATAGAACTTTCTGCCTAATATCTAAAATGGCGGAGTTAGCCAAGCTGGCCTGGCTTGGACAGCCATGACCATCAGCACAAAATAAATCAGTGTGATGCTCACCTGGGATATGTGTTCCGGGGTTGTATATGCAAATATGTAACTCACGTTTGGTGCCCGCTTACCATGTGCCAGTCTCTGGGCTGAGAATTTTCTCTGTACCGTCACCCCCATTTCTATTAATGATAACGATAGAAAAACTAATTTGTTTGCAAATTAAGTCTAGTTTCAATAAATGTGATTATTTACATAAGTACAGCAAGAAGAGTGATTGACAACATAGGCTCTTTGCTGCTTTGCTGGAACCTTTCATAACAAGTTTCAGATTGAACTTTTAAGAGCCTCTCCAGGCCAGGAAGCCAAGCCAAGAACTTACCATCAGACTTTGCCTGGAATACCTATAGATTTGGGTGAATTTCTCTCTTCTTAAAGTCCTCAAAATATCCTGAGATTCCTGTATCTGCCAGGAAGTGACCTTCCTTACTCACCTGGTAAGGCTGCTGGGAACCCTGTAATCAAGGTAACAGGCTGATTTTTCTAAGGGGCTTTATTGGCTCCATAAAGTCAACCTTAGTTCCTTAAGTGATCTGGTCATATCTGAGTCTGTTTATGTCTCTCTCAAATATGACATTCCATTCATAGCCTTGGTGATAACCAGTATGTCCAGTTGTGTCCTGTTACAAGGAGAATAGATTCTCACTGAACTTATGCAAATAATTATACTGCCATGAGAATACTCACCAAGAGCTTCTGAATTCTAGAAGGATCAGCAATTGTTTCATCTTTGTTCACAAAGGTGTACTTCACCAAATGGCTGTAATTCATTGATAGCTAAGAGAAATGTTTTCCTTAAATGTGGAAACAGATTAAAGAACTGCCAACGTTTCAAAAAAAGTCATAAAAAGTTATAATCATCCTCATCAGTTCATTCAGTCCTACGTAATTGATCCTTGATCTTGATCTTTTGTTAGAAGTTTCATGAATCCAGTTTTTCCTTAGAGTTCTATAAATTCTTACCCATTCAATGGTATGATTTAAAAGTTATCAGAAAAAAAAAATTAAATAAATAAATTAAATAAATAATAAAAAATTTTTAAAAATAAAAGTTATCAGAAACCTGTACTTGTCAGAGTCCTTCATGAATCTCCTTGAAGGTGAAGCACTTTTGCAAAGGCATCGGGGTAAAACAATAATTATAAATGATAAAAGACTGGCAAAACAATGACATTTTAAAATGCCTATGGTTAAAGATCTGATGGGAGTTCATTATGATGCAGTTGACAAGGAAATTTGGTTATTTCTGTGACACACAACATTTTAAGATGATAGCTGGAGTTATAGATGGATAACATAACATATCAGACTTTTAGGAATTTCATTTTATTTCTGGAACACCATATTAATAACATATACCCGTTCAAGGATATCCATAAAGAAGGTGTATTTCTTTTTTTTTAATACATATAAATTTATTTATTTATTTTTGGCTGTGTTGGGTCTTCGTTTCTGTGCGAGGGCTTTCTCTAGTTGTGGCGAGTGGGGGCCACCCTTCATCGTGGTGCGCGGGCCTCTCACTGTCACGGCCTCTCTTGTTGTGGAGCACAGGCTCCAGACGCGCAGGCTCAGTAGTTGTGGCTCACGGGCCCAGTTGCTCCGCGGCATGTGGGATCTTCCCAGACCAGGGCTCGAACCCGTGTCCCCTGCATTGGCAGGCAGATTCTCAACCACTGCCCCACCAGGGAAGCCCAAGAAGGTGTATTTCTTTGACAATGTTTCCCATGTGATTTAACATATCAAATAAGCCTAATTAGTTTAATGTTTCTCTTTTTATAAGGAAAGAGATAGATCTTTTGAGATGTTCCAACGATCCTCTGGAAAACCCCAGTTACTTCCAAGTCAAAAAGTCTTCGTTTAGAACTTGATTTTGGGAAGTCTGTCAAAAATATCAAAGGTTTTGGACGCTTGACTAAATAGAATCACAGAACATTATGAAAAAATGCTTAATTATCTACTTAGCCAAAGTGACAAAAGATTTTAAAAGCAAATACAGATGGTTACATAGTTGTGAGAAAACTTAGTTCTTTTGATATTGAGAAGACTGTGTCTTCTAGGTAACTATAAAGACCTCATTAAGGCAACATGAAGCACAGGAAATTGTTTTGATAAAACACAAAATCTTTGCTTTCTAGCCAGATTACTTAAAAGGTAAAGAAAAACTTTTCATAATCTCTTAACAGGAGCAGACCAATACTCCAAGAGAACTTTGTCGTTATAGCAGATGAAGAAAATTACATAAGTACATTATTGATATTAAAGCTTATTTTTTTAAAAAAAACTCTTATAATAACAGTCCAATTTTAGCCAACTTGACCACACAAGGTAAAATTCTTTTTCTCTCTCCTGACAATATGCTTAAACTACCCACAAAATCTTCATTAGACAGGTGACAAAGTCAGCCATCATCCCAAGCTAATTTTCTTTTGTAATAGAGATAACATGGATTTATTAGACTAGTAAACCCTGGAAAAGTTGTTTATATGCAGTATATTTAATGCTGATAGCTATGAAGACATAACCTATTTTAATTAAAACAAACTTAGACTGGCTTTTATTTACCAAAAATTATCCCAGATCATATGAACTTGAAAAACATTTGGATTAGTTTCTATATTTCTGAGTTTTAGGAATACCTAATTCATAAGTGCTTATTTTTAAGCCAGTTAAACAGAGCTCTTTTACAAATTAATTTTGGCAATACCATTCAGAGGTAGAGAGAAAGAAAAAAAAAAATCACATATACATCCAGAGACTTACATAAACACACAGAGACACTGAGATGCTATAGCTTCCACTCCAAAATTTTAGCCATGAATCAGGTACAACAATATAAAACTTACTAGTTTATAACTAACATTTGACTCCAAATTGTGTCTGACAGGCAGAACAAAGTTACCTGCTCCAGTGGCTAATGCTTTTTACTAGTATTTGTGGAGATGACTTTTAAGATGTGTATTTGTTCTTGACAAGTAATATTAAGGAGGCTGTGGACTAGATTTTGAGTAAGAGAGCTTTTATAGCAGTTTGTATTTTAAGAGGCCTCTTCCCCCTCATTTTATTTCTTCAGCCTCAGGCAATTGTGGGTAGAGTTTTAGTTACCTCCTGGGGTGTTTCCATTTCAAAGATTTAATCTTCAAGGGACAGAGAAAAAAAATGTAAATTTTCTTCCAGGAGTTTTAGTGCCTTTTGTATGGTTTTGGCAGTTCCAATAAAATGTTGTAGTACCACCCTATAATTAGGGGAGTGTGCTATAAAAATAATTCTCTGCCCATCAGCAGGACTAGCATCTTGGCAGTCATGGTAACAACAACAAAATAATAATAATAATAATTCTTTGGGTCAAATGGGGCCTCTTCAGAGTTGAAAATGAAGAGGGGTCATTTGGATCACCACAACCATGGAAATGGTAAACCCACTGGACCATGTCGACTTTGCGCAGCAGGAGATGGGCCTCATCTTAATGTTTTCCATTCACTGTGAGCCTTAGCAGTGATCACTGTGATGGAAGGATGCAACCATGCCAGGAATAAACATCCAGAAAGAGTAAGGGCCCTGGTAGAATATCAGTGGCTCTAGGGGCCTTTGCCTTCCCTGATCCCTTTTCCTCATCCTAGATGCCTGGATAACCCCATCAACATTTCCCCTGGCAGCAGGGCCGCCTTATAAGGTGTGTTTCTTAGTTCTGCCGAGGGGAAAGCCGAGGGGGCTGAGGAAACAAGTATATATCCTGGATGGACCTTTAAAAAAATTATGGATTTTAGGGTCTTAAGAGGTATTGGCCAGTTGTTGAATTTTGGCAGCCTTGAGTAACAATTGAGAGCCTGTAACAAACCAACAAAAATCCCAAAGTAGCCAATTAGTTCCTCTCTCTCCTTCCTGCTACATAAAATATTTAAGAAAAATTTGAATTTCATTTAAGGTATAGTTTTTTATCTCAGTTTCTACTTCCTGATTTTCTCCTGTTATCTTAAACTGACGTGTTGTTACTGAAAATTTTGGATGGTATCACTGTGAACTGTCTTCATAGCTCGCTGCTTTCCTTCCCAGGGTGTTCCAAGAGACCTCTCTGGGACTGAGGTCTGCTTCCACTAGCATGATATGCACGGGGTCTTTGGGAGAAGCCCTTAGGCCTCTAGTGTCATACCAGAGCCTTGGCATGTTGGTATACCCCCAGGATGCTTCCATGGGGTTTTGCATTTATCAAGGAGCTGGTGCACCTCCGCAGGGTTCTTAGGAGGTGCTGGCATCGGATTTTTAGGCCATTTATATTTGCCCAATATTTTTTTTTTAACACCTTTCTTTTTTTATTTTTGCGATACGCGGGCCTCTCACCGCCGTGGCCTCTCCTGTCGCGGAGCACAGGCTCCGGACGCGCAGGCCCAGCGGCCAAGGCTCACGGGCCCAGCCGCTCCGCGACACGCGGGATCCTCCCGGACCGGGGCACGAACCCGTGCCCCCCCGCATCGGCAGGCGGACTCCCAACCACTGCGCCACCAGGGAAGCCCTTTTAACATCTTTATTGGAGTATAATTGCTTTACAATGGTGTGTTAGTTTCTGCTGTATAACAAACCGAATCATATACCCCATATCTCCTCCCTCTTGCGTCACCCTCCCACCCTCCCTATCCCACCCCTCTAGGTGGTCACTGCCCATTAATTTTTTTAGTAACATCACACCAGGGAGGGACCCATAATATCCCATTGGGTCAGGGATGAAGAATGACAGTAATGAGTGAAGTTTTGACACAGAAACCATAGATCTCTGTTGTGTTTTCCTTCTGGAGGTCCACTGGTTTCCAGCTGCAAGGCTATTTCACTCTTCTGGATTATGACACGTGGTCCAGGCACAACCGCCAACTCAGTGGTCATAGGTGGAGGTCTCCTATCCTCCTCACCTACAGGAATATTTCCCTCGTGCCTTCAGCCGAGAACCTTTCCTTGGGCAGTGACTTAGCCTTGTGGTCCAGTTCACTTTCCTTAACTCTTCCCTTGAGGCACGGAGGACCCTTACGCACATTAATAGTCAACTAAGGCCTTTATAATTAGTGGTCTCAGTGGCTAGTTAGAGCCTATGGCCTTGATCACACTGCTCTGGGGAGATCATTGGATTATCATGGCAGCCGTGACTTTTTGGATTGGATACCATAGCAGTATGCAAAAGCACTTAGCAGTGAGACAGACCCCCAGCAAGCAGTGCTCCTTCCCCAGATGGTGATACCCACCTGAGTTAGGTGGTTAGTAAGCAAGTTGCAGGTAAAGGGCATCCCATCCATTGACTGCAAGGGCGGTGGTGCAGTCCTGCCAGCTACACGAATCATTGTGTGCTGGTCTCAGCCTATAAATAACCAGTGTTGTGGCTGGACCAGCCCTTGCAGTTCTTATTACAATTGCAAGATGCCTTTCAGCAATAATCATCAGGAAACTTTGCAAAACTAAAGTTTTATTATTTACAGGACCTGGAAATTGCACAGCCCACCTGGGGCCACACTGCAAGGTCATGGGGAGAGAGAGAGAGTGCGTGGGCCTGGGGTTCTGCTTTTATTGGGGTGGGGGGCTTGTTAGGGTTTTGCAGGCTCATTCTTTAGTGGTGAATTTAAAATATAAGGGCCAGAATTTAAAGCATGGGGAGAGAAAAAACAAGTAGCCCAAATGGTCGGTTATTGAAATCAATCCAGAGCTCTAAAACAAAGGAGCCTCAGTGCCTGGAGGTGGCCTGGCTCTTTATCTAGTCCTGTGGCTGGCAAGGTATTTATTTGAGATAGTCTGTCTTTGAAGTGGATGCCTCTTTGAATGGATGCCTCAGCAATCAAAGCTTAAGTCAGGCACTTGCACCACAGAAAAAGAGAAAAGCCAACTGTCAGGACTTAACTGTACAACCACTTAAGCCTGAAACCCTGTCCTATTGTTTGTTGTCAGGTCTGCCTTTTCCAGCTGCCTCACCCTACCCACCTGCAGCTTGGGACTTAGAAACATGGGGAAGGGACTTCTCATTTCCTCTGCCCTCTAAGAGCCTCTCACCCTTGGGCAAGATCCTCTTCCTCTGTGAGCCTCGGTATCCCAGCTCAGCTCCAGAGACCCCTCCCATACGGTGCATTAGGACCCTCGCATTTCTGGCTGGAATCAGGCAGACCTCAGTTCTTTCCCTTCCTTGTTACTCCTTGGCTGTGGGACTGGCTCACACAGACCTCAGTTTTTCTGTCTTTCGAGTGAGTACAGCTCTGGGAGCATGGCTGGAAATTGCTTACCAGGAAAGGGCTTATCCCTGGACCTTCCAGAGGAAGGTAAGGAATTCTAAGAGCTGTGGGCAGCCCAGCCCTACCCTGCCTCACTGCTGTATCTCCTCCACAGGTGGAGTTTGCCATTAGCCGGGTCCAGATGAATTTTCTGCACCTGCTAAGCTCTGAGGTGACACAGCAAATCACCATCCACTGCCTTAACATGACCGTGTGGCAGGAGGGCACCAGGCAGACCCCAGCTAAGCAGGCTGTGCGCTTCCGGGCCTGGAACGGGCAGATCTTTGAAGCCGGGGGTCAGTTCAGGCCGGAAGTGTCAATGGATGGCTGCAAGGTAAGTCTTGGGGCCCCTTACAGGCCCGTCATGCATAGACAGGTAGAAAAACGTGTTCTTTTTCTTTTTTTTTTTTTTTTTTTCTTTTTTGCCGTACGCGGGCCTCTCACTGTTGTGGCCTCTCCCGTTGCGGAGCACAGGCTCCGGACGCGCAGGCTCGGCGGCCATGGCTCACGGGCCCAGCCGCTCCACGGCATGTGGGATCTTCCCGGACCGGGGCACAAACCCGTGTCCCCTGCATCCGCAGGCGGATTCTCAACCACTGCGCCACCAGGGAAGCCCCGTGTTCTTATACAGTAACAATTTTATACTATAGTATATTAGTATGATACATATAATGTTTATCTTTGAGTTTTATAAAATTGCTTTTTTTCACTTTTCTCCCTGGGAAACTTCTGAGGGAAGGTCTGGGCTGGTAAAAATTCTACCAGCTGGTAGATGCTGTGCTTATTCACAAGGCTGCTTATAGAAGGATATATCTCTACTCTTCTCTCTGCCCCTGCCCTGCCAGGCTAATTTCTTCTCTTAACATTCTGGTTGTCTTCAGAGGCCTAAAACAGGGTGGGTTGTAGGGCAAGAGGGAGACAGAAAGTCATCCAAAAAACCAGTTTCACAAAATTAGACAAAACCAGTAAGGCACAGTGTTACTGAGGATGAGGGGAAACCAACACTCTCACACAAAGCTATTTGGAAAAATTAAAACGAAATTGGTAGAGGCTTTCAGAACAGCAGCTACATGTATATTTCCAATATATATCCAAAGCCTTACAAATGTCCCTATCCTTGGATCCGGCAAATCTTGCTTCTAGAATTTGTTCTAGGGAAATAATTAAGAATGTGCACAAAAGTTTAGCTACAGTGATACTCATGACCGCTTTTCTTTTAAGAATCAAAATAGCAGAAGCAATCTAAATGGACAAATACAGGTCACTGAAACAGTGAAATGCCACGTGGACATTAAAAATTGTGAAGAAAGACGAGGGGGAAATGCACTTGATATATGATGAGGACTACGATGGATGTACATGTCCCCTTTCCCCTCTACCCGCAGGTCCAGGATGGCCGCTGGCATCAGACCCTCTTCACCTTCCGGACCCAGGACCCCCAGCAGCTGCCCATTGTCAGCGTGGACAACCTCCCTCCTGCCTCATCAGGGAAGCAGTACCGCCTCGAAGTTGGACCTGCGTGCTTCCTCTGACCTCTGACCTCCTGGCTCCTCTCGGCCTCGTGGGGGAGGGAAGAGGAGGAGGAGGCGGCAAAGGGAGGGTACCTAGGGGCAGGTGGGCCCCTAGGAGAGGCAGCTCACCTGCCCAAGGATCCTTGAGCAGACCCCAGCTGTTGTCTGCCCAGTAGAAGAGGCTGAGGGGTAGCAGGGCACGGGGTATCCTTGGGAACGACTGATCCCAGCTCAGCCCCAAAGACCAACCAAAGAGCCAGCCAGAGCAAGCTGGGCCCGCAACCCGCCTGAGCCCCGTGGCCTGTCTCCCAGCTCTGCGGCCACCCCCTTCCATGCCCAGCTTCCTTCCCAAAGAGCCCCACGTTCCAGCCAGCTTGAGGGAAGGGGGCATCTCGTCAGCTGGTCCCTGCCAGGGAGCTTTGATGTGCAATATTAGAGAGGAGACGTGAAAAAAGGAGAAAAGGAAAGAAAGAAGTATATATATTTTATTTAAACAAACACAAAGAAGGTGCGTTACTATTTTTTTTTTCACCTGGGAAAGAGGTGAGAAGGTGAGAGAGAGCAGCCAGGGGGTGGGAAGTGATGGATGCCTAGAGGGAGAGGTGAGATCCTCGGGGCTGGGGGTGCCCACGTCTGCTACCTCCCACTGTGAAATCGCTGGTGCTCACAATTGTCTCGTAGTGTATGTGATTTTTTTAAGGAAAAAAAACCCTATTTAAGATTCTGAAGGTGCTACCAGTTTTGCTACAGACTTTGAAGAAACATTTGGATGTAGGGTATCATCCACGTTTTTCTCTCTCCTCCAAATGACAAAGTTTGGGGAATTTAAAAAATTTTCCTAGCATCACCCTTGTGCTCATTGCATAATCTGTTAAGGAGGGGGCGGGGGGGGGGGATGAAGGTAAAAGGAAAAAAAAACAAAAAGCAAAGGGGGGGGGGGGGGGGGGGGGGGGGGGGGAAAGAAGGTAAAAGGAAAAAAAAACAAAAAGCAAAGCAAAAAAACAAAACCAAAAAACAACCAGAAACTGAAGTAGAAAAGATTTACCTTTTAACTTATGGACTTTGAAACGTTTGTCCTCTTAAGGCAGGGGGAGGCCTGAGGATGAAGGATTTTAGTTTGGGCTTTCTTGGTCCTGGAGGGAAGTTAGGCTTGTCTTGGAGGGTATGATCTAGACTGGAGAGTCCTGACCTTGCAGCTTTGACCTTGAAGAAATCAGTTAGGAGAACGGCACTGGGTCAGGGCTGGCCTTGGAGGTGGCGTGTAAATATGGACCCATCTCATGATGAAGCCACAGACCATCCCCTAAGGTCCTCCCTTCCTGGAGCTTGTCCTTCCAAGATGCAGTCATCACTCTTGCTTTTGCATCGTCATTCAGTTCTGTAGAAACCCAGCGGCATTAGCTCCAAGTATAAATGTGGGCTGAGGAGAAAGGCTTATTACGGGAATCTCCGAGTTCAGCGTGGCAGGGCTCTTCAGGGTAATCTGAATTGTCCTGCCTCAGCGAACCAGTCAGCGTCCAGGCTGGATTTTGAGGTCATTGTAACTATGGAATTATTTTTGTAGAAGGGGAAAGTTTATGTGAAAGTCTATTTGTGTCTTTTTTTTTTCTAAAGTGTCTCTTTGGGGATTGGATTCGATTTTCACCATTTAATACCTCACTCTGGCCCACCCTCCCCTCCCCCACACTTCCTGTCTCCCTCCCCCACCCCGCCCGCCTGCACGCTCCCTGGAAGTGTGTTTTCGTAGCAGCTTGGGCCTCATCTCAGCGCTCGGTCTCCCCAGCCACCAGCCTCCACCTGGCCTCTGTCCTGGCGTCTGTCTTGTTCTTGGGTTTCTCTGCTGTCCTTGTTCATGTCTCTGTCCACGTGTCAATGTGTTAAAACCCAAGTGGGTTCCGTTTCTCCTTTTCCCTTCTGGATTTTTAATAAATATTTAAAACTGAGGCAATGGAATGACACATCTGTGGCCGTGTGCTTCTTTGAAAAGGCCGGAGGGAAGTTTCTGGCAGGGCTGAGGGGGTCAGGGGAAGGGGCTTAGAGGATGCCCTGTTTACGCTGCTCCCCCCAAAGGAGGGGAGAGGGAGAGATACAACGCCTTGTGGGGGGGGCCCTAAAAGTGAGGGAGTGGGTCCCGTGGGGTCCCATTGGCCGCTGTCCACAAACCTGGTGGCTTAAAACATCAGAAGGGCCTTCTCTCCCAGTTCTGGAGGCTGGAAGCGTGCTGTAGACTAGAAATCCAAGTGTTGGCAGGGCCACGATCCCTCCAATGCCTCTAGGAGAGGTTCCTTACTCTGTCCCGAGGCGCCAGGCGGTCCCTGGCTAGCAGGGCAGCACCTCAGTCTCGGCCACCGTAGTCACGTGACGCTCTCCCTGTGTGTCTCTAATCCCATCTATTTTTAAGGACACCAGTCATATTGGATGAGGGCCCACCCTAATGACCTCATCTTAACTTGATTACATCTGCAGAGACCCTATTTCCAAATAAGGCTGCCTTCACAGGTAATGGGGAAGCATATCTTTTGGGGGGACACAATTCAACCAATAACACACAGGGAGGAGGTATACTGAGGTTAACACGAGACCCTCTTTTTTTTTAACGTGCTAAAATACACATAACATAAAACTGACCGTTAATGACATTTAGTACCTTCACGATGTTGGGCAACCATCACCACTGTCTACTTCCAGAACATTTTCATCATTTCAAAAGGAAACTCCATACCCATGAAGCCATCACTCCCTATTTCCGCCTGCTCATACCCCTGGAAAACCACTAATCTTGCTTTCTGTCGATGGCTTTGCCTACTATGGATATTTCATATAAATGGAATCATACAATGTATGACCTTTTGTGAATGACTGCTTTCATTTAGCATAATGTTTTCAAGATTCATCCTTGTAGCATGGATCAGTACTGCATTCTTTTTTATGGCTGAATAGTATTTCATTGTATGGATAAACTAGATCTTGTTTATTCATTCTTCCATGGATGACATGTGGGTTGTTTCCATCTTTTGGTGATTAAGGATAGTGCTTCGATAGGAACAATTCTTACCTGTGAGATTCTTGAAAGAGGCCCCAACAATACCTGCTTTGGAAGAAGTGAGTGAGAATCTGGGAGACAGAGTTAACCAGAGTTAGTGAAAAAATATACAAGACGCCCAGATAAATTTGAATTTCGGATAAACAGTAAATATGTTTTTAGCATAAGTATGTCCCATTCAATATCTGGGACAGACTTACACCTGCTGGACCTGAAACCCATATCTCCTGACTCTTGGTTCAGAGTACTTTCTTCCTTAGCTTGTTCCTCCTCCCCTGGGACATTGGAGAAATCAGAACTTTTCCGCCCTTCCCATCTAAGAGAAAGAACAAATCACGAGCAGCTGAGCCACGTTTTAAAAACGTGTTGCCGGGCCTCCCTGTTGGCGCAGTGGTTAAGAATCCACCTGCCAGTGCAGGGGACACGGGTTTGATCCCTGATCCGGGAAGATCCCACATGCCGCGGAGCAGCTAAGCCCGTGCGCCACGACTACTGAGCCTGCGCTCTAGAGCCCGCGAGCCACAGCTACTGAAGCCCGCGCACCTAGAGCCCGTGCTCCGCAGCAAGAGAAGAGTAGCCCCCGCTCGCCGCAACTAGAGAAAGCCCGCGCGCAGCAATGAAGACCCAACGCGGCCAAAAAATTAATTAATTAATTAATTAAAAAAACTAGCTGTAAGTTTCTAGGTCATCAGTCCACAGGCAGCTGGGTCTTCTCTACCCTCCCCACCCTGACACCTACCCCAGACAGTGAGCCCTGGGAACCGCTGCCCTGCGGTGGCTCCACACTTCCATCCATGGAGCCCAGGATTCATGGTCTGCAAGAGCTTGGAGATTCCCATGCCTCCGAGTCCGCCCTCCTGTTTTGACAAAGGTAGCAACTGAAGTCAACCGACGTCCCCGAGGTCACCGGGCGAGGCCAAGGCAAAGCTGTGATTCAGCCTCAAGACTGCCGGTGGCAGTGTCATGTGCATTAGGCCAGGGGTTCTCCGTGTGGCACCCTGGCATTAGCAGCGCAAGCAGCACCAAATTCTCCATCCCTTCCCAAACCGACTGAATCACGAACCCCGAGGGGCCCTGCAATCTGCGTCTTGACAAGCCTCCCTGAAGATTCTAGTACAAGCTCAAGTCCCAAGAATCATGACCCTTCGCTATTTCCTTAATCTGGAAAATGACTTTCCGACGCTGAAGAAAAAAAAAAAAAAACAACAACAACTTGGAAATGAGATGAGAATGTTCTTTTCATTTCTTTGACTGACAGTTAATCAACAATGAAATTGAGGCAGCATGGCCCATTTCCTGAATCATTTCCTGAGGTCTGCCGGATACCACCACAGCCAAAGAGTTTACCCAGCTGTTCCATCAGGCTTCCCATTTTGCAGAGGGGAAAGGTCAGTCACTTTAATGTCTGTTTTTCCCCATAGGAAGCTCTGTGAGGGAAGGAGATGTAGCTTGTTCTCTGCTGTAGCCGCAGAGCACAGCACGTCGCAGGCACTCGATCTTGTGGAAGGACTCCCCGCAAGAACTCCCATTTTTATTTCCTTGAGACGTGTTTATCAGCAGCACCTTCCTTTTGTCAAGCCATGTGTGGGCACTGGAGTTATGATGGATCTGAGAGCTTGTCTGAGGGGCTCTGAGTCTGGCAGAGGCAGCTAGAGAGGCTGGACCTTGTGTGGTTAAGGGTTAGGAAAGCAGGGAGCAGGAGGCCAAGTGTGGGGTTAGGGAAGCAAAAAGGGGGCACCACAGAGCCCAGTCTCAGCTTGGGGAGGATAGTCAGGAGGTGACACTATAACGGAACCAATACGATGTGTGTGTATGTGAGCGTGTGTGTGTGTGCATGCCTCTGTGTGTGTGTGTGTGTGTGTGTAAGAGATTTATTATAAGGAGTTGGCTCACATGATTATGATGGCTGATGAGTTCCAAGATTTGCAGGGTGAACTGGCCAGCTCAAGACCCAGGAGAGCGGATGGTGTAGTTCCAATCCAAAGGCTGGCAGGCTCAGGACCCAGGAAGGACCAATGTTTCAGTTCATGTCCAAAGGCAGGAAAAGACTGATTGGGGCTTCCCTGGTGGCGCAGTGGTTGCGCGTCCGCCTGCCGATGCAGGGGAACCGGGTTCGCGCCCCGGTCCGGGAGGATCCCACGTGCCGCGGAGCGGCTGGGCCCGTGAGCCATGGCCGCCGAGCCTGCGCGTCCGGAGCCTGTGCTCCGCAACGGGAGAGGCCACAACAGAGGGAGGCCCGCGTACCACAAAAAAAAAAAAAAAAAAAGACTGATACCCATCTCAAGCAGTCAGGCCAGAAGAATTCTCTCTTACTTGGCCTTTTGATTCTATTCAGGCCCTCAGTAGATTAGATGCGGCTCACGCACATGTGGGAGGGCAATCTGCTTTGCTCAGTCTACCCATTCAAATGTTAAGCTCCTCCAAAACACCCTCACAGACACAGCCGGAATGTTGAGCCACGTATCTGGGGACCCCATGGCTCAGTTAAGTCAACATAAAATTAACCATCAGAAGCCAAGGCTGAGAGAGAAGGAACAGAGGCCAGCCAGATGAGGAAGTGCACTGGGAGGAGAGGGAGAGCCCCTGCCAAGGCCTGGAAGTAAAGGTAGCACCGCGTATCTGGGGAGCAGTAAGTTGTTCAAAGTGGTGCCACAGGGTCAGGGGAAGCCTGGAGTACTGGGCTGGGACTAGGACAAGCCACAGGTTTGCACGGAAGAGCAGGGTTTGCATCGGCCAGGTTAAGTTTGTGCTGTGATGGGGCACTGGAGTGGAGCTGTCCAGGGGCAGCTGGCTGAGCTGGGAGGACAGGAAAGAAGTCTGTGCACCATTCGGAGCTCTGGAGAGTCAGCTGCTCTGAAGACACGGAAGGTGAGAGAGTCAGGAAGAAGGGCCAGAGGGGAAGGAGAAGAGGGGCTATGTCAGAACCATGATGCTCTGCAGTCTAGTCAAGTCTCCATGCCAGGAGGCCTCTGTGACCTGGCTGGGGAAGCCACTGAAGCTGGGCCAGCTCATTCCCAGCAAGGGTAAGTAGGAATTTGTCAGGGACAGAAGGCAGCCCTTCCCCAGCTGCCAGCCCCACAGTTCCCAATCTCCCGTTGCACAACCCAGTGTCCAGAAACAGCCATGGTGGACTTCCAGGGGAAACCCCAGGCCTGTGTTCGCTCTGTCCACAGCGAATCAAGCCCCAGCCAGGGACAGTCACATCTCACGATGACCGGCAGCCTGGTGCTGGGAAAGTGAGAGAGGGACGGGCAAGAAGGGGAGAGGCTGGCAGGTGGATTCTGGTCTCAGCTTCCTGACTGTGACATGGCCTTGAGTGGGTCATTCTCTCTCTCTGGGCCTCAGTTTTTCTCCCAGGAAAATGGGAGTGACATGCCCTTCCTTGCTTGTCAACCACAGACCAGGCCATTGTTCCATAATAGTTGGATGAACCGGGTGAAATTGAATGATATTCAACTGCTTTCTGACCTATAAAATCCACAGTTTCACAGACTCACAGACATAGAGAACAGACTTGTGGTTGCCAAGGGGACAGAGGGGAGGGAGAGGGATGGACTGGGAGTTTGGGGGGAGTAGATGCAAACTATTACATTTAGAATAGATAAACAACAAGGTCCTAATATATAGCACAGGGAACTATAGTCAATATCCTGTGATAAACCATAATGGAAAAGAATATAAAAAAAGAATGTCTGTACGTGTATACCTGAGTCACTTTGCTGCACAGCAGAGATGGGCACAACTTGTAAATCAACTTCAATAAAAATAAATAAATAAATCATTTAAAATCCACAGTTTCATATGGTTCAACCCTTAATAGCACCGTTCAAAATAATAGTGACTGCAATTTCTTGCACCCTTTCTTTTCCATGAACCAGGAGCCGTGTTGAATGTAATCCGTGTTCATCTCATGCACAACCCTCAGGGGCAAGTTTTATCACCCTGGCTCTTCCGATGGGGGAACTAAAGTCCAAAGAGGTTACATAAGTTGCCCAAGATCACAAAACAGGATTTGAATTTGAGCAAATATTTTTCGGTATTTCCTCAGCCCAGACACAAATTTCCTAATTTGGACTGTTTGCTCTGCCCATTTATTTTTGTGGTTGCTCACGTAGATGAGATCACGAATTAGCTGTCAGACACAGAGCTCAGCCCTGGCCTTGTATAAAATGGCCAGAAATCTGTATAAAGTGGTTTTCTCAGAAAGTGAATCATTTCAAAATGGTGCATTTCCCTGATTATAGAAACCTCATCTTTTCACCCTGTTACCTTACCCTTCTGGGCCACTGGTTTCCTCAAGTATCTAATGGGGAAAATATCCTATTTTCCTGAATCTAATATAGACATAGTTTTGCATTTTGATGTCTTTAGAAGTGGGATGTAACCTGCAATCACTGAAGTATTTATATAATGCAGGAATCTGTCTTTCCTTCCTCACCACCCCAGCTTGTCATTAAACAGATGGTGATGGTTATTATAATAGAAGGACCCTTAGAAGCAAGTTTGTTTCATCTGATATTTAGTTCGTCTAAATGTGAACTGATTGACTATGCATAACAATCCAATGAAGTGGAGTTTATTATTATTATCCACATTTTACAAGTAGGGAAATTGAGGCACAGAGAAGTTAGGTAACTTGCCCAAGGTCACACAGTTAGCAAGTGGTAGAACCAGGGCAACTCTTTACCAGCATCCTACACTGCCCTGATTGCTTTTCTGTCTCTTTCCTGCCAAACTTCTCTTGACGTTGTGCCAGGGACAGATAGGCAGGCTGGGGAGGGCTGCCCAAGACTTCAATTCATGGAGGTACTAAAGCATCCTTAAAATGTAAGAAGATAGAGGAAATTGTACTGTGTCAGGGTGAGTGCTGGGTGTGCTTGGAGAAACTACTTGGCTAGCCTCTTGGGAGGAGAGTGAGAAGCCCCTCAAGGGGCAGCCTGAGTCTGAAGACAGTGAGGACAGCTCACTCCTTCCCAGGGGAGGCACTCCGTTCACTCACTGTAAGGGAAAACTTTCATTTCTCTCTCCTCTGCTCACTAGACTTCTGGTCACCAAGTGTGTGGATTTTCTCTGACACCAAGGGGTTCTCTGACTCTCCAGACACCAACTGAGTGTCCTACGCTTTAGTTCAGTTCTGACACTGCTACCGAACCAAACTTGGGTCTACTTGCCCCACATGCAACAAAGCCAATCTACTGACACTGGGTTGTGGCGAAGCAAAGTCCAGCGTTTATTGCAGGTGCCAAGCAAGGAGAATGGGGAGCTCATGCTCAAAAGACTGGAACTCCCCAATGGCTTTCAGGCAAGGGTTTTAGAAGAAAGTGTTAGGGGAGAGGGTCTTAGGATGTATGATCAGCTCGTGGACCTTCTGATTGGTTGATGGTGAGGTAACAGGGGGATGTTTCAGGAATCTCTATCATCAGCCTTCTGGTTCCAACTAGTTTGGGGTCTACATGCTTGTGGTCAGCATGGAGTCCCCATCCTCCACCTGGGTGCAGGTCTTAGTTTCTGCAGAACCACTCAAAGATACGTATCAGATTGTTATCTACACCCCTTCAGGAGGACTGCTTGAGCCTCCTCTTTGGAACTCGTGGAAGGCTTAGGAAGGTCCTTCATTTCAGCAAGCAAGAAACAGGGACAGGGCTTCCCTGGTGGTGCAGTGGTTAAGAATCCGCCTGCCAATGCAGGGGTCATGGGTTCGAACCATGGTCCGGGAAGATCCCACATGCTGCGGAGCAACTAAGCCCGTGCGCCACAACTACTGAGCCTGCGCTCTAGGGCCCGTGAGCCACAACTATTGAGCCCAAGTGCTGCAACTACTGAAGCCCGCACACCTAGAGCCCACGCTCTGCAACAAAGAGAAGCCATCACAATGAGAAGCCAACTCACCACAACAAAGAGTAGCCCCCACTTGCCACAGCTAGAGAAAGCCTGCACACAGCAATGAAGACCCAACGCAGCCAATAAGTTAATTAATTAATTAATTAAAAAAAGAAAAATTATGGAAGTAATTCAAGACCTAGGAGTATATTATCTTTCTCCAGAAACAGTTAACGTTTGTTTATGGTGGGTGGCTAGGGGCACTAGCAATTTGATAACTCCTGACTAGATCAACTCAAAACCCCAAATTAAAGGCCTAGCAGAAAGAAATACATACCATTTTAGGCATTAAAACTATTTATCTCCATTTCCACTATCCCACACTTTATGTCTGACTTTCCAGACAACTTTAAAGGTATACAAAAAAGCAAGATAAACAACACATTGCCAAGAAATAGATTCGGATATGACACAGAAAGATCCAGTGCAGCCATAAATAAATAAATAAATAAATAAATAAGTAAATAAATAAATAAATATTAAAGGAAAAAAGGAAACAGGGGCCATGAAGAGGCTTTTGTACCCAGGAAGACCCTGCAGGGTCCTGCTCAGTTTCAGTCTCCCCTTTTCTTTGTTACTCCTCAATCCCAAGGGGAACAGGGGCTGCACAAGAAAGGAAATAAAATTTTGGATAGAGACATTAATCATAAACTCAGTAAGGAAACTCGGTTTTAGGGGCACGCGGTTTCAGCGCTAACCAGAGTTGAGTTAGCATCAGATCCTGCAGATTAAGGGCTCAGACCCACAAGACTGTCCCCATTTCAGATGCCAGTCACAAATCCAGGTTGTCACCTGTGCTTCTGACTGACCAGCTGTAAATCAGAGGTCCCCACAACCCTCTTTTTGGGTTTGGCCATTTACTAGAGCAGCTCACAGAACTCAGGAGAATCATTTACTTACTAGATTACCAGTTCAGTATAAAAGGATACAACTCAGGAATAGTCAGATAGCAGAGATGCATAAGGCAAGGTATGTGGGAAAGGGCAGGGAGCTTCCATGCCCTCTTCGGATTGCAGCTAAAATAGAAACGAAGTTTTTCTTCTCCTGAGAACAAGGAAAGTAAAGGGAACAGAGAAGAAACATAAACAGGCCTGAAAGAGTTAATCACTCCTAGCTTTACTTTAACTGTTACTAATCTGTAGTATCTGTAACTAGATCTGTCCTTCACAAAGCTAGCCCTTATGTGAATTACACCCTGCACAAATCACTTCCTCTCTGTGTGAATTACGTCCTGCATAAATCACTCCCTAACTCTCTGTGTGAATTCTAGTGTTTATTCTCCCTACACACTCTTGCAGCAAATCACCCCTTGTAGCTGTTTGCATTTCAGAAAGAAGGTCACAGGCTGATAACCCAGAGACAAACGGACCCAATTACCGGGTTGCCTGACGCCAGCGGTGACTGTTTTGAAATAATGCAAGAAGAAGAATGCAAGACCTTCACCATTTTGATCCTTATCACTCACTTCGGACTGTGAACTCCACCTATAAGAACCCCTGTAATTCCCCAGGAGGGGGGCACAGTTCTTGAGGCACTAGCCTGCTGTGTTTTCCCCTTTTGCCTGACAAAGGAATAAAGCCATCTCTCTCTTATCCTCCAAAATCTCTGTCTCCGTATTTCTGTTCGGCATCGGCGCACAGAGTCAAGATTCTGGCAACAGGATTGGCCACCTATTCAGCACCTCCACGTGTTCCTCAACCTGGAAGCTCTCCAAATCCCATCATTTAGCACTTTAGTGAAAGCATCATTATGTGACCATGGTTGATTAAATCACTGGTCATCATTAGTGGCCAAGTCAATCTCCAGCACCAGCTCCGTTCCCAGAGGTGAGGGGGTGGGGCTGAAAGTTCCAACCCTCTAATCACAAAGTTGATTCCCCTGGTAACCAGCTCCCATCCTGTCTATCCAGGAGCCCCCACCCAAGAGACATCTTATTAGCATACAAAAAGACAAGTATCACTTTGGAGAGCCCAAGAGTTTTATGAGCTGTGTGCCAGGAAAGGGAGGTAGAGACCAAGTATATATTTTGTATTATAGTAAGTTCCCTACATATAAATGAGTTCCGTTTGGAGAGCACGTTCGTAAGTTCCATTTGTTCGTAAGTCCACAAAGTTAGCCTAGGTACCCAACTAACACAATCGGCTATATAGTACTGTACTGTAATAGGTTTATAATACTTTTCACACAAATAATACATAAAAAACAAACACAAAAAATAAAGTAAATATGTTTAATCTTACAGTACAGTACCTTGAAAAGTACAGTAGTACAGTGCAACAGCTGGCATCCAGGGGCTGGCATTGAGTGAACAGGCAAGAAGAGTTACTGTCTGGAGGAGGGAGAGGAGGTGGGGGATGGTAGAGTTGAAGGATCGTCAGCAACAGGAGTCGGAGGGCAAGCTGCAATTTCACTCATGCCTGACATGGATGGAACGCACGTTCGCATCTTTGAAAGTTCGCAACTTGAAGGTTCGTATGTAGGGGACTTACTGTATATCGCACTCACTGTCTGTGGTTTTGCTTCAAGAGGCATGCAGGTTAGGCCAGAGCTGAATTGCTCTGGGTAAAAGAAAGACGGAGTCCTGCTCCTTACTGGCTCTCCCTGTTCACCCTTCCCCCACACAGGCAACCCTAGCATTTCTTCGCACGAACAAAGGAAGGCCCAAAGACCATTGGTCTAAATACCTAAACGTTATATATCAAAAGTTTTTAAATAAAGCTGACTCTTTACAATTTAAGTTTTGGAAATTTAATCAATGGATTGTCTTGTTCAAAAATTTTATAAAGCTGTAAATTATTCACAATGCTAGCATTCAACCTCTAGCTGCTGATATCAAGAATCAGATTCATGCCTAATGTGTGTTACATCTACCTACACATGAATTTAAGAGGAATACAAATGATTTCATATTGCAAAATGTCTCTCAGCTACCATGTGCAACTCTTGCAAATACTGCCTATTTCTAAATCAGGAGGGCCTCCCCAAATACACGTTGCAAAAAACCAAAAAATGGATTCTCAGTACTATTGGGAAGCAAGAGCTGATGTGGCAAGAACTTACTGCCTTTATGCTGAGAGGGAAGAATGAGAAAGTTAACTGTCTTTTCTCTTTCTGTTGTTGAACCCAAGTTCGTACACCCCACGCACAGTGAGGCCAAACGGAAATGTCAGAGTCTGGAGCAGGGAAAGGTTTACTAATCGAGGAGGTGTCAACACAGAAGATGGGAGACCCAGACTTGTCTCAGATCCATCTCGTTAGCTGGCTGGGGCGCAAGGTTTTTAAAGGCAAGGAGGGTAAATGGGAGAGGGTTGTAGGATGCGTGATCAGCTCGTGGACCTTCTTCTGATTGGTTGGTAGTGAGGTGACAAGGGAATCTTTATCATCAACGTTCTGGTTCCAACTAGGTTGGGGTCTACGTGCTTGTGGTCAGGATGTAGTCACCATCCTCCACCTGGGTTGGAGTCTTAGTTTCTGCAAAACAGCTCAAAGATATGCATCAGATTGTTATCAACATCCCTTCAGGAGGGATGAGGAGTCCTGTGTCTCTATAGTCCTAATGATTAACTGCTTGAGCCTGCTCTTTGGAACTCAGAGAAGGCCTCGGAGACTAAAGTCTCCCCTCCCCCACTTTGTTTTCTTTCTATAAACAAGAAGCATGTTTTGTTTTGTTTTGTTTTTAACCCAGGAGGGCCCCGCAGGGTCCTGCTCAGTTTCATTACCTCTAAGTCCACTCAAATCCTCCCTGAATTCTGAAGTGGTGTCTGTCTACTCTATCAGCAGTAGCATCACCCGCAAAGCCTCAGGACATTTGGATACAATGTCCAAATGCCTGATGTTTCAAGGATAGAGTACAAGATGGGAGGAATTGTTCCCCTGGGGTCTGAACACAGTTGGTTGTGAGGAAGGATGTTATGGGTCACCCTGTGCCAATACCAGGTACCAGATCCCAAGTGACAGAGGTGCTTGTGTGTTGCTGAATGAACTTTGCATGTGTGTGTCCATGTGTGTGTGGTATGTGAGGGCCTCTAAAGCTCTGGGTTGCAGGTAGGAGCCCCAGTGGTCCAGGTCTAAGGTGGCACTGTCCCCATATAGTGTTCAGCATCTCTGTAAAATAGTGTCGAATCTGTGCCCAGTCCCATCATCTCACCCCTGGACCATGCAACTGCCCAACTGCTCTGCCAAGTTCTCCTGTTCTTGCCCTCCCCGTTCCCTCTTCTTCTCACTGTAGACAGACAGAGTGATCTTTCTAAAGAGCAAATCTGACTAGTCAACCCCCCTCCACCTCACTTAAAATGTTTTCGTTTCTCCCCAATACCCCCAGAGTCCACTGCAAACTCCTCGGCCTGGCTTCCGTGCTCTGCAGCTTGGGTTCCCATCAACGCCCCCAAGCATCAGCCCCCATCACTCCGACCCCATCACAGGCTCCAGCCACACAGAGCATCCTGGTCCTTCACATACCACACTCTCCCTCACCTGCACTCTTCCCTCTTGAAGAGCTCCAGTCATGTTTGCAAGACTCCAATTAGAGCAATGCAAATTCAAAACACTAACTGAGCTGGCAAAAAAAAAAAAAAAAAAAAAAGAAGAAAAGAAAAGAAAAAGAAGGGAAATTCCAATTCTGACAAGGATGTAGAGAAAGATTCATTTCTGCATTGCTAGATTGGTGCAGCATTAAAAATCGTTAGTGTTTTTTGATTTATCATGTTTTTGTTTTCTCTCTTTTGGGGGAGAGGTTTTTTAAAATCAACTTAATTGAGGTATAATTGGCTTACAGTAAAATGCACACATTTTTGGTTTCCAGTTCAAAGAGTTTCACAAGTATACATACGTGTGTAAACACCACCACAATGAAAATACAGAACATGGTCATCTACTTCAGAAAGTTCTCCCATGCCCCTTGGCGGTCAAATGACAAGGCAACCACTGATCTGATTTCTACCATTATAATTCGTTTTGGCTGTTCTAGAACTTTGTATAAGTGGAATCATACAGTCTGTGCACTATTGAGCCTGGCTTCTTTTGTTTAGCATGTTTTTGAGATGCATTCATGCTGTTACATGTATCCGTAGTTCATTCCTTTTTGTTGCTAAGTAATATTCCATTGTAGCAAAATGCCACAGTTTGTTTTTCCATTTTCCTGTTGGCGGGTATCTGAATTGTTTCTAGTTTGGGGGCTATTTTATTTATTTATTTATGTATTTGGGGGGCAATTTTAAATATTGCTAAAGTCTTTCGTTTTAAAGACATATGTTTTTCTTACTCTTGAAAGAAATTAGGATGCTCTCTGACACATATCATCAGAGGAAAAATCACAGTATAAAATGCTATAGACAGGACTTCCCTGGTGCCTCAGTGGTTGAGAGTCCGCCTGCCAATGCAGGGGACGCGGGTTCGCGCCCCGGTCTGGGAGGATCCCACATGCCGCGGAGCGGCTGGGCCCGTGAGCCATGGCCGCTGAGCCTGCGCGTCCGGAGCCTGTGCTCCGCAACGGGAGAGGCCACGACTGTGAGAGGCCCGCGTACCGCAAAAAAAAATAAATAAAAGCTTTAGACAGCTATATTTCAATAAAGCTGGAAAAAATAAAATAAAATGCTCTAAATATAAAGAGAGGACATGCTCAAGGAAGTTAGAATCCAAGAAGTGAATGAAAGGTTATGCATCCATTCAAATTACAACTGCTGACTATACTGACACATGAAAAAGTATTCAAAATACATGAAATGAATAAGAATACAAAATTGTAAGCTTATCATAATAGTACTTTTGGAAAGTATTTATTTATTCGAATAAAGATTTGACCCCGTCATGTAGAAATGCAAATGGGCAATGGAATTATTTATGGTATATACTGAGCATCCACTACTTGCTGGGCACTGTCCCAGGGCTGGGAATATACAGGTGAAAAGAGAGGCAAGCTCCCTGCTCATATAGCAGGGGGTGGGGATATTGCAGGGATAATTTCCTGTTTTAGATACTGAGAGGTGGTTCAAGTAAAACATTTACTGGAAATAGACATTCAACTTAGAAGCCCCTTTCTTTTGGAAAGTCCCTGCCTCCAGGACCGGGTTGGGGGTCCTCTGGACTTTTGCTCTTTCACAGTTGTCACCACACTCATCTGGAATTGATCCCACGTTTGCCCTCACCTCCCACCCCTAAACCCCTCCCCCACTCATTCCCCCCTCCCCTACGCTCACCTGGGAACTCTCTAAGTTGCCTTCAGCACTTGATTTATGGCGGGGTCTTGGCGCTTCTCAAGTCTTGGCGCTTAGTAGGACAGGAATTGAATGAAAACAGGAGACTTTGCTTACAGGCCCCTCTATCAATATCTAAACACATTAACTAATATCACTCCGGCCCACATTCACCTTGGCTTTGAACAGCCAGACCTTTGGACCCTTGTAATCCTTCCGGGTCAGGGACCCAAATTAGACTTGGGGTTGCAGGCTTTACCTATAGCTGGCTTTGTGAGATGGAGGGAAGGTTTTGTGTAAGACCTTTCACAAGAGCTCACCAGATTGTGTCATAGCTTGCCCCCAGGGCCCCGCCCACAGCTACTTCAAAGGTCACTGGCACCCTCCAGCCACCAGTTTGCCTGGCTGCAGGTGCCTCGTGGTTTCAGCATGGTGCTGCCCTGGACCCTCGCTGTCCTGAGCCTCCTTCCTCTGCTGGACGCCCAGAGTCTGGAGTGCGCCAACTTGACGGCGGTGGCGCCCATCACCAATGCCACCCTGGACAGGGTGAGTGCCCAAGTCCCTGAGTGCCATGGGCAGCTGCTTCCATCTCTGGGCTTCCCTTTGCCCTCCTGATGACATCCTTTTCTATCCTGGGTCCTGGGGTGAAATTCTGACCAGCCTCTGGAGGCATTTCTTTGCCTCCAAACTCCGACCCCTCTTTGCAAGGTCCCTCAGCAGGGAACAATTCTGTATTGGGCAAGGAGGGGCTGCCCAGGGGTGGGGGGTTGGGGGGAGATGTCCGGTCCTCCAAGTGAGCTCTTGCACGTCCACTCCTCATCTGGGGTCCCAGTCTCCTTGTTTGTAAAATGAGGGGAGAGATCTGCTGAGTCTCATCCCAGCTGGCTCTCAAGGATTCAGCTCCAGCCTCCATCACCAGTTCCTGGCTTCTCCCCAGCTCTCTGGCAAGTGGTTTTACATCGGCTCAGCCTTCCGAAACCCCGAGTACAATGAGTCAGCTAGATCGATCCAGGCGGCTTTCTTTTACTTTGAGCCCAAGCACGCGGAGGACAAGATAATTCTCAGAGAGTACCAGACCATGTGAGACCCCACACACCAACTCACCCCCAGCCTCAGCTTCTGGCTTCCACTTCCAGCTGCAGAAAAACCTTGGGCGAGTCCATCTTCCCTCCCGGCCTCAGCCTTCCCGTTGATGGACTAGGCAGGGAGGGATGGGGGGCATTGACTCCAATTGCCACCTGACTCTTGGCCCTCAATGACTGAGATGGGTGATCGTCCACTTCTTGACCATCTTATTGCTTTTCTCCCCTCTTCTGTCTGACTGTAGTGGGAACAAGTGCATCTACAACTCCAGCTCCGTGACGGTCTATCGCAAGAATGGGACCATGTCTACATATGGTGAGGGCCAGCCCTCAGGTGGAGGGCTGCCGTGTGGAGTGGGGAGATGGTGGGTTGTCCAGCCTAAAGACGGAGGCCTGGACTAAGGCCCTGGGGACTTTGAACACAGAGAACACGGGACAGGCCCTCCTCTTATATCTCTGTGGCCCCAGTACCAGCACACAGCAAATAATCAGTAATAGCTGCCAACATTGTTGAGCTCTTACTATGTGCCAGGCACTGTTTGAAGTGCTTTACATGGATTAATCCCCTTAATACTCACAAACAACCCTAGGAGGACATTACAGTGACCAGATGAGGAAGTAGAGAAATAGAGACGTCAAGTAGTTTCCCCGAGGTCACACAGCTTATAATTAGAACTAGGATCTAAACCCCAGACTGGCTCCAGTCCTGCCTCTCTGTCAACTACTCCTTATCTTCGGGGAGCTAAGGGTGGGAGCCTGCGTTGGGCAGGCAGTGACTTCGCCCATTTCCCCACCATCACTGCAGAGAGGGCACCTAGTAGGAGCTCACAAATACTGATGGAATTGAATGGACACCACTTTGCAGCCCCGAGGCTCCTGTCTGAGCTTGATTTCCTCATCTGTAAAATGGGGAGAAAGGCTCTGACAGCCATGGTCCACGTGAGGCTCCTATGATTCCACACATAGAGCGTGCTCAGTGCAGAGCCTGGCACGCAGGAGGAGCGAGTGACCAGTGGCCTAAGAGAACCCCTGGTCTTCACTGGTTGGCTGTGTGGCCCTGGGCACACCCAGGTTCCTCCCCCGTGAGATAGGAACTGTTGTACCGCCCCCGTGGTCTCATCAGAGGCTCTCTCCTCCAGAGTCGGGTAGAGAATACTTTGCTGACCTGCTGCTCACCAAGCACCCCAAGACCTTCATACTTTCTGCCTCCTGGAATGGCAAGAAGAACGTGGGGATGTCCTTCTATGGTAGACACCTCAAACTCCCACTCTACCCAAGCCTTACCCCAGGACCACCACGACTCGGGCTGGACCCCCAGCACCCCAGCCCTCCCTGGCCTCCCACTTAGGTCCCCCATCATCCTCACCCGGCCCCCGTGCTCCATCCTGTAGCCGACAAGCCAGAGGTGACCCAGGAGCAGAAGAAAGAGTTCCTTGATGCCATCAAGTGCATAGGCATTCACGAGTCAGAAATCACATACAGCGATGAGAAAAAGGTAAGTGCAAGGAGGACTGGGCAGTGCCCACCCTGAGGGTGGCCCCACCTTGGGCAGCCTCAGAGGCCCAGAGAGGGAAGCTGTCAGTCAAAGCTGCACAGCGAGGCAGGATATCCTGTTTAAGCACCTGCGTCACTGCAGGGCCCCCGGGTGATGGACGCGTGCCCAGGAGGGGGAAAAGTCACTGGGAATCAGGGAGGACGCCTGGAGCAGGTGGGGAGGATTGTAAAGGCTAACAGGAGGGGAAGAGCATAGCCAAGGTGTGGTGAACTTGGGAAAGAGACACGCACACGGGGAGTGATCATTTACAGCTGCCTGCCACACCCCCAGGCTTCTAATGCCCGTGTGATGGGGAATCAGTCTTGTGATTTTAGGTGTCACCCAAACTGCAAGTCCAGGACCACCGTCCCAATTTTTGCTGGAACTGAGCGTTATCTGTATAATCTTCTTCATACTTTCCTTTAAACCTGTGTTAAATGAAAGGCTTTACATGGTCTTGTCCTGTGTGCAATAATATCTGAAATCACAGAGCTGATTTAAACTGGTTACAAAAACCAAAAACTGGTTCCACATTTTTGGATACATGTGAAATACTTTCATGATTATTAAAATAAAAACGTCTCCATCTAGACAGATTTGTGCCCCCAGAGGTCATTTCCCGTGACCACCAGTGGCACGAATCTTCCCCCGCTTTCGGGAAGCCCGGGAAAAGGCGTATGAACACAGACGCTGGAGTCGGCCCCGTGGCCAGCAGCCTGCTGCCCCCGTCCACCGGCCGGGGGACCTCAGACAGGCCGCAGGTCACCATCAGCCTCCCTCTCAACATCTTCAAAATGGTGTGAGGAATCCAGGAGATCAACAGAAGGGCATGGCAAGTCATAAGTGCTCCGACATGCCAGTTGTTAAGGGTTTGAGCCTCCATTTCAGAGGTGAATAAGCTGAGACTCAGAGAGAGAGAATGACTTGCCCAGGGTCACCCAGCTAAAGCCCTGCTTGGGCTGGAGCCACAGTCCAGAGCTTACTTCCCTCTTCCCCCAGAAGACCCCCTGCCCTCCCCCGATCATGTGCTGTCTTCTCCCACTAGGATCTGTGTGGGCCACTGCATATGCAGCATGAGGAGGAAAGGAAGAAGGAAAAGGAAGGGTCCTAGCATTGGGTTAGGACCTTGGGGACTCTGCGGAGCCATCCTCAGCCCCCGTCTCACCCTTCGTACCTCAGCTCTTTCCCTCAGTTGCATCAGTAAAGCGTCTGTTGTGGTACAGTCAGGTTGTCATTTGCTTGTTCGTTTCTCCATTCGTTCCTTCATGTTGTGCCCGCCTCAGTTGGGCCCCGGCCGACCACTGCCCTGAGTTGATCCTTGGTTGGAAGGGCCCTTGCTATAATTGCCAGCACATGTGCCAGGATGGATGACTAGATGCACTGAGTGCTGTGGGAGCCCAGCACGGGGAAGCTTCCTTCTCCAGTGGGGAAGTCTGGGAAGGCTACCTGGAAGGGGCACCTGAACCACTCTAGAAAGATTAGGAGCCTGATAACACCTGCTGTTCCCGCTGCAAGCCAAAGATCTGTTTGAGGAACATCGAAGCAGAGGACCCTGAAGAGGAGTTCAGGTAGATAGAGGGTGGTGAGGACTCAGGAGTGTGGTGCTAAACACAAGGGCCCTTACTTTATTATTTATTATTTATTTATTTATTTATTTATTTTTAAAAGATGAATCAGTTTGGTTTTATTTTTGCTCAATTCATGAGATAGTGTCAAAATTTCACCATTCATATCAAAATTTCTCCCAGGTGTCACCAAGAAACTGATGATCAATCAATATTTTTTAAAAGATTTTTTCAAGAATCTTATCAGATCATATTGCGTTTCCTCAAGTAAATCCTTTCAGGAATGAAGGAAAGTTTCTCCTCTTAAGTACATGAAATAGAGTCTCTGTCACTTGATTATGAAGGTCACAGAGGTGCCCTGTTACCAAGTCCCATGGACAGGGCAGGAGTGAGGAGACCGCAGTCGGGGAACAGCTGCCCTGAGGGCACCTGGTGAGCAAGTGAATTGCAGCAGAGGCCGCACGCAGGCCCTGTGGAGGCGGCTCTGGAGGTCCTGGCGTGAGATTGCAGGCCGACTCTCATCCGAGCTCCCCTTACTGCGTAGGGCCTTTACTTTAGATGTCAGCCTGGCCATCTGGGGAGGCGAGTTAGGAGGGCCCAGACCGGAGGCAGGAAGACCTACGCGGAGGCTGCAATGAGCATCCTGGAAGAGGCGGGTGTCTGGGCCAGGGCAGGGGCAGGATGGGGGAGACTCGGAGGACTTGGGGCCAGGCCAGAGGGGCTGTGTGTCTCCATGAGGTGTCCCCAGATTGCCCACCTGACACCCAGGAGGAAGATAGGATACCTAGGGTAAGGTTGGTCTCTCGAATCCAGCCATCTTGCAAATGTGTCTGGAGCCCTCGCCATGGGGCCACGTCTGAGGCTGGCCCACTTAGAGGCATAAAGAGGACTGAGCGTCTGAAGCCAGGATTCCAACACGGAAGGCTGGTCTCCTTCCAGACCCAAGGGCTTTGTGATGGTCATGTGAGGGAAGCAGGACCACACCGGTGGCAGAGAAACTGGCCTGAATGATTGGAGTAATTCTATGTGCAAGCGTCCTAAGCCATGTGGAGTGCCAGGACCAAAACCCTGGCTCCTGACACCCAGTCCTGTGGCTCACAGGCCCGTGTCCTCCAAAGAGCCACAGACCCAAGACTTCAGCATTCTTTGTTCAAAGCTGCAGCCATGCTGTGCCCAGGGCACTGAGGCTGGAGACACTGCTCCGGCCCCCCACCTCGGGCTCCCCCTTCCCAACCACCTTTCCATGAGGGTGTGGACCGGGAGGCTCAGAACCAACAAGAAATCTCCCATCTCAGCAGGACGCCGTTTTCAACTCTCCTGAGAAGGATCAGCTGAAAAATGAAATAGAAGTGAGTCCTGGAGGGCCGGGAGAAGCAAGTGAGATGAGAGGTGGGGAGGACTGAAGAAAAGGCCAAGGGAAGGGGAAGCAGGAGCTGGGGAGGAAAAAGTCATGGAGGTTTCAGGAGAAAAAAACAGTGACAAAGAATATGGACTTTGGAGTCAGACCGTCGCGAGTTCGGGCATTCGGACCCTCGGTCTCCTCGTTAATAAAATGGGCGCACAGTGGGTCACTTAGCTCAAGGATTGGCATCTAGGAGGCGCTCAGTAAATGGCAGCTGTTGTTGCTGTTTGCTGCCAAAAGGAGCACTGGAAAGAGAGTCCGGGCTTGTGCTCTTGCAGACACCAATCTGCTGTGTGTCTCATAAAAGAGGCTTGGTCAGACGGCCTCTCCTCGCAGGCCCCTCCAGTGGAAAGCTTTATGGTTCTGAGGGGGAGAGTTGGAGAGACAGGAGGCATTGAAGGAAGGTAGGCAGGCAGAGTCTGGAAATGTGCACCCAACTGGTCCCTCGGGGGAGGGCTCCACTTGGCACCAAATCTTTCACCCCACAAACTTGACTTTAGAAACCACAAGTGGATGACACACACCACAGATGTGGGCGGCTTTGGGAATGTTTTGGGGTTTTTTTGGCTTTCACTTCTTAAGATCAATATTCACTCTTCTTTATTTGCTCTCATAACGAAAATAGATTTTTAAATGTCCCAAATATACAAATATCACTGATGCACACACATTCCAGAAAAGCTGAAGTCTGAGCTGCTACAAGGTCAGGGAGCAGGAGATGGCCTGGCCTCATGGCCACAGACAAGGACCTGGCAGGAAGCTGGCCACTGGCTCAATTCCACGGGGGTCCCAGGGGAGAGCCGGGGGTCTCGGGATGAGGTACTGAGGGGGACCACGGTGGATGGCTTTCTGGGCCCTCCGTGAGGTGTCTCCATCCCAGCAGACCCATGGGAAAGGCCTCTCAACCACGGAGAAGCTGGGTGTGTCATCCTGAGATATCCCAATGGCCTCAAAGTGCCCCACTGACCCCCAGTCACCAGGAGAAAGGTCCCCGCCACGTCCTTCCCAGAGACACCTACTCTGGAGTGGCTGGTCACAGGTGGGGGACAAGTTTTCGCCAGAGACCCTGGCCCTGTCCCTTCTTATCTGGCCTCCTAAGAAGGATCCAAGACCAGGAATATGCTTCGGTTTGAAAAAAAGAAATCTGTCCATCCGTATATAAAATACATATTGTTAGCCGGAGATGGACAAATGCAGGACCAGGAGCCTCCCAGAGATGGCATCTGGACAGATGGTGGCCTCAGTCCCAGCACCTCCTTCAGGGCTGGTCCCTGGGAAGTGACTCCTCTGGAGGATCAGCTGACACCCTTTCCGTTTTGGAAACACGGAGGCTTGAGCAGGCAGGGCCGGTGAGGAGGGAGCCCTCCTCATGAGGGTCTGCGGGGCCTCCAGGGCGACAGGGACTGCCCACCCCTGCCCGCCGTGCGTCTCTGAGCCTTGAGCGCAGTCAGAAGGGACAGGAGCCCCGCAGGCCGCGGGCCTGGCGCAGGTCGGCCGACAGGGAGCGGCTCATGAGCTTGGTGGTGGAGCGGACGCTCTCGGCAGCCTGGACCGCCCGGCTCAGGGCCTTGTTGAGCTCCTCCAGGTCCTCCAGGTCCAGCTGGATGGAGTGCCGGGGTCTCCCGGCCGGCTGAGAGGAGACTGCAGGGGGCCACTCGGCAGCTGCTCGGGCCGAGGGGGCTGAGGTAGGTGCTGGAGGCACGTAGTACCTGGGGAGAGACACGAGTGCGTTCACTGACCACGGAGAGGGCTGGGGGCTTCTCAGCCCCAGCTCGGCCCCTACATTCTGAGTCTCAGATTCTTCACCTCTAAAATGGGAAAAATAACCCCCGCTGAGGGATGTATTAGAGGGGTGTAGCAAGGTAAATGGGAGTGCCTGAACCAGAACAGTCCTCAAAAAATGGTCCGTTTCATCTACCCGTTCATTGAACAAATGCTTATGGAACATATATGTGCCAGCCAGTGCACTAGGGCCTGAGGTTACCAAGGTGAAGGAACAACACGGACCCCGCCCGCCGCCTTCTTGGAGCTTCTAGTCTGAGAGCCTGGTCTCAGGGAGACCAGGATCACCCCAGGCTCTGGAGCAAACCCCCTTCATCAGAGAGGTAATGTATGGAGCCCTATTTGTCAGGTGTGGAGGGCTGGAGAAACATGATAATAATAATTAGGATTCTGCAGGAGTGAGAGGGTCTGGCTCCACTCATCCCCCGCAGCCTGGTCCTGCAGGAATGTATGGTGTTGTTTAAAAGTTCTGGGGAAAACCGGCTGAGGAGCCATGAGCTGAAGCACAGGTTTCTCCAAGAAGTGACTACTGCATTCCTCCAAGGATGCCAAGTTTAGGGTCCAAAGAAACCGATGCTGGGCAAGAAGAGGGCGTGGCACCTGTGTTGTGGAGTAAAGTGTGTAGGAAAGAGGCGGACAAAGAAGGAGGTTGCCTAAATAGAGCAGGAATGGGTTTAGGAGAACTTGGCCGGAGACATTCACTAGTGTTTTGCTTGGCACGCTGTAAACTCTGGTCTTATTTCTGACCCTTCACTTTCTAATTTTGCATCATTGCACGCTGTGAAAAAAGGGCTTTGCTAGGATCTGAACAGATGTCTCTCCAAACAAGAGGTACAAATGGCCAACAAGCACATGAAAAGATGCTCAACGTCATTAGCCAGCAGGGAAATGCAAATCAAAACTACACGAGATGCCACTTCACACACTCCCCACCCACTGGCTGTCCTCAGAGACACTCATTGCTAAAAGCAAAAAGATAGCAATGAGTGTCTGTGAGGATGTGGGGAGATCGGAACCCTCAAACACTGCTGGTGGGAATGTAAAATGGTGCCACTACTTTGGAAACCAGTTTGGCCAGTTCCTCAGGTAAACACAGCGCCTAGCCTGGCGCTGGCATCCTCATCCTCAGGACCCATTTGCCAGGCTCTGAGATAAGTCCTTTACCAGCACTGTCTTGATTATTCGGTAGGTACTTTTGTGCTTATTTTACAGATGAGCAAAGAGAAGCTCGGAGAAGCTAAGTGATGCAGGAAGCTCCCCAAATCCTGGCCACCTGCACGACCATGAACAAGCTACTTCATTTTCAAGGGGTCCGTTTCTGCATGGAAAACAACCATATTTAGCTACCTCCCAGGGTAAATCCAATAGGAAAATTCAGGTTAAAAGCTCTGTATGCCCAGTGCTCTGTAAATGTCAGCTACTGAGGACTCCCCCAGAGTCAAAGAGCTGGAAGGAGCAGTACTGGATTTAAACCCAGAGCTAATTAGCTCCCAGGAGATGCTGATATGTATCATCTGAACTGAATGAATGGGCTTCTTGAATCCAGTTCCCTCCTTTAAGGACAGACTAGCTGGTGTAACTACTGGGTTCCCACACACCCCTGCCTTCTGATAATTCTGATGACCAGCCTGGCCTGAAAGTTACCCCAAACTCCCCCTAGGGCAGAAGCTACAAAACAGAA
Source organism: Physeter macrocephalus (assembly GCF_002837175.3). NCBI lineage: Eukaryota > Metazoa > Chordata > Mammalia > Artiodactyla > Physeteridae > Physeter > Physeter macrocephalus. Next base: position 11,202,551 of record NC_041222.1, on the reverse strand, counting down.
CAAACAACAACCAAGAAACCCCCCAAAACCAAAAAACTGGCTAGAAAGCCTCTGCTGCAGAGGCTATAAGGTGGCTGGCCAGCAGGTGGCAGCACAGCCCCATTCAGCTTTCTAAGGGTTCCTGGCCTCAGCCACTGAGCATGCTCAGTCCTGCTGATGAGCAGCTGGAGAAACTTCAGGGTGGCATCAGCCCCAATTCCAGTAGCATTAGAAGCACTATGGTTACTGGCCACCTCCTATGTACTATGGGCTTGCCATGCATCAGTTCATTTAATCCTCACCACAACCCATTTCACAGAGGGAAAAACTGAGGCACAGGAACAAAGTGACCTGCCCCAGGTTATCTGGTTACTGCTGGCCTGGTCTGTTGGGCACTAAAGCTCAGGGTCTTCCCCCTTCCCCACGGCCTGTCCAGGCCTGAGGACACCAACCTGGTTAGTTCCGCCCACAGGTCTGAGCCTGGAAGGATCTGGAATGGCTTCAGAAGTAGAGACCCATGGCTACCGTGGACGCTCAGAGCTTTCTCCTGGGCCACCAAATTCCAGGCAAACCCTTTCCTGTCCAACGAATCAGAGGCCTGAGCATGCAGTATGGCCTCTCTTAACTGCCGGAGCGGAGGGTTCCTTAACGACCCACCCGGTCTCAGCTGAGAGGAAAGCCAAGAAACCGCGCTGTAGGCAGGACTCCTCACGGAGCTGGATGGTGCCTGGGCCTCTGCTCCTGCCAAGCAGCAGCCCTGATGGAAACTCTGGCCTCTTGCTGCTCACAGACACAGGCTTCTGACAACACACCACTGAAGAGGACCCCTGACCCAGTGTCATTTTACAGTGAGGGAAGCTGAGGCACAGAACTAGCTGATGACAGTCAGGAGAAGAAGAAAGATCTCTTAATTCCAGGGTCCAGGCCTTTTTTTTCCTGCACAATCCCGTCATGTTGAAGCCACCTTTCCTCATTTTTTCCTCTTACTAATGACAATATTAACAGCAGCAGCATTTGCTGTGATGACAAAAGCTGCTGTTTATTCAGCAAAGAGCATTTGCTGGCACTGCACTACGAACCCCACAAACAGCTCGTGGGGCTCTTGCCACCTGCCTCATTTAATCCTCATACAACGGTATGTGACTGAGACTCTGACCCCATTTAACAGATGGGGAAAGCGAGGCTCAGACAGGAAGTAGCTTTACCAAGGCCACACCACTAATAAGCGGCAGACAGGATTCCAGTACAACTCTGACTCTAAAGCCTGGACCATTTGCGTCTCAACTGCTGTGCTTTTTCTGTCTTGACTGATAGTACATCCAAATCCATGTAAAAAGTGATTGCTCCTCTGGCCGTGGACCTGACCAGTATGCCTCTAAACTGTCAAGGCCATCGGGAACAAGGAAAGTCTGAGAAACTGTCTCAGCCAGGAGGAGCCTGGGAGATGTGACAACTAAATGTATGTGGTAACCTGTGGGGCTGTGGGGGGTGGTCCTGGAACAGAAAAAGGACTTCAGGTAAAAACTAAGAAACCTGAATGAACTGTGGACTTTAGTTAATAACAATGTATTAATAATGGTTCACTAACTGCACTATACCATATCAAGGTGAGATGTTTATAACAGAAGAACTCTCTGTGTTATCTGTTCCATTTCTCTATAAATCTAAAACTGTTCTAAAAATAAAGCCTAGTTTTTGAAAAAGTATTACTTGCTTGCTGAGAAGTCCCATAAGGAGATGGAAGATGGTTAAGGTCCTAGGTCCCCCTGAGGCTGTAAGAGGTCAGGGCCCTCTGCCAGCCTCCTTCACTGCTGGGTCCCCAGGGCCAAGCACTCTCGCTGGTGCCCAGGAAGCATTCAGGGTTTGTTGAATGACTGCATGAGTGTTGGCAGGGGGAAACACAGGACTACTCAGTGCCCGAGTTCTCAGCTACCCAACTCAGGTCTGAATGCTAATTATTAAGCAATTCAGACAGAAAGGCTAGGAGGGTTGGAACGGAAGGTTCTTACACAGTGGCTGATGGATAAGGCAGGAGGGGAACCGAGGAGACGTAGGCAAAGGCAGGAGGGGCTGGTGCAGAGGGCGCGGCAGCCAGATACCACAGTGCAGGAGGCGGCCTGGGTGACGACCCTGCCCGCTTGCTCCTTTGTTTGGGGCTGGAGGTAGAAGATGCGTTTCTCCTGGTGGCGGCCATTTCTGGTGCTGTCAGGGAGGGACACCAGAGAGACACAGTCTCACCACTTGGGAAGATCTAACAGAGAACAGAGGGTCCTCCCAGCCCCACCAGTCCCCATTAGAGCTGGACACGGGGCCGGCCATGCCGGGAGTGCCTCGCTTTGGGGAAGCCAACTCTCGTCCAGTTTGCTCCAACTCTCGTCCAGTTTGCTCCATCCCAGACTGCGCAAGCTGCCACCCCGGCTAAATGCCCCCTCCCAGGGGCCCACACCGGAATCCAGGAGAGCTGGGGGAAGAGACGGAGCATCTGTCCCTACCAGAGCTGGCTGAGTCTGGGCCCTTCCCCTTGGAGGAGGACCCAACTCGACCACACAGGGGACATCGCTGGGTCTCAGTGTGAGATGGTCCCAGTGGGTCCTTGGTGCCAGCATCACCTGGAAGAGGAGGCAGAGACGTCAGGAGAGGATTATGTCTAAGTCACTGGGCCCCCACAAGCCTCCCGCAGCACTGAGCTTCCCTCAGGGACCACTGCAGAGGAGACAAGCGGCCTCCACTGGTGACAGCAATATTGATGGTAACCATGACATCGAGAGGCATCTCCTGAGCCAGGCCCTCTGCTCAGGGTCTTCACGCATTAGCTGATCAAATCCAACAAGCCACTGGTCTAGCAACCATCATCACTCCCCCATTTTACAGATGGGGAAACCGAGGCTCCAAAAGGTTGAATAATTTGCCAAGTCTCAGAGCTGGGAAGCAGTGGTCCTCTGTCTGATCTCAAGCCTGTTTCTCCCAACTGGAGCCCTAGTACCTATGGTCATCCTCCACAGTGACACAGGCCCATTCTCCAGGTGGGACCAGCCCACAGCGGCCCCTGGGCACCAGGGCGAGTCAGTGGAGGCCTAGTGAGCAGGAGGAGAGTGGGCATCCTGGTTCTCTTCCTGTACAAATCCTCAGCACCACAACTGGGAGAATTCCAGGGCCCATCTGCTTCTCCTTCAGGCCTCAGCTCAGCATGACTCCCTCTGGGAAGCCCCACCACCCACCGGGCTGAGTTATGTGCTCCCTAGCCCCACCCTGTGCTCCCCCATCCCAGTTCTGACCATTCTGTTTTGTCTGCTTAGCTGAAGAGTTTGTTAGGGACAAGGTCCAGGGCCCAGTATGGGAAGGTGCTGAATAAATGAAAGAGTGGTAGGCTTGTTGGGACTCTAGCAAAGGCGCAGCAATACAGTGGTGAAGAGCCAGGGCTTTAGAGTCACAAAGACCTGGGTTCAAATCCTGACTCTACCACTTGTAAGTTGTGTGCCCCTGGGCAAGTTACTTAACTCCTCTGACCCTCAGTTTCTTCACTCATATAATGGACATAGTAATAAAATGTGCAAAACCTACTTCATAGGGTTGTGAGGATTAATGTTTGTACAACCCTTAGCATGTTGCCCTGTATATAGTAACGGCTTAATAAATGACAGCTCCATCATTACCATCGTTATTGCTTGAAAGGGCCTCAGAGACCATCTCCAAACCTTTCATGATGGATGTGGAGCCCGAGGCTCAGAGGTGCTAAGGAACGTGCCTAATGTCACATAGCGTGTCAGTGGCAAAACTGGGACTAGAACCTGGTGTCCATATTCTCAGGCCAGTTCTCTCCCCACTACTCTTCCCCTAAACTCTTGGGTTTGGGGGAAAGGGTGAGGAGTGGAGGGAGGACAGAGGGGAGATAAGACAATCAATGCTGCCTGCCCCCCTGCTGCTTGCACCCCTCCCCGCATCAGGACCTTCTGGAATCATGTTCATGTCTTCTCTAGGTCAAGGTGAAGGACAGTGGCTTCAGGGAAGGCACCTGGAGGAATAGATGTGAGGGCAGGACTCCCTGGGAGGGCTAAAAAGACCAGAAAAAAAATCTCTTTCCCTTGTCTGTATCTTGACCCGCACAGAGCTCAGCGTGGCCCATGTCTGGCCCCACTGCACCCCCAAGGCCAAGGGCAAGAAGCTGCAGCCTCATAGCCTTGGCCGCTTCTTCAGGTACCATCCCCTACCTGGATCCTCTGTCCTAGTGGGTCGGCAGTGGGGACAGGAGACTGGGCCACTGCCTCTTGGGACAGTCTTGGGGGTCAGTACATGGTACTCCTGGCCTGGGGAAGAAACCAGAACAGTCAGTGTCAGCTGGGCGTGGATGCAGAATTGGGGACGATTTAGAATAAGGATCTCTCTCCTCTTCCTCCAAATGGTTTAATAGTCTCCCTCTCAATCTTTTTCTCATGCACACACACACACGTGCACACACACGTGATATATGTGCATAAATATGTAGCTATATAATTGTGCATGTACATATACACATATACATAAAACACATTTATCTGTCTGTTTATTATAAGCTCTCTCCAGACTCCTGTTTCATCTCAGATCCTATTTAGGGACCAGCTGCCTAGTTCTTGATATACAGAAGCAACCAACAAATGCAAGCTCAGTCAGGATTGGAAAGCAGGCCAGGAAGACATGATAAGCAATGACAAAGTGTGATGCTACTCCCCCATACCCTGGCTTGCTGGTTAGGAACAGAATGGCTTGGGCATGGAGTCAGTGGTGTTTTCTCTGTGCTCCAAGCAGCTGGAAAATAGGGATAGTCATACTGTGGGTTTCATAGGCTTGTTGGGAGGACTGAATGGGGTCATATCTGTGAGGTATCCTGCCCGCAGATGTCAAGTGCTCAAGGTTATCAGAAGGTTGGACAGGGTCTTGGGTCTGCACCCAGCCCTGCCATCCGCTGCCTCGTCCATCCCTGAGTCTCAAATAAGACCTTCAGGATGTTGCCTGATTAATTACTTTTTCTCTCTCCTCTGCCGTGCAGGGTCCCCACTTTATACTCTGTGTGTGTTGCATTGGGGCCCCTGGACACGCTGCTGCTTTCACTTCTAACCCTCGGCTTCTATCTGCTCTGTTGGGGGATATGGTATCTCATTTCCTGCCTTCTCTGCATCACTCAGCCTTCCGTATCTGAGGTTAACAGCCCTCCCTCCCAGTGAGGTATGGGTGAGAGCCACGTCTATAATTTACTTACTATAATTCACACATTTACTATAATTGCTGATTTGTTACTGGTCTTCTCTGCTATGCAGTCAGATTCATGAAAGTAGGAGCCGTATCCGTATTTGTTTTAATGTTAAGCACTCTGAAATCCTACTATGTGTCACCTCAAGCCTTACTATGTGCCGGGTACCCAGTCCGTGAGACACAGGGCCCCCTGGGGAATCAGAACCTTAAGGCAGTCCAGGAGTGATTCCGTGTTCACCTTGTCACCCAGGTCCTGCAAACATCAAGCTCTCCCTAAACTGCTTCATGAATGACCAGCTGAATGGGCTTCCCCAGAACCAAGCATGGGCTCCGACAAAGGGGAGGCCTCAGAAACTGTTTGCTGAGTGAATGAATAAACAAATGCACCCAGATTCAAAGAGACAATACTCCCTGATGTTTTTGTATCACACAACTCATAAAAAAATGATAGTATTTCAATGGCTAAATGGAAGAGCCTTCTCAGGACAGAGACCAACCTGGCGACCATGCCCACCCAGCGCCCCCTCCTGGCCCACCTGTGTATTGGCCCCGGAAGGTGACCCTTTCTGGCCGACCGGTGCTACCCACTCCTCTCCTTCTATCCCGAGCTGCCTGTGGACTGTCCTCGGCGGTCTTGCCCCTCTCGGAGAACAGCCTGGGGGAGGTTGGCTCAGATTCGGAACCTGAGGTGGAAAGAGGGGCATCAGAGGGGGAGGGGGTGGGGGTCACATAGTTTAGGGAATGGGTGGATCACAAGTTCAGGCTCTGGGGCAGGCGTAGATTTTAAACCCAGCTCTGCCCCTAAGTAATCACAGCTGACATCTGGACCCCTGGCCTTGTGCTAAATGCTTGGCGTGCTTCATGTCACGTACCCTCACAGCAACCCCAGGAGCGGACGCTATCATCACTGCACTGCTAGCTGTCCGTTTAACTGTGCAGGGCAGGTAAACAACCTGGCCAAGGCCACACAGCTAGAAAGGAGTGAGCTGGGGCCACTGATTCCAGAGCCATATTCCTTCAGGCAAGTCGCTTGTGCTTCCGGGCTTTGGTGTCCTGATCTGCAGAACGTGGATAATACGACCCATCTTGCAGTGAAGATTAAGCAAGATGATACACGTACACAAAGCCCTTACGGAAACCGCAGCTCATAGTACGTGCATAGCATACTGTTGCTGTCATTAGAAGTACATGGTATTTCAGAGCACAGCTACCTAAAAAAGACACCCGAAACCTTCTCCAAGTTTCCTCTAGGGCTGTTGCTGTGGTCCCTGACCACTTAGCCAGCATGCCCAGACTGTGGCCTCCAAAAATCAGTCCAGGCGGGTGGTCACTTACTCAGGGACAATCGAGGCACCTCCCGAGGCACCAGGGAGGACCTGGCTTGCCTCCTTCCTGCGGGGACTGCTTGCTCTGCACCCCCAGGCTCACCAGACAATCTCTCTGTGGATTTACTAGCAAAAGGGAGAGAGAGAGAGATGATGTCACTGGATGAGGTTTCACGCAGCCTTTAAAGATGATCAGTGAGAAGCCCAACCCAGAGAAACGCTTATAACATAAGGAAGAGGAGAATACGAAAGTCAACACCAAAGTCTCTGGAGTCAGACTCATAGAAAATGGCTCTGAGCCTCTCTGCCCCTCAGTTTCCTCATCTGTCAAATGGGGATAATAGGAGCAATGACTTCAGAGGGTTGTTGGAAGGATTGATGAGACAACGTCCATGAAAAACGTTAACGTAGTGCCCTCCAATAGAAATACTCAGAAGTTAGTTAGTTAAAGATGATTTTATAAGTCATCATAAGTGAATAGCTGCTGAGCGAGTGGGTGAGAGGGTGAGCGTCCTGAAAATGTTCTAGCTCTTCACTTGGGTGGTGAGTTCAGGCATATTCACTGTATCATGCTTTATTATTAACACATATGTTTAATATATTCTTCTATGTATCAAATATCACATGGTAAAAAAAAGATGTTAAGAGTGAATGAATGAGTGAATAAGCGAGAGAGGGGTGTGGCTGTGCCTGAGTCCACATGTCTGGGGAGAGCCAGAGGTTGGCCAACTCTACCTTCTGCAGCTCTCACCAGGGCATAGGAGCGGGAGTTTGGGGTTCACCCACCTGCCATAATGGGAGCCCCAAGTGGCTGAGGAATCAGCTGGCTGGTCCCGGGCCCGGGTGGGGTGGTCGAAGTTGGACGCTGGGCGCTTCGGGCTGCCCTGGGGGTGCTGGTGCAGGCTGTCCTCCAGCCGGAGACGGAGCCGGGATACCTCTTCTTGCAGCTCACGGATGGCCTGGCTGGGGTGGAGGGGTGGAGACAGGAGAAAGAACAGATGCACAATGAACATAGTTGCAGACGCCGCCTGAGTGCTGCCTGGATGCCAGGTCTTTGTCCTTTTCCAGCAGGCACCGTCCAACTCTGCTGTCAGTGGATTCTCGAACTTCCCTGTGTGTCTGCTTTTCTTGCTACATATCGTGACACCCCTCTGAGTTCATGTCCCTCCCTGCACATTTGGTGAGCAAAGCAGAACCTTCTTTGAGGTTTACCCAACCTAGCATGCAGGGCCTCTGAGTAACTATACTGAAACACCAGTGACAAATTCTCAAGATAGAGATGAGGATGCAGAGTAGAGAGGGCATTGGCTCAAGGTGCACTTTAAAATTTCAATTCTGACTTGCCTCAGCCCCCGGGCTGCCCTCCCCTTCCTCAACCTCTGTCTGTAGAAACCCTAACTATCTGTCCTGGTTCCTTCCTGCCTGGTTCCTTCCCGCCCTTGCTCAGCACCCCCTCCTGGGTTCCCCCAAACATTTCCTACGTTGTTCAAGCCCATCTCCCTGCTCCTGGCGGAAGATGCTTGTTTATCTGTCTCCCCAACTAGACAGCGAGCCCCTGGCAGGCAAGGAGCGGGCCTCCCCATCTCACAACCCCTGAGACCTCATAGATGCTCAGAGAATGGCACTGAGCTGGCCTCCAGGCTCCCAGAGGGAGCAGAGTAAAGGTGTGTGTGTGGAGAAGGGACAAAGAGACACACGGTGCTTCCCATCACCAACCGAACGTGAGCAGGCTGGAAGCTGCAGGGGTGCCACATGCAAGGCTGCTGTCATCCTGGGGAAGCCCCCAAACACAGCTCAACCTGTGATTGGCAAGGCATCTCATGAGCCACTAGCATCTTGGGAGTAAATCCTGTTTGCATTTCTCCCCGATCGGTCCCCGAATCTCTAGGGTCTCATTCTGAGGGTGTCGCTGGCACTGCAGCAGCCAATTCCACCCAGACACTGCTACACACAAACCCCCCTACACACAGGGCATCAGAGTCCGGGCTGGGCATGGCTGTCCTCCAGGCTGATGCAGGCTCTACGTCTACTGTTTGAACCAGCTTCTGGGGTGAGGGCTCCCCTCAGGGTTAGTTCTTGCCTGGTGGCCCCTGGACTCTTGGGGGAGTGTCTCCTGGTGCCGCCTTCAGCAGACATCAGCTCTCAGATGGGTGCAGAGAGGAAGCGGGAGACCTCCCTCTGGCTATGGCTTGGCGCTGTGTGTGCCTAAGGGCAGTTGGTTCCCCTGGCAATTCCCAGGGCAACGCTTGTTGGGGTTTCCAAGGCAAACCATGAGGGTGGTGGCTGCAGGAGAGTGAGAACTCCGGTCACCAGCTAACCCCTGAAAGGCAGGGCTGAGGCCCCGTGATGGGTGCAGGACTGGGGCGGCTCTGGCTCCCTGTCCAGGCCAAAGGCCGCTGAACGAGAGCCTGGGATTTGGAATACCCCCTTAGGTGTCACTTGTCCTCTCTGGCTTGTTTCTATCAGGATATCCGTCTTCCTGACCTAATCCTTTAGTGACTGAGTGCCAGCTGGCACTTAAAAGTCCTCTTTCCCTGCAATTTTACTCCCCCTTCCTAGGTTCCCCATCTCCGCATCAGCATCCAACTGGTTGGCCAGCCAGCAATGTGAGTCATTCTAAACCTTTCTCTTTCCCTGAACACCCCAAAAGTTAACCAAGTCCTGTGGGCCCAATGCCTAATTGTCTCTTTTCAAATGCACCTCCCTTCCCTCCCCGCTGGCCCCATAACCTCTCTCCTGGGTGCGGCAGCCTTCTCAGCAATCCCCTGGCCTCTATTCTCACCCTCACAGTGGTCAGAGAATTCTTTCTAAAACGGAAACCCAACCACGCCTCTCCCTGGCTTAAAGCCTCCCTCACTGTCCTTAGATGAGACTTTCTACATTCATGAATATTCAGTGAGCACCTTTCCTGAGCAGAGCCATCATCCAAACTTCTAACCACATGTGTTTGAGGCCCTCCGAGATCTCCCCCAGGTCTCCCTGTCTTCCTCTCTGCTTTTGTTGTTTAACATCCCACCTCATACTTGAGGATCCGGCTATAATAATCATTTGGTGCCTAAAAGGTGGCGGGCACTCTCTCACCTCTAGGCCTTTGCACATGCTGTTCCCTCTGCTGGGATATTCTTCCATCTCTCTTCCTTCCGGTCTCAGCTGAGATACCACTTCCTCCGGGAAGCCCTCCCTGAAGCCTCTGACTGGGCTAGATGCCCCTTCTCTGTGCTCCCACAGTGCTTCAGCCCTGTGCCATCACACTGGGGGTGCAACCACCTGTTTCTTGGTCCATCCTACAAGATGGTGAGCCTTACGAGCTCAAGGACTCTCTTGCCCACTATTGTATTCCCAGGGGCTGGCATACTGTAGGTAAATAAGCCTCTCATTCCCCTGCAGATATCAGAGGAGACTGCAGGAGTGAACTTACTAAACTCAGGCCTGGAAGCCAACACCCCAACCCAACAAAGGCCTGTGATAGATTATTGGCCAAAAGCTACTCAGAGGAGGAGTAAGAGGACTGACTAACCTCTTTTCCCATTTCTGTTTAATGAAGCAAGGAGAAAACTTTCTCAGTAGAAAAACTGCACTTGGATTAAAAAGAAAAAATTGAAAAAACTGTCCCTTCTCAGTGCATACAATGAATGCGTAAACTGCAGAAAACACACCCCTGGGAAGTGCAGACCTGTCTTGGAAGGGAAATGTTGGGGGACAGGCAGAGGGGTCTTAGCACCAGCAAGGTGAACCTCTGGGTCATTTCCCACTGGCTGGAGAAGTGTCCTCAGAATCTAGATCAATGACGTCCCACAGGAGCAGCCCTGAGCTGGGAGGCAGGATGCCTGGGTCCGTCTGGCCTCAGCACAGCCGCCACTGGATGGAGACCCTAGAAAGCCCGTGCTTCCCGGCTCTATGATGAGCTTGAATCCGCAGCGCCCAAGTATGCAACTTACTCTCGCCCCGTCCTGGTGAGGAGGAAGGTGGAGGTGGTCTCTGCGGGCCCGTGGGGTGGAACGGCAGCTGCAGGGGCCAGGGTCGGGGGTGGGCTGATTGTCGCGCCGTGGGGGAGCTGCTCAGAAAGCTGCTTTCGCCCCTTGAACTCTGAGCCAGGGACCACTAGGGAGGCAGAAAGGGGCCAGAGTGAGTTCACACAGAGAGGACCCTTGAAGTGAGAACCTGTGCGGGTGGAAGGGTGCTGGGGGTGAAGAGATGGGGCCTGGCTGAGGTCACGAATGAAGCTCCTATGGAGGTCGATGACCCTCAAAACAGGAAGAAGATGTGGTTTTTGCTGGGAGCAAAGCGGGCCTGCAGAGCTGTTTATAACTAGATTTCCCTCCACCATCCACCATTTCGGCATCAGATCCAAGTCTCCAGGGCCTTCCCCCTGCAAAGAGCCCCCTGCTCCCCCACGAGGGCCCCCAGATTCTGTGCATCACCAGGGTGCTCTGGGACTGGCTTCGGAGCCTCCACCGCCCTCCACCTTTGCCTGTGTGCATGTTTCTTGGGGGAGCATTCGAAACTTTAACTAGCCTCTCAAAGGGCTGGGTGACCAGAGGTTACAAACCACTCATCTGGCCCATGCATTAAAACAATGAGCCCTTGAAAGACTAATCAGCAATATTTAAAGGAACAAACTATTGATTCATGGAGCAATCTAGATGAATCTCCAGAAAAGTATGCTGAGTGAAAAAGAAGCCAGTCCCAAAAGGTTACATATTATACGATTCCATTTCTATAACATTCTTGAAATGACAAAATTACAGAAATGGAGAACAGATTAGTGGTTACCGGGAGTTAAGGAGGGGGTGATTGTGTCTATAAAAGGGCAACATGAGGGACCCCGAGACGGTAGAAATGTTCTGTGTCTTGACTGAATCCACGTCAATATCTGGTTGTGACACTGCTCTATGGTTTTGCAAGATATTATTATTGGGAAAAACTGGGGGAAGGATCTCTGTGTATTATTACCTACAACTGCATGTGACTCTTTAATTAATTAAACTTTTAACTAAAGTTTAATTTAAAATTTTTACATGGTGAACCTTAAGAGGCAAAGTTAATCTGAGAATAGTGGTTACCTTTGGGAGGTGTGGGAGTGACTGGGAAGGGCTTGAGGGGGGTCTGGGCTTCTAATCGTGTTGAGTTTTCCTTGGTCTGTGGTCACTTCGAGAAAATTCATCAATTTATATTCTTTCCTGTATGTTTTATTTCAATAAAAAGTTCACATGCACTTTTTAAAGGTAAAAAATGAAATCACGGATTTTATAGACAGTGTTCATGACACAGTGTTTAGTGCAAAAAAGGAGATTATTGGGACTTCCCTGGTGGTCCAGTGGTAAAGAATCCACCTTCCAGTGCAGGGACGTGGGTTCGATCCCTGGTCGGGGAACTAAGATCCCACATGCCGGGGGGCAACTAAGCCTGCGCGCCACAACTACTGAGTTCGTGCGCCTCAATGAGAGAGCCCGCGTGCCGCAAACTACAGAGCTCACGCGCTCTGGAACCTGCACGTCACAACTAGAGAGAGAAAACCCGCACGTCACAACTAGAGAGAAGCCCACGCCGCAACGAAGACGCTGTGTGCTGCAACTAAGATCCGATGCAGCCAAAAAAAAAAAAAAAAAAGGTTATTAAACATTCATGTATAATATCCCATTTCCATTTTAAGTATTTGTAAATAAACACACACACACTGACAAAGAAAACAGCTCACAGGTTCTACACCAAAATGTCAGCAGTGATGGTTTTTAGCTTATTATTTTTTCTTTTGTTCTCTTTTGTCCACCTTACCTGCAATTTCAAATTTTCCTACAACGAACCTATAAGATATTTTGCATCTAAAGGGTAATCCAAGTTGTCTTGTGGATTTGATTTTTTTAACCCATGCAATCCAGCCACCCCCAGGTTCTGGCCAACCCAGATGCATCCACTCACCCATCTCAGCCGCCAGTGCCCGCTCCAGGCAGAAGCTGGGTGCCCTCTGCCCGAGAGGACTGTCCTGGCCAGGTGGGGGCCTCTGGGCTCGGCTCCTGGGTATGATGGGCTCAGAGGCTCTTCTGGGTACCGGAAGACCCCTGGTCTGGTGGTGGGAGGTTGCATCTCGGGGCACAGACGGAGTGAAAGACTGGGCTAATGTCCCTCGGGTGCTGGGAGACCATGGAGGGAGAGACACGCTGAGGTCACACAGAAGGAGGCCACAGCCGCCGAGACCCTCCACGCGCTAAACCATGAACTCCTGACCTTTGGGACTTGGCACCCCTGGCAGTACAGTATTTCTGAGGATGCACCCCCATTATACACGCATTTTCTTTATAAACTGCAGAACTGTACATCTGCCTACTCACACAAAATTATAAAGCTCAACTTAGTTTTTAGATAATATACAAAGAAATAAAATTTGTAATCCTTCCTTCCCAGGCAGCCCTGGGTAGCCCGAGGGGCCTGCATCCAGCTTTGGAGACTATCACTCTACCTGGTGGCTCTGTCACGCCACCCTCCCTACAGACCTTATTCAGTCACCATTTCATCAACCATTTGCTCAACAAATATTTACTTCCCAGTCTGTCAATGACTGGCGGAGTGACACTGGGCAAGTCACGTTCCCTTTCTGAACCTTAGTTCCCCTCTATCAATAAGATGGGGGAAATGAACCATCCTTGGGGGGATGAAGTGTGGGCTCTGAGAACGCCCAGGCCATCTGTCCCCGTTCTGAGCTCACAGGCCCTCTGAGTCTCAGGCTATCTCAGGTGTGTGACACTGATGGGGTCCCCAGGATACCTGATCTGGGAGAACCGGTGCTCTGGGGTCTGAGTGAGGGGCGACACTCTGCTGGTTTCTGAGCCCACAAAGCCACTGTCTGTCTCGGGGGATGCCATCCAGGGCTCCTGAAAGAGACAGCGTCCCTTTAGATCGGAGAAACGTGCTTGAGGCACACTGGGAAACCCTTCCCAAGTCCTGGCCTGGGCCTTAACATTCCAGAGGCTCACAGACAGGGAGGCTGGCCCAGCTCCCAACAGCCGGGCCCAGGGTGTGAGGGTCCTGCAGCACGAGCACCCAGCCAACCTCAGGGACTCCACGCCCCGAGAAGACCCTGAGCAAGTCCCGCTTCCTGAGGAGTGGGAGCCAGGGCCCTTGGCAGAGATACTGAGAGATATCCTGAGCTGAGAATAGAAAGAGGAGGAGAAACGTCCCGTGGTGGGAATGGGATTCTCATGTCCACACGGCTTCCGGGCTGGGCCTGGAACACCATGGTCCCACCTGACTGCAGAAATGCCCGGGCCTGATGAATTGGGAAAATAAACTTGATCAAATATGCACACCTCCGACACACTGCATCTAATGCAAGGTGCAAAGATGGCCAACAGAGAGACACGGGTGCCTGCCCTCAATGAGTTCATGGTTGAGTACAGACTCCTTACCATGGGCTCATTAGGACTACAGGGTGTGTGTGTGTGTGTGTGTGTGTGTGTGTGTGTGTGTGTGTGTATGTTTGTGTGTGTGTGTGTGTGTGTGTGTGTGTGTGTGTGTACATGTATACATATGTATTTTTCTATGGGAGGATCCATCACATAAGGCTCATTAGGACTACAGGGGTGTGTGTGTGTGTGTGTGTGTGTGTGTGTGTGTACATGTATACGTATGTGTTTTTCTATGGGAGGATCCATCACATAAGGCTCATTAGGACTACAGGGGTGTGTGTGTGTGTGTGTGTGTGTGTGTGTGTGTGTGTGTGTGTGTGTACATGTACACGTATGTGTTTTTCTATGGGAGGATCCAGCACATAAGGCTCATTAGGACTACAGGGGTGTGTGTGTGTGTGTGTGTGTGTACATGTACACGTATGTGTTTTTCTATGGGAGGATCCATCACATAAGGCTCATTAGGACTACAGGGGGGTGTGTGTGTGTGTGTGTGTGTGTGTGTGTGTGTGTGTGTGTGTGTGTGTGTGTGTGTGTATGTATGTACATGCATACGTATGTGTTTTTCTATGGGAGGACCCATCACATAAGTCACATTTCCACAGTGATTTGTGATTCCTGCAAATCACAAGCTCTCGGAGGAGAAAAAGGAGCTCCTGGCAGAGGGACGGGGGTGTGGGGAGCTATGGCATAAGCCCTGAATGTTGGCAGGGTTGTGACTGGCAGGGGTAGGAGTAGCAGGCATTCTGAGCAAAGGCCTGGAGGCAGGAGCCTCCAGGAGGTGCAGGGAATGGCCCCGAGGCTCTGAGCCCATGCCCCGTGCAGACGCATACCTCCAGGTGGGGCCCGCCAGCTTGGCACAGAGACTTCGGTGGAAGGCGCTCAGAGATGCCACTTCCCTCTAGGCTGGTGAGACTGCTCTGGTGGGACTCCGCAGACTTGGTGCCCTGAGGTGGGGGGGGCCTGGTTGGGCCTGAAGGAGCTGCCTCAGCTTTGTCCAGGCCCTGCAGGTGCCTGTCTCTGGCCACAGATGCGTGGAAGTCTGCTGGCTTCACAGACGCCATCTGCTCCATGGTTTCCCTGGCAGGGAAGGAGAGGCACACTGGCCCTGAGCCCTGGCATGGGCCGGGCAGCCCTGTCCCGGTAGCCACACAGTCTAGGGCACAAGCTCTGGAGTCAGGAACCCCTGCGTGCCCACCCTGGTTCTGCCACCCTCTCGCTGTGTGACCTTGGGCAAGGCACCTCCCCTCTCTGAAACTCACTTTTCTCAACTGTAAAATGGGGATGCCTACAAAACCCACCCTATACACTGCAGCAGAAACAGTGTGGAAGGAGATGCGCTAAAGCATCCTTTCCCAGGCTTCTGGAATTGCCTTCCTTCACTCTTCCAGACATTTCCATCAATTTCAATCTACTCAAAAAGACTTTATGTCACTGTTATAAACAGAAGACCAGTATTTCATGTTACAAATAGAAACTAACTTTGCAAATAAATACAAGGAACATGAAAACAATATTATCATGGTCTAGATAGATCGTGTTGCCTAGTAAAGGCTCTGGGCCTGAGGCCTGCTTGTTTTCTCTCTCTCTTTCTCTCTTTTTAAAGGAAGATCAAGAGAGGCACTGAAGACATAATAGCCCTAACTGAGATTTCTCCTTGATGTACATGGAATGTCTGAGACTGAGAAGAAGAGTAACGTTATTTAACGCTGCATCTGTCCTACCAGAAACCTCGTCCCACAACACCCAATCATTTCAAATGCTATCAATGGGATATGTTGTACGTTTTAGAGAGACACTGAGCTACAGGTCAGGAAGGCCGTTTCTAAAATGTCTAGCTCACTATGACAATTTCCACCCCTGCGGTTTCTGAGCTGGTGTGGGACAAGCGGGGAAGGCTCATGGACATACTCGAGGGGGCCCCCGTGACTTCTCTCAGCCTGTGCTGGGGGCTGTCTGGTGGGGAGCCTGGTGGCCGCTGCTTTTCCTGGAGCTGAAGCTGGCCCCTCAACTTCCAGGGTGTGGCCTTGCCCCTCCCCCCGCTCCTCCTCCAGCCTCAGGGCTTCTGGGAGAGACTTCACACTGAGGTACCTGCAGAAGAACACAGAGGAGCGTGACTTCTGCCCAGCAGGGCCAGCAAGATCCCACCACTGGACCCACCACCCTGGCCTCACTCCTGGTGGGCACTCACCGCTCTAGGAGGCCGTGGAGATCCTGCTCCACCCGCAGCTCCTTGTGCCTGAGCAGGATCGGGAGGCCCAGCGGCCTGTCCTCTACTTCATTGCTGGTAGCGCTCAGATCCAAGTTCACGTGCAATGGGTGGGGGCCAGTGTTGATGGTGTGGAGCTGGGGCCAGAAAGGAGGAGGGGCAGAGATTCAGCAGACATCTAAGACCACTTTGTAAGGACCCACCTTATGCCAGGCTCACGCTGGGTGCCAAAGAGTAAGAAATAGGTTCGGTTCACTAACCTATCATCCTTTTATGTGTGCAAAAGTAGGGACTGGATCATGTGATCTTCGATACTGACTGCCATTGATTGAGCCCCTGCTACGTGCCAGGCGCTGTACAGACATCACTTCACAACAATCCCACCAGTACCTAGGTTATTACAACCCATTTTACAGACAGGTAACTGAGGCTCAAATGATTTGTCTAAAGTCACACAGAAGTGAGGGGCAGAGCCTAGATTTGAACCCAGATTTCCATTCCAACATGGACACCCAGCCCCTCAAAACACCTTCACCATGGGAGCAGGGGAGCCCCTCAAGATGATGCACTCGAGATGACTGTCTCTCATTGGGTTGTGACGTGGGCTAGAGAGAATTCTACAAAGCCCCTTCGATGTACAGCCCTTCTCTAGTGTCGCCACCTCTGTGAATAGTCCCCAGATCCACCCAGGACTAAAAGCTAGAAGCCTGGAGGTCATCGTTTGCTCCTTTCCTCTCATCACCAATCCAAGTCCAGTCAAATGTACCTTCTAAACCTCCCTCAAGTCCATGCATGTCTCTCCATCTGCCCCGCCACCTCCCCGCTTCTGACCTACCTGCAAATCCTCTGGTATCTTCTCCTGCTGAAAAACCCAGCAGAGCTTAAGACCATCCCCTTGATGTGACCCACACACCTACATCCTGAGGCCCCTGCCTGTCTCCCCAGCCTCCTCCCCTCCCCTGCCTGTCTCCCCTGCCTCTTAGACAACTGCCCCCCTCAGGGTCCATACTCTAACCACAGGGCCTTTGCACAGGCTGTTTTTCCTGCCAGATGGCTTTTCTGCACCTAGTAATTCCTACTCACCCTCAGATCTCATTTAAACATTACTTCCTCAAGGAAAGTTTCTCTGACTCCCTAAACTCAGATATGTTACCCTGTTATCTACTCTCGTAGAACCTCATAATTCTCCTTCAGAGCACTGATCAAAATTATAGTTAAGGGGTTTCCCTGGTGGCACAGTGGTTGAGAGTCCGCCTGTCGATGCAGGGGACGCGGGTTCGTGCCCCAGTCCTGGAAGATCCCACATGCCGCGGAGCGGCTGGGCCCGTGAGCCATGGCCGCTGAGCCTGCGCGTCTGGAGCCTGTGCTCCGCAGCGGGAGAGGCCACAGCAGTGAGAGGCCTGCGAACCGCAAAAAAAAAAAAAAAAATTATAGTTAAGTAACTGGGTAACTAGTTCAACTAGACAGAAAACTCCATGAGGGTACAGGCCACCTATTATTTCAGTTGTTTTCTACTGAATTCCCACCATGTGTCATGAGTCTTGGCACATGGTACAAACTTCTCAGATATGTCATGAAGAAGTTAATGAATGGAGAAAACAGTGAATGAAGGAACAGTCCAATACGGTTGGGCAAAGAGGTACCTCAGGGCAGAGGGTCTGGATAGCTGGCGTGGGGGCTTGTTCCAAAGGAGGGGGCAGCAGGCCCGTTGGCTGGTGGGGGGAGGGCATGGCCGGGGAGCTGTCCAGAGCCAAGTCTGACCCGGCTGGCTCAGGCTCCTGCTGGTTCTGGTCTATGTGGTCTTTCAGCTCATCTAGGCGAGTTCCCAGCTGGAATATCTCTGCCTCCAGCTCCCTGGAATGAGGAAACATCAGGCAGGTCTGGGAGGCTGTGCTTCAGAGCAGAGGCCCCAGAGATGCCCATGGCGAGTGCATCTGACATCATAATTTAGATTATGTGGAGAGCAAAATCAACAAGGTGAAAGTGGACGCCGCTGGGAATAAGGAGGCCTCAGTCTGAGTCCCCTTCTGCCACCACCTGGCTGCAGGAGCTTGAGTAAATCCCTTCCCCCTCTGGCCTCAGTTTCCCCATTGTCCAATGAGGGGCTTTAACTCTTATCTCCAAGGTCACTTCTCATGGAAGGGAGTTCAAAAGGACACAAATCTCAGCCTTCAAGTATTCCCCATCTGGACATGTTGTTAATTGGGATAGGATTTCCCCCTGGTCCCCTAGTGTGTGAATTATGAGGACAAACTGTCCCCCTCCTGGTGGGAACCCAGGGCCTGACCCATCTGTCCTTGGAGGCCTCTCTCCCTAGCATGTACCTGCGGGGATCAAATCTCCCGGGAGTCCCCGTGGAGCCGGCAAGCTGCTGGGCCAGGTGCTGCTCCCTGCAGGCCTTCAGATACTCCTCCTCCAGGGCCACGTGGGCAGCCTTTAGCTGCTGGAAGACCTGAAAACAGACAGTCCAGGAAGACTTGAGTGCCCAGCCCCCGTGGGCTCCATCCTTGCAGACACAGTGGACGAGACAGCTCTTTGGGGGAGGGGAGGGGCTCTGGGACAGTGGAGGCCTCCGGGCCCTGGAATATCTGGAAGGCTGGGGTTGGTACCCTCTGGAGCCTGCTCACTCTGGTCAATCTCCCTGCCATCAGATTGGTATGGCAGAGGCATGGCTTAGAGCACTGGCACCAGCCCCAGAGGGTACCAGACCTTCCTGGGTGTCTACCCAGGAAGAACCCAATGTTCCATGACGGTCATCGTGTCAAATATGCTATCACTATATCCCCATAAGGACCTAGTACTTGAGAGACCTTACATCCTCATCCTTGGTTCTCAAAACAGTGGATTTTGGAACATGAATCATTCTTTTCCCAAATCCTTACAGACTATCACAACAGATGGTATTATCATCACCATCGTACTGTTCATAATGATAACGAACATTTATGGAGCATTGAGGCTCTGTCTAAAGCCCTTTGCATTATTCGTTTAATCCTCAACATAAACCTAATGAGAGGGGTAATTTATCATCTTCATTTAAACAGGATGACACTACAGCACAGAGAGGTTACTTAAGTCAGTGAAGGTCACACAGTGAGTGAGCAAGTTGTAGAGTCGGGAATATGAACCCAGGCCCTCTAGCTCCAGAGCCCATGGTCCCAACGATTATGCTAGGTCCCCACAGTAAACATGATAGCAGCTAACTCATGGGAGGTTAAAACTATGGGAGGTGGGCTCATTTTCACTGGCTTTTTATCATCTTCATCTCACTCATCCTACGCTGACGATAGACTGAGGCCAAGGACAAGCTAGAGTCTAGCCCCCAGTCAAGCTTTATCTTCCAACAGCTCTCAATCGCCCTGCATATGGGGGAATCAGGAGAGGGGGAAGAAAAAGAATGGTATTGATTTTCAAGGTCCTTGAGCATCCACTCAGTGAGGTAATACAATCCATATCACATTTTGTAATTGGAGAATGTGTGTAACATCTATATAATAACGTAATACTTAGTAACATAATATTAACAGTAAAAACTATCAAACCGAGTGCGTAGCATGTGCCCTGCTCACCGTCCCTCAGCTCCTCTCCCCACCCCGTTCTGCGCCTTGAGCATCAGCTGGGCTCCTGACCTGCTGGTTTCCCCTGGGGCCTGTCTAGGGGAGGCATCTATTAGAGGTCACAGGGTAGGAGGAAAGAGACCTGGGAGGGAACTGCTCCGGGCAGGTGCTAGTCGCTGGGCTTCCCTGTCCTGGTCGGGCTCCCCGAGGCTGCTGCCCGCACCCCAGCTAACAGTCCCTTCACTCTGCAGCTTTGAGAGCTCCATCTTCTTGGGACCCTGGCTGATGCATCAGAAATCTAAATTTTATATATGACCACAGTTACCTAGAAATACCAGAGCCCAGAAGGAAATAAGCCAATAATGGTTAGATTAGGGGTTTCTTTCCCTTTTCCCCCCAGTTTTCAAATTTTAGCAATTACTTTTATAATAAGGAAAATTACAAAAAGAAAAGGCCTTTTCCTGGTTGCCAACAGGCAATATAACCCGTGGGAAGCTGTGCAGGGCCACAGTGAAGACCCTGGACTTGGGAATCAGACAGACCTGGGTCTGGGCTGTGCCGTCTACTGGCTGTGTGGCCTTCCAGCTGCCTCTCTGGGCTTCAGTTCATCCCAGTTAAATGGGGGTGATGACTGTAACTGCGTTGACGGGTTTTTATGGTGATAAAATGAAATAATGTACATCAAGGGCTTACCACAGTGCCTGGCACACCAGCATCTCTGCTTAATAAATGGTGACTATTGTGATATAATGATCATTATCATGGAAAGCTAATCAGGGGCTGTTTGTTCTAAAAGGAGACACAATGTCTGGGATTCTCTGGTCCGTCTTGCAGCAAACGAGGCTTCAGAGCCTGTGCCATGGGAGACAGAGCAGCTGTCTGGCAGCTCCAAGGGCATCTCTTGAAGTGGGCAGTACCTTGAGTTGGTCCTGGGGTGTCAGCTGTCCTGCCTGCAGCAGTTCTACAAAGGACTCCACCTGGGAATTGGAAAGGGAAGGAAACACGCTCCATTAATCCAGACTCAGAAGGTAAGTCCTACAGACTCCCACACTTAGCCACGGTCACACTTTGGTGCGGAGAGCTGGGCCCTGCCTTGGGATGCGGGTTTTCTGACAAGCACGGAGAGGCGGGTGCCAGAAAAGCTCCACCACTGGCCTTGGCCATGGCAGCCTTGGGAAAAATCAAAGTGGAACCTCCGGGAATTTATCGACAGCAAAGCGCACTTACTCCTGTGCATGAAACCTACGGCAGCATGGTGGGCGTGGGGCAACAGGAAACAGTCTGAATGCCTATCTGTGGAACGGTATGCAGCCATCCAGAAGATGAAGGCACATGTGTGTGTTCTCATGTGTAAATGCCTCCAAGACCTACTTTTCAGCATCAAATCAAGGTACAGGACAGTGCTTATGGTAGGCTACCATCTGTATAAGATACGGAGAGAACAAAGAAGGAAAAATACAAACACAGTTGCTTATGTATTATAAACTATCTCTACAAGGATGCAAGAGACTAAAATATTAATTGCTTCTAGGGAGGAGAACTGGGTGGTGGGCGGGTATAAAGATGGGAGGAAGGTTTTCTACTATATGTGTCCTCTGAACTTTGAACAAAGTGAATTTATTGCCTACCCAGAAATATTCAAATTTGGGACATTAAAAAAGTCAAGGTACATGATAGTGTACATACTCATCTGACCACTTCTATAAATGCATGTGTGTGCATTAAACATTTTGCATGAAGCAGAAGGGCAAGAGTGGAAGAAAAGATTTCACTGAATATATTCTTTGTCCTGTGTGAGGGTCTTTACCATGGGTACCTATTACTGTTACAAAATTTTTTTAATTAGGAAAAAAAAGGCAAAGACAATTTGGAGATTTCTGGCATTTCTAGGAAAGCTCTAGATCAGTGCCAAAATATAATATAGAAATTTACCTAATATAATTACATTATATAATTTATATAACATGAAATAGAAATGTAATGCAAGCTGCATATGTAATTTAAAACTTTCCAGGAGCCATACTAAAAATGTGAAAAGACACAAGTGAATTAATTTTAATAATATATTTTATAAACCTAAAATATTATTTTGACATGTAATCAATGTAAAAAAATATATTGAAAAGTTTATATTCTTTTTGTTGCACAAAGTCTTTGAAATCCAGTATGTGTTTTACACTTACAGAACGTCTCAATTTGGAGTGGCCACATGTCAAGTACTCACTAGCCACCTGACCAGTGGCTCCTGTATGGACAGGGCAGCCTGGATCATTAGGGGTCAGCTGGTGCCCCAGATTTTGCTCAGTGTGGTGACCTTGGCTTTGCTTTACTTTACAGCACACAGGACAAGGAGAAACATCTCTCCAGTTACAGGACCCAGAATGGCGGTGATAAAAAGGAATAAAGTTCATGCTGCTACAACATGGATGAGCCTTGAAAACATTATTCTAAGTGAAAGAAGCCAGACACAAAAGGACAAATGCTACATGAATCCATTTATAGGAAATGTCCAAAATAGGTAAACCCAAAGAGACAGAAAGTAGATGAGCAGCTGCCAGGGGCTGCAGGGAAGGGGAATGGGCCGTGACTGCTTAATGCATACGCAGTTTCTTAGTGGGTGATGAAAATGTTCTAAACTTGATTGTGTTGATGGCTGCACAACTGTGAATATACTAAAAGCCACTGAAGCATTAACTTTAAATGACTGAATTGTACGTTATGTGAATTATATCTCAATAAAGATGTTACAAAAAAGAAAGAAGGAAAGGAAGGAAGGAAGGGAAGAAAGAATGGTGGTGTTTCTTTGAAAGAATATGTTTTATGGACATGGTGATGTAACTATTGCATTTCCCTTTCTGCATTGACAGCCAGGAAGCTCAAAACCAAATGTGAATCTGATAAAGCATTCAGGGTCCAGCAGAACATTTTGTTTATTCACTTCTCCCTAAGTTCATTTTATTTTTTTCCTATCCTTACTTCCCCTTTGCCCCAGTTTCCTCACTTCTGTTTTCAGAATGCGATTACAATGCATGTATTTTCTAAGCTGCTTTAAAGTACTTTTGGAATACGGCCAAGTGTATAGTTATAAACAGACCTGCAAACAATTCATAGTTATTTGGATGAAAATATAAAGGCCCCTTGAGAAGTGACTGAGGATTGATTTCCATAACGAAAGGAACTAAGGAAGTGAGGTGATCTATCCTAAAGAGGAGAAGGTAGAGTAGAGGTTCCATAACCCTTCCAGAATCCTGAAAAAGCAGAGAGTCTCCCCCAGAAGTGAAACCGGAGATAGGTTCAAGCACAATTAGAGAGAGTTTGATGAGACACAATGCCAAAAAGGGAGTTAAATCTAGCACTGGGTGACAAGGAGGAGGCTGGAGCCAGGAGGTCTCTAAAACCAGCGTCAGGGAGGCTCTGTTTCCAAGTTAACTCCAGCAGGGGAATAATGAACGAGCCTCGCAGACAGCCCCTCATCCAAGCGGGCAGAGGCTCTGCTTTCTCCAGGTGAGTTCCATCTCTCGTGGGCGAAGCTGGGGTTCCACTCACCTTGGCGAGGAACCGACTGGCCCGAGAAGTCAGCTCCTGGGCCTGCTCCGCTGAGGGCTGGTCCTGGGCAATGCCCGGGTCCTGCGGAAGCCACCCTAGGGCGGGTGTGCTGGGGTGCGAGGAGGGGTTCAGGTCTCCTTCAGCTGATGGCCACCCTGGAACATACAACCACTAGATGCTGGGGCCAAGAACAGTCCTTCCTGGGGCTGAGAGACTGTTGCTGAACCTCAAATCCACCACCTCCATTCTCGAATGAAAGCTCAGCCGTCTCACGATCGTGCCACCTGCACATCGACCTGAGGAAGGGGCCTGGCAGTGTTGTCCCCATTTGTAGGAGAGAACAAGGTGTGGATCAGCCCCGGATGACACAGCTAGAGCCAAGCCAGGCCTCTGGGTTTCCAGTCAATAGTGTGGGCTCCAACCCAGAAAGATGCGGGTTCAAATGCCGACCCTCCCCCATAGCAGTGTGACCTTCTACAGGTCCTCACCTCTCTGAGCCTTGGTCTCCTTGACTGTCAGTGGGGTAACACCAGTGGGGACCTCACCAGGTGAGGGCTCTACAGTGACGATGCTCTTTGTCATACAACTCGTCTGAGATCACACAGCTGCTAGGTGGCAGAGCTAGGGCTTCGCCCAGGCTGCTCTGGCTCAAAGCAGACACTTTCTACATCTCCATTTGACCTCTTCGAGCCACAGGGCCCAGAGAGGGGCCTCACCTCCCTCCCTCCCCTGGCCTGAAGCCAGTGCCACCCCAGGGTGAACCAAGTGTTCCTAGAGCAGGGTCACAACAGAGGAGCCCTTTAGCCACATCTCCTCTCCCAGACTCACCTGAAGCCTCAGAGGCCTGCAGGCCCTTGGCAGGGCCCGGCCACCGCTCTACAGAGTGGGGCTGTGGGATGGTGAAGGACAAGACCTTGGTCCCCTGGGGCATCGTCCCCATGTGGATGCTGTGGCTGGGCTGGGGCGGGTCCAAGTACAGGTTCACCTTTAAGGGAGGAGAGGCACAGCAGAGCCAAGGGTTGGGGCAAACCCACCCAAAAGGCCTCACCTTCATTCATGCCATCATTCAGGCGCTCAACAAACATGCCTTTGCATAATAAATAATACCTTTTAGTGGAACCCTTGGGTGGGGGCCAAGCACTGGGCCAAGGGCTTACATATCCTTTCATTCTCTCTTTATGGCAGTCCTGAGAGGGAGGGACCATATGCCTATCTTACAGAAGGGGGAACTGAGACTCAGAGAGGTTGAGTCACTTACTCAGAATCTCCAGCTGAAAAATCCTTGGGCTGGGATTATAACTCTGCTTTGACCCCAAAGTCCATGGTTTTCCATATTCATAATTTTATTAATAATATTTGTTATCATCTATCACAATAATATTGTAATCAATCTAATATTTAACACAGAACAAGTATAATTATATTACAGTAATATAATAATTAATATTTGTTATTAATAAAAATATTTCCAATAATTATCATTACATTGATAATAACAGCAATTAACGACTTTGAATGAATGAGTCAATCAACAAGTAAAGGAATTATCTCTCAGTTGTAGCAGATCTCCAACATTTGAGGATGGATTTCATATGGTAAATAGCCTAGCGTTTGGGAGAGAAGTAGAGAGTCAGGGAGATGGCCAAGGAAGACCTTCTGAAGTTAAAGACCCAGTGGTTTAAAGCAGGGTTGGCAACTATGGTCTGTTTTCGTGAACAAGGTTTTAGTGAACACAGCCACGCTCGCTTGCTTCTGTATCGTCTGTGGTTGCTTTCATCCTATAACAGCCGAGATGAGTTGTTACCATGGAGAATATATGGCCCACAAAGCTGAAAATATTCACTATCTGGCCCTCTACAGAGAAAGTTTGCTGATCTCTGGCTTAGCGCGTGGGCTCTGCAGTGCCTGGGTTCACACTGAGGCTCTACCACCACCCTCCTTTGAGTGCTAGAGCAGCTGACTGAACTCAGCTGTCTGTGCACAAAGTGAGTGCTCATTAAATAGCAGCCACCACCCTCACATTCATCACCATCGATATTATAACTATTACCATCACCATCATCATCACCATTGTCATATATGTGGCCATCACGGAGGCAGGTCCCTAAAAAAGCTACTCTCCTATGGTGCCTCAGTGTCCCCTGGTCCTCATGACGTCAGGCAGCTTATCTTATTGCCCTCTGCTACCCTAAGGTCAGGAGTGGGCAGTTCAGGGTGGGCTCCCAGGCCCACAGAAGGCAGCCTCTCCCTGCTTAAGCTGCTCTTCACGTCCTGACTGCGGCAGAAAAATCTACTCCAAAGTGAGGGACAATGGCTCCTGCTGCCTCCCCGCCTCTTTCAGGCCCAGCCTCTGATGAGAACAAAGCTGGATTTTAATAATCCCCTTGGCCATCTGCTTAGGCCCGCCTGTGGGGACTTGCCCACCAGCACCCCTCTCCTCCCAAGGTGACCCAAATCTGGGGGAGGCCCGGGCCTCCTGCGTTCTCCCCCCCGCCCCACCAATCAGCCAGCCTCAGCCCCGGCCCACCAAAGGCCCAAGGTCGGGGAGCAACGGGAACAAACTGCCCTCAGCACCTCTGTTTGCACAGAGGAACCAAAGGCCCGTGCAGAGGTCCAGGAAGCGGGGAGCTGGGGTGAGTGTGGGTTTGCCGAGCTGCTCAGGCTGGTCCCTCCCTGGACCCGTCTCTGGACACAGGCAGGACCCACCCCCAGGGCCCCCGTTTAAACCAGGGTGTCCCACGGTGCTCCCTGAGGCTGGATTGGCTCCCTCAGGGGCGTTAGGCAGGGAAGGGTAGATGAGTGCCGGAAACACTGGGTTAAATAACTGACTAATCTCAGCACAGATGGGTTCCTCACAGCCTTTAAAATGCTAATGGGCTTTATGAATGGGGCGGGGAGTGGAGAGACTAGGAAATGCTTCTCCAACTCCTCCAAACACACAAACCTCCCTGGCGCCTCTCCTCCCTCCCCCCACATCCTTACCCTCCCCTCCCCCTCCCCCCTTCCACTCCCACCCTCACCTCCACCAGGCGGCCATCAGAACACACACTTTAGGAAAGGCAGTTGTATGTCATCCCCCCCTGACTCTTTCTGGGGTAATTTCCGGTCTCAGCCCCTCCAGATCCCCCTACAGCTGAGGTGGGGGCCAGCAGCTGGAGGGAGGTGGCAACACAGCTGCAAATGCAGGACACCCCCATAAACTCTGGCCCTAAGCTAGTCACCGGGCAGTGACTCCTGACCAGCCCTGGCTCCCTGCCCGCACCCCAGACGGGATCCAGTAGTGCCCCCCCGGCCCGGCCCTGGAACTCCCTGGTCAGCCTCCCCAGTGGCAGAGCTCACAATCATTTAGTCTGGCTCTGTTAAAACTAAAAAAATAAATAAACTGATAAACCTAAAAAAAAAAAAAAGGTGGGCTGTGGGCTATTGGGCTCAAACCCCAGCTCTGGCACCTACTTGTTGAGTGATCTTGAGCAAATTCCTTAACCTCTGTGCCTCAGTTTCCCCCATGGTAAATGACTGAGGACAGTGGTCTGTAAACATCATGTATTACTACTGATATTATCACTGTAACATCATCATTCTGCCTTGTCATGCCTCTGCCACATACCCACATACCCAGGGCCCGAGCTGGGCTCGCCCAGGCACGGGGAAAGTAGTGCCCGCTCTGGAACCAGGCAAACATAATTTAATCCCTCACTTTTAATCCCTTACAAGCCGTGGGATATTGAGCAAACCACTCCACCTGGCTGAGCCTCAGTTTCCTCTTGTGAAGAGGATCAAATGACAGGACTCTGGCAGTGTACTCAGCCTGGGGCCTGGTACCTTTTTACTGCTCAGCAAATGCCAGTCTCCTTCCCCTGGTCCCCACCCACTGCTGCTGCCCTAGAGCCAGGCCTGGGGTCCAGCCCTCCTCCTGGGGGCTCTGAGAAGAGTGCCGCGGGCCCCGGGGAGGTCACTTCAGCCAGCTCAGTTAAGCCGGGGGGAGCAGTACCGCTTCCGTCTCTGTGAACTGGGCTCCCTGGCAAGGGCTCTGAGTAGGAAGCTGCTCTGGGGTTTCCCGAACCTTCGGGGGTAGAGTCTACAGAGCTCCAGACACAGTGAGAAGCCCGGCTGGAATCTCGACTCCCTCAGGCTCTGTGGAGCCCGGCAAGGCCCCTCCCCACTCAGGCTCCACGTCCTCCTCAGCCCTGCCTGTACTGCTTCCCAGGGCGTGGAGAGGATCGTCCTGCTTCCGGAAGAGTCCAGCTTACCTGTGCTCACCCTTCTCTTGAGGAGAGCCCTCAGGCCAAGGGGTCATTCTTCCAGAAAGCAAGACCAGGTGAGCTAGTGCTGAACCATTCCTGGCCTCTCCAACCTTTCCTCCTCTGCGCCCTCACACACGCAGGGGTCTGGGTCACCAGCCAGGCTGGTGTAGGTGCACGTGGTGAGTCCCCACTGGGACGGGGAGTGTCCAGGAGACGCACACAGCTGTGCTCCCATGGTGTCCCCCTGCCTGGCACACATGGGCACCCAGTGAACACCTTCATATTAACACCATTAATCATAATAATATTCCCTAACTCTTAGGAAGTACTTGCCAGGTGCCAGGTACATACTTTCCATACACGAACTCATTCCTTTAAATAAGTAAAGGGGGAAGGAAGCAAAGGAGGGAGGGAGGAGATATTCCCAGCCTCTGACCCTGACCTTGACCTTTGGCAACCTATGCCCCTCCTGGGGTCCCTCCTGGGGTGAGATAGGGGAGCTGAGGATTTGGACCCCATGACCAGTTCCTTTCCCCTCGGACCTTCTAGGAGCCTGCGGCCATGAAAATGTGGTTTCCCCGGAGAGGATGCCTTCACCAAGCCCTCTACTACCCCCATCCCTTCGGCCCCTGAAACTGCCTCAGAGAGGTGGAAGAAGCCTTAAGACATGGGGCGGGGGGGCGGGGGGGGGAAGGGGAGCCCATTGGCTCCTAGGAGGCCCGATTAACCCCCTTTTACAGTTGTGCCCAAGGAGGCCAGGATGGAAAGGAGCTACCCGGGTCAGGAGGTGGGTATGAGCACGCAGAAGTCCTGCTCCTAGAACAGGGCCCCTTCGTTTCCTCATCGTGGCTGCCTCGGCGACATTTCACAAAAGAAGCGTCGCTAGATGGTGGAGGGCAGCGGCCTGGCAGGGGACAGCCCGGGCTGGGGCGGGGGGTCGTGAGAGGGAGGGTCTGCATCTCTGCACCCCACCTCCCACCCCGGTACCCCTCCTCCGCTGCTGCCTGATGGGGCAAGAGGCGGGGAGAGGTAAACAGGAAACCAGGAGGGGCTGTGAGAGCCCCACTTCCTGCCTCACCTCAGAAAAGGGGAAGGTCCCAAGTGCAGAATTCACAGCTTCCCCTAGATGGGGTGGAGCCTGGGCAGGGTGGGGGTGGTGGATTCCCACCCCACCCCCCCACCCCCACACTAGACATTCAGTGAGGAGAGAAGCTGTGGGTGAGAAGATGGGGGAGGAGAAAGGCAAAGGTGTGATCTGACAAGTATCAGCCTCAGGGGTTGAGCAGAAATTCTGTGCTACTCCCTTGGGGCTCGAGAGCCCGAGTAACTTCCTTAAGGTCACACAGCTAGTCAGTAATGGAACCAGGAGTTGTGCCTAGGTGGTCTCACTCCAGAGCTCATCTAGAAGGAGAGAGCTTCTGGTGAAAATTCCTGGGCACCCTGGATTCCAGCATTCAAGGACTCAACGTTCATCAACAGTAAAGGAGATCGAGCCTGGAGAGGGCAAGGTCACTGCCCCAGGTCACAGAGTGACCTTGTGGTAGAACAAGGAAGGACCGGGTTCCTCTATCCCCAGGGTCTGCCGAGCGCCCGGCTCCACCCCACCGGGCCCAGTACCTTGGCTCCGAGGCGCAGCTGGTCGATGGTGTTCTCAGCCTCAGCGTACTTGGTGAGGAGCTTGTGGTAGTCTTCCTGCAGGAGATGGGGGTGTGCGATGAGGTCACGCACCAGGCCCCTCACTGTGAGACCCCTCGCAGGGAACCCATTCCCCAAAGGGGGCCTCTGGGTGCCTCGGAGTGAAAGAGCTCTGTAGTGGTAGCTCAGCAGACCCCTTCAGGCTCCCGTGCAATACACACCCCCACGGCCAAATTCTGGGGGGTCGGAGGTGGCAGGACAACTCCTCCACCATCCCTTCTTCTACATCTCTGACAGTGAGTCAGGGATGGGGGCCTTTGGGCTGGTTCCCCTCGATGCAACACCGTAGCTACTTGCTTATTTGTCCGAACTCCCTGCCCTCATCTGTCTTCCCCACTGCTCCGTTCCCAGGAATTAAGTAATATGTGCTTAATAAGTATTTTTTAATGGCTGATTGAATCATCTAAGCGTCCGGAAGTAGAAAAGTAGAAGACTTGAAAATCACGGTTGCCTTTACTCAGAGTCACTATTGGCCATAAACAAAACTGAAGAGCTTCTTAAAACATGTCATTACAGGGGAAAAGCAAGAACAAGTGTCACTGGTCGCCTTTGAAGGAGGCCAGGGAACTGACGCATTGTTCTGAATACTGGTAATTAGAAGGGCAGAATCAGGCGTTTCTCCTGTCTTTCCCACGTGAACGAGGCCTTGGTAACCAAATAGTTGATGAGGGCAAGTTTCACTTTATAGAAGATTTCCCGCAAATAAATGCTAGCATTAGGATACTACCACTCTGTCACCCCCAGTGAAAGGCTGGATCAAGGCAACGACCATCAGGGGTCCTTAACACCACAAATGAGAGACCAGCAGGCAGTTTACACCTCCTGAAGGCAGCACCTATGATGGGCTCTCCAAAAAAAATCCCTACCAGCACAGATCTCGTGATCTGGGGGGAAATAAACAGACGACGACAACTCGAAAACGCCTCTGCCTCTAACTGGGCAAAACACAGGACGCAGAGAAGACGACACAACACATGAAGAAACATCAGAGAGTGTATCAGCAAACCCCAAAGTGTGGGAGAGTCTACAGGACAGAAACCGGTTTCCTTAACAAATAAATTACAAGGAAGAAAGAGATGTGACAAAGAATGCAAACAGAAAGGCAGGCTGGGGAGGTGGTGCGCAGAGACTTGAAAAGGCACATCGACCGCATACAATATCTGAGCCGCGTTTGGATCCTGATTCGAACAAACCAAAATAAACAAGCCATTTATGAGACAGAGTGGGAGACGTGAACACTGACTGGACGTTGGATGACATTAAGGAATTGGTGTTAAGTTTTAGGTATGCTGATAGTATGGTTATCTTTAAGAGAGATTCCTTATCTTTAGACATACACACTAAAATATTTAGGGGTAAATGATTTGAAGCCTGAAATTTGCTTCAGAATACTCCAGTAGGATGAGAGGAGGAACAGGTGAGGCCATAGATGAAAAAGGTTGTCAGGGGCTGGGCGATGGGTCCATGGGGGTTCGTTATACTGTTTTCTCTCTTGTATATATTTTGAGTTTTTCATAGCAGGAGTTAAAAACAAACAAACACGGCCTACCCTTGCAGCATGAGTGAAATCACTGCTTTTTTGAGCCAAGGGCTTGGGACTGTCCTCATCGCAGGGACCCCTGGCCGAGCCCCAAGGCCCCCCACCCCGACCAGCCTCCAACCCAGACCAACAGGTGCCTTGGTGTAGAAATGAGTTGGGCTTACCTGGAGCTGATGGACCAGCTTGGTGGCCTGTTCGGGCGTCTGAAATTCTCGGGGTACCCTGGTGGTGGGGTGAGTAGGAGGGAGGTCCTCTCCCGGGCAGACTTCTCTGCTGCTTGACAGCAACTCCCGCACGATCTCGGCAGGTGACTTGAAGATCAGTGGCCTGGCAGGGCCCTCAGGCAGCCTGCTGTGGTTCCTGGCTTTGGGGGGGCGGTAAGTCTCATCTTTGGGGAACTTAACCCGGGGTCCCACCTTGGAGAAATCAGGGAGCGGGTAGTTCAGCCTCCCCCGGCCGTACTTGGGGGCATCAGAAGATGAGTGACCAGCCAGAGTGGTTCCCAGCCTGGGCGGCGGCCTGTCCTGCCGAGCTGGCCTAGGTGGAGGCTTCAGGGGGCTCATGGAGCCGGTGAATCGGGAAGGGAGCGGCTTAGGTGATATCCGTGTCCGCTTCCAGGATTGGTCCCCGGGCTGAGGGCCTGAGAGGCTAGTGGTTTCTTTCCTCCATCTATCTGCAGGACACTGGACGCTCTGGGCTGGAGGGGCTGAGGACTCCAGGAATTCCGTGGCCGTCGCCAGAGTAACGCTTCCTCCAGTTCTATCGTTTGGGTTTAGGAGGTGGTGGCTGGAGCTCTGGGGTGAAGATTCTGCCAGGGCAGCGGGCGGGGGGACATCAGTCTCTCCTTCCCAGGTAGAATCCAGACTGCCACTGGGGTTGAGGCTCACAGTTCCACTGGTCCATGACCTGGCAGAGCTGAGGTCAACAGTTGGGTTGACCTCAGAATGTTCTCGAAGTTTGTCTCCACTGGCTTGTTGGGCAGAAGCCACCCAGCCTGTGGGTTGACCCCAGCCCAGAGCCATGGGGCTGGTGTTCCCATTGCCCCCCGAGCTGAGATCAGTCTCATACCCCAACCTTGGGGAGCTCTCTCCAGCTTCCTGGACCTCAGGACCTCCCAGGGCCTCATCTGGCTCCTCTTCAGGCATGTCCAGTTGAGGATCCTGCTGCGGGGGCCAGTTGAGTGGCAAGTTGGAACTCTCTGGGCTGTCCACATCCTCTGCTTCAAACTCTGGAAAGACAGGTCATTGCATAGTATACGCCAGGTCTGGACTCACTGCGTCACATTACCTAGGCCATCTCACTCCTCTGGGCTTTCATTTCCTCATCACATGGTGACGGCAAGAAGCCCAGCGATCCCCCCCCAGGGCCAAATACTTTTCGAACACATCCTCTAGTTGTCTCAAAGGTCCTCCAAACTCAATCCTCAAACCTGGTTGTCCCCCTAGTGTTTCCTGTCTCAGCAAATGGAAACGTTATCCCACCCAACTGCACAAACCAGAAACCTGGTAGGCATCTTTGCCATCTCCCTCCCCCTATCCCCCGCAATCCAATCTGTCACCTGGTCCTGTCCTGATTACCTTCTATGGTGCTCTCAAACTCACCTGCTGCTCTAGAGTCCAGAACCACCAGGTTTGCCCAAGTCTACATCTTCTCTTGCCTGGACCACTGCAGCAGCCACCTAATCATCTCAATCCTCACTCTTATTCTCCATATGAAAACACTTCACTGTCTTCCTGTTGTTCCCAGGAGATAGCTGAACCTGGTCCTAAGGTCCCTGTCTCCACCCCCCATTAGCCCTCCTGCTCCATCTCTTTCCATGGTTCCCCTCAGTCTCTCCCTGCTCTAGCCATGCCACATCCTCTCCTACCACAGGGCCTTTGTACATGCCTATCCCTCTGCTAGGGTCCTCTCTCCCTCCCTTTGTCTAGTTAACTCCTATTTGTCCTTCATACATTAACTCAACCTTGACCGCATCAAGGAAGTCTTCTCTGATCTCTCTAACTTAGGTCAAAAGCTCTCTTTTATAGGCTTTCAGATGACTGAATACCTCTACTTTGAAATATTTATTACAGCTGTAGTTTTCCATTTATTTATGTGATTCTTTCATTAATATTTTC
>NC_041222.1:11127939-11169210 GCF_002837175.3 Physeter macrocephalus | reverse complement strand
ACCCTAAACAGTGGGGTTTGGGGAGCTTCCCAGTTGATGAATATATCTATGTGCTGAGAGGGTGGCTCATCCCATCTCCATGGGGACAGAGGCTACTGCACTCTGGACACTTCAGGACCTCACTTATACACCTCTTCATCTGGCACTGGTCATTTCTATCTAATCTAGTAAAAGAGAAAGAAGAAGCAATCTTTTTTGACCCAACCCAAGGCTACCACTTACTTCAAGTCTTCCTTAATCCCCTCCCTCACCTCCAACTAGAGTAGATCACTTCCTTCTCCAAGCCCTGGTGTTTGACCAGGTTCATACCCCTGCTGGAGAGCCAGGAATTCTCACTTGCGTCACTTACGAATGTTTTTGGCTACAAGCAGCAAACTCATCCATCAGTGGCTTAAATAAATCAGACACTTAACTATCCCACTTCATAAGAAGACTAGGAGTCCAAGGATCCAGTGAAATCCAGTCAGAGGTCCAATGAGATCTTTCAAGAGAACCAGTCTCTTCTCACATTTTGGTTCCTCCTTCCTAAGCTGTTAGTTTTCTTCATTTTCACTCATGTCATCTCAGGGTCACAAGATGGTCATAGCAATTAGGCATAAATCCTCATACCAGCCTCCCAAAGAAGAAAGAAAGGGCATGAGCAATAAAGTCTTCTCCTTCTGAAGCTCTATCTTTTCTGTGGATATTGAGGCCCCCAAGCAGATGTCCCCTTAAGTCACGTTGGCCAGCACTGGGGCCAGGAACACTCACAAAGAGGGATGGGATTGCCAGGGCTGCCTTAGACAAACGGTAATTCTTCCGGGGGCTGGGAGAGGGAATCTCCGCCCTTACCGCATCCTGGGGAGGGGGTGGAGGGTGGAGAATGGCTTTTGGGCTCTGAAGCGGCCAACCTTGACCATCCATTTCCCTTGGCAGTCAGTTTCTCAGTGCATCTGCACCTCCAGTACCCGGGCCCTTCTTGCAGACCTCGCAGGAGGCAGCCCTCCTCTCTTCCCCCTCTCAGGAATGCTGAAAGTCCCCCCAAGGGGCTGGAGAGCGCTCAATAAATGTTTTATGAATAAATGACAACAAAAAAGAAGAAAAGGTTTGGTTTTATGAAGTGAAGCAGGAAGGGGGAGAATTTGGAGGAAATGCGTTTCATAGACTTAATGAACAATAGAACACATAGATTAGGAATTCTTTGCCGGTAGCCCATGACTGAGTGTCAGGGGGTTCCATGAACCCCTGAAACTGTAGGGAGAGCGTAGACGTGTATATGAATCTTGGGTATGGAGTGTCCTTGGTTTATGTCGCATCCTGAAAGTTTCTGCAACCCCCAAGAGACCTAAAAGTCCCACCTCGAATGGCCTGAGATGATACTCTTCAATTACCAGAGGGCAAACCCGGAGGCAGCATCCTACGGTGAATTATAACCTAACTGATCAGAGCAGCCAGGGCACCCAGTTCCTGGGGCTTATCCCTGGACGGCAGCCTTCTCCATCCCTTCTCTTTTTAGGAAGCCAGTGCAGAGCTGCCCTTACTCTGCCTCCCAGCACAGCCTGGAAAGCGTCTCTCACGCTGACTCACTAGCATCCTCCCCCGAACAATTGTCTGCAGGCTCCATCACTCACTCTTGCTGACACACTGGCCTGGAAAGAGCTGATTCTAAGTGAGTGGCTGTGTGGGTATATAGGGAACACTGGGGGGAGGGGCTGAGGAAAGGAGAAGGTGGGGAGGTAGAGGGGGTATCCACCATACAGAGTCACCCCAGCCTGGAAAAGGGAAGGGAAGTTTACCTGTGGATGCTGGTGAGATACCTGTTAAAGTCTAAGCAGCCTCTGCAGAGCGCAGAGCTTGCGCTTGGGAGTGGGGGCTTGAGAGAAGTCCTTCTCCTCCTCTCCCTCAGTGAGCAGCTTCTTCTCACTTATCAGGATGGAGAGAAGCCTGCTGAGTCTGCTTTGGGAGGCTGAGTGTGCTAATCGGAGGATAGCACCCCAGGCATAATTCAGTGTGTGAGACCAGGCCCAGGAGAGCTTTCTCTGTTCAGCCTCCCTGGTATGCACCCTGGTTAATGCCTGGACTTGCTGTGTGATCTTGGGAAACTCATTTGGCCTCTCTGGTTCTCGGTTGGAAGTTACAGGGTTGCACTACATCATCTGACTGCACAAAGGTTACTCCGGGAGGGTTCCAGTGAGGGGTCTGAAAGGCTGGGAGAAGAGGCCCCCAAAGAGGAAACAGAGGGACCCTGGCCTCTGGACATCTCATACCTATGATTCTCCAGCATGGCTGCCCTTTAGAATCGAAGAGCTTGGTAAATATCAGGATTGCTTCCATACCTACTGACTCAGAATCTTGCAGGGGGTGGGGACTGGAGCGAGGACTTTCAGAAAGCTCTCCAGGAAATCCTGAAGCAGCAGGTGTTGGAGATCCAAGATCTGAGCCAACCCATAGAGCTGCTAACCACTTCCTTCCCAGCTGCCCTGCCGCCCACGTGGGAGATGCCAATTCCAGAAGGCAGTCTTCCCTTCAGAGGGAAAGAAAAAGCCTTCTGAATCCCAGAATCTCTGAGAACAATGGGGTGCACATCTCAGTGGGTCCTCCGCGGGCAGTGAATCCCCGGCAGCCGGCCGCTTGGAGCACATTCCGCTCGCACACATCTGTCGCGCTGTGCTGCCAGTCTCCTCTGAGAAGCATCATTTCCAGAGCCACAAGTCTACGAAGATCCTGGGTGGAAATATCACTGTCATTGAGATGGTGACAGACACAATACCAAGAACAGTGTACTTATTATCACTGGAGGAAAACATTGAATGGGTTTCTGAATAACCTCGGAATGGCTCAGCATGCAGGAATTCATGATAAAACGTGGCCTCGCTCCTCTCAGACGTGCCCTTGGCACCATTGGTTTCTGAAATTTGCATTCCTAGACGGAAGATGGGGATGCAGAGAGCCAGCGGCTGAGATGGGGTGGGGAAAGGAAGGGTTCAGACGAGTGCCAGGTGGTGGTGGCCTAGGGAACAAACGATACGGCCTGGAATTGTTTCGTCACGATGACAGACTCTGTGTGGTTTCAGAAAAAAGGAAATTTATGACCACACACGAAAGAGCCCTGAGCTATATCTGATTCAATGTCATAAGGAGCCTTTCTCCAGCTTCTGGTTCTGCTTTCCTCTGTGGGAGCTTTAGTGTTGGCTGGGCCCTCCCATTGTGGTGGCAGAGATGATCCCCAGTGGCTCCAGGCCACCAGCTTAGCCACTCCAGAGAAAGGATTCCTCTTTGTCTAGAAGATCCAGCCAAAGTCTGAGGGTGGAATCTCATTTCCAGGTGTGTCATCTGAATTCCCAGAGCAAAGCAAAGCACAGTGGCCAGGCCTGGAGCCAAAAGGCGAGGTCAGCCCCACTCATACCACATGAACTGACAGGATGGCAATGGCGTCTTAAGGGAAAATTAGGGTGCTGCTATTGAAAGAAGGGGGGGCCAGATGCTGAGAAGGCACTCAGGAGCTCTTTCCGATCACCACAGCAGGTATGGAAAGTGCTTGCTTTGCCTATGCTGTGCTCACTTCTACCATCGATCTTCCTAGATGGATACTTCTTTACCTGCTGGTTATATGCCTTGGAGGCACAGCTGTGACCCCTATCACCTTGACACTAGCAGCTCGAAGCTTACTATATAGTAGGAGCTTAATAAATGTGAGTGGAATCATGTAACTAGCACAGAAGTCAGATTAGAAAATCCTGAGTTTTTGTCTTGATTCTGTCTCTAATTTGTATGTCAGCTTTGAATATTGCTTCTTCGCCTTGGGCCTCTTTCTAATATACTAGATGAGGGGTCGGCAAACTTTCTCTGTGGAGGGCCAGACAGTAAATACTTTAGGCTTCGTGAGCCATAGGGTCTCTGTCACCGTCATTCAGCTCCACCTCTGCAGCATGAGAGCAGACAGATAATAGGTGAACAAATGGGCATTGCTGTGTTTCAATAACGTTTTATTTACAAAAACAGGTAATGGCCCAAATTTGGCTGTCTAGCCAGAGTTTACCACTCCTCTAGTAGATGATTGTTCCCTTTAACGATTGCTATGTGACAGGCCACTCGGAAATACAGCAACTTAAAACAACAGGAGTCAGTTATTCTGCCCGTGAATCTGCAATTTGCGAGACTCGTCAGGTACGGCTTATCTCTGCTCCAGGCAGCTTCAGCTGAGGTTGGAGGATCCGCTTTCAAGACAGTTCACTCACCTGGTGGACAAGTTGGTGCTGTCAGCTGGGAATTCATCTGGGGCTGCCGGCCAGAGGCTTGATACATTTTTTTCCCAGTTTTATTGAAATATAATTGACAAACAGCACTGTATAAGTTTAAGGCGTAAAGCACAATGACTGACTTATAGATATCGTGAAATGATTGCAACAACAAATTTAGTTAACATCCATCATCTCATATAGACTTTTTTTTTAGAGAAAAGAAAATGGTACTTCTTCCTGCGGGCTTTTGCATAGGGCTGCTTACGCTTCCCCACAGTATGGTAGCTGTGTTCTAACAGTAAGTACTCCAACAGATGAGAAGTGGAAGCTGTCAGTGTCTCAAGGTCTGAGTCGGGAAACTGGCACAGTGCAGCTTCTGTCACCTGCTGCTATTGGTCGAGCAGTCACAGAGTTCACAGAGTAATTCCCACCTCTCAATAAAAGGAATGTCAAAGAATTTGCAGCCATATACAATTGATCACAATGACCTCTAAGGGCTCTGCTAGTTCAGATGCACCGTGGTATGAAGACTCAACAAGCTGACCTTGGATTCCAGGAGCAACTGTCTAATTCCTTAAGCTGACTCTGTAAGAGAGCATCATAACCCATACCTGAATCCCTCAGGTCCCTCAGCGTTTATAGTGCCCTGCAATCTCTCCCTCCTTCCCATCCCCACCACCACCCCTCAGAGCCACCTGAAGGTTGCAGTGGCCTCTTAACTAGTCTCTTGGTTCCCAGTCTATCCATGTACGCTTCCAAAGTCCTCCCCCAAAACATCTCTCTAGTGCTCCCTAATCAAAATCGTTGGTGACTTCCCACTGCCAGATTGGCTCCACTTTCTTTTCCAGGCTTACTTCTGAATACTCCTTTCAAGCTGAAAAGTCATATCCTTTGCCTGAAATGTTTAATTCTCTCTTCCATCCCTCTTACAATGAAATGGGACCCAGCCATTTAGGGCCAGCCTCTAAAAGTCCCTTGGTGCTTTTCCTAATCCTTAGGCTTTAATTGTGTGGTCTTTATTTTATGGTGGGAAGCTTAGGCCAACTTTGATCTTATCCTCTGTGCTTTTCTTATCCCTGTGCTATAGGCAGGGACCATAACTTATGCCTCTCTGTGGCTTTGTATACAGAGGGTGCTTGGAAAGGGCCTGGTGAATGGAAGCCAACAGAAATACAGATCTCAACCTCTTGTCACCCCCCTTCCTGCCTCCTTGTCGTGGGCAATCCCGGGAACCAGGGCTGCAACTTCCCTGGCTTATGAGCCTTCCTCCTGTGCCTCTTGATTCTGATTTCAGGTTATGAGTAATAGCAGCTAATCTTTCCAGGAAAGGCTTATGCATGTAAAGGAGTCCAATATCAGCTTATCCCAGAGAAAACTGAAGAGTTGCCTGCCCCATTAGAAACCAAGTTTCCTTTTGGCTTGGTTTGTTTCCCCAGCTAACTGGATTTTTGCTTCTAGTCTATGCCTTAACATTTAGGCCTAACTCTGACCTGGCCCCTTCCCAGCCCAGAACCCTTCACTTAGCAACCCGTGCTCCTCAGGATGACATTCAAGCTCCTCATCCTGAAGTCCTTCATGACCTGGTCCTCACGTACTTGTCCACCTTCGTTGCTGTCAAATGTCTCTCCTTGAATGAGTCTCCCCTTATTCCATTATATCATGTGCTTTAGTCACTCTGAATTGTTTGGAATCTCTGAAAACAGGAAGCCCCTTCAATGCCTTGGCACCTTTGCCTGTGCTCTTTCCTCTTCCTGGAATGGCCTCCATGCTGTGTCTGATTGAGACCAGGCTCTAATGTCACCACCTCCATGAAGCCTTCCCTCATTTTCCTCCTCCTCTTCCAACTGGGTTAGAATGTCCTTACTCTGCTCCTGTGGACCCTAGTGCTTCCCTTGGCCATAGCACCTATTACACTGGGTTGATGGCACTTAAAAAAAAATGTCTGTTCCCCTCTAGATTATGATCTCTTAGAGGGCAGAGGTTTGAGCTTTTTTCCACTTCCAAGGCCAATGCCTTGGCACAGCAAATGTTTACTGGATGGATAAATGGTTGCTCGTTACTTTGTAGACAATTTTGAAAAATAGAATAATAAATCTTAAAAGTCAAATAACACATTGGGGAGAAAAACAGTTGTTATATATATGATAAAGAGTTAATATATCTATATTACAAAAATCTTTTATGAACCAATAAGGAAAAACTTAGTCTGCAAAGAACATGAGGCTAAAAACATGAACACAAAATAAACACAAATGGCCAATAAACATATGGGGGGAAAAGCCCAATAAAGCCTTACACATGAAATATTATACCATTTCATGTTTCGTATTAGTAAATGTGAAAAATGGCAAGATTTGGTTTTAATGAGGTTGTGAGGAAAGCAGCACTGTCCTCCACTGCTGGTGGAATATTCCTGAGCTCATTTTGACAATATGTTCTAAAAGTCTTTTAAATGTGTAGGCTCTGCTAACCAACTATTCTACTAGAATTTTTATTCCAAGGAATTAAACAGTAATACACACACATCTTCACATACAGCTCCCATTAATTCCTCATTATTTTCTGATTGATCGCTCTGCCGCTAAGAATAGACTGACATTGCAGTCAAAGGAGCTGATAGTATCTCACCACTAATTCAGGAACAAGAGCAGAAAAGTCCTCAAGTTTGGCAGTGGTTTGATTATTGGCTACCAGCCTTTCTGGAAGCCTTTCTCGGGCTGCTCTAATAAAGTTGGTCATAATTTATACAGGATCCACAAATTCATCATCTGCTGTTCTAGTTGAAAAACATCCAGCAATTACTTGAAAGACCAGTTTGGGAGGAGAATTATGGCTTGGCAATTGGAAAGGGAAAGTATTTATTGAGCACCTCTGTGTGCCAAGAAGTTACTTATATGACCTCATTTTCTCTCTTGTTGGATAGCCAGCATTATCTCTGGTTTACTGATGGAAAAACTAAGATACCGTATAAGGAGGAAAACTGGGATATGTACCAGGTATGCCCCACTTCAAAGCCCATGGATTTTCCATTGGAGGACAGTAGACCAGTTCTTTACAACTTAGCACTTGGACGTGCCATTGGTTGTTCAAGCAAAGAAGATTAAACATAGTCTTCTGATTGTTCTTCATTAAACTGTATTGAGTGAAATACTGTATGATACCCACATGCAGTAGCTTCAAATCTTTTCTCAAGTACATAATAATAACCTATCATTCAAATGGAAGGAAAATAATCTGATTCTGAGCAAGAAGAGTGGAACAGGCTGTGGAATGGATTCTCAGGGCAATTTCCTTTAAGCAAGTACTCAACCAGAGTACCCAGATGTGTTGTGATAACCGTTTGGGAACAGACTGCCCTGTCCTGGCAGCTTGGAAGTTCCTCTGAAATGGTTCCTTTTGTGCACATTCTATAAGATAAACAGACAAGCCTTACTGCATCTGCATCATATCATAAGCAAATAATGGGGCTTCCCTGGTGGCGCAGTGGTTGAGAGTCCGCCTGCCGATGCAGGGGACACGGGTTCGTGCCCCAGTCCGGGAGGATCCCGCGTGCCGCGGAGCGGCTGGGCCCATGAGCCACGGCCGCTGGGCCTGCGCGTCCGGAGCCTGTGCCGCGCGACGGGAGAGGCCACAACAGTGGGCTGATGCCACAGTAGCTCTCCCAGAGCCA
The DNA here is from genome assembly GCF_002837175.3 of Physeter macrocephalus. Lineage (NCBI taxonomy): Eukaryota > Metazoa > Chordata > Mammalia > Artiodactyla > Physeteridae > Physeter > Physeter macrocephalus. The sequence continues at coordinate 11,161,320 of NC_041222.1, read as the reverse complement.
CAGGTATTGGTGTCTCATGCCTTAGAGCAGCCCTGTGATGGGCATAGCAAACCTGGACTTGGCTCTGTGACTGAGGTTGGGCAGCGAACAGGAAAGATCAAAAATATATCAGACTACTTAGAAGTGACTCACTGGGTCTTGTTTGTTTTATCGCTGTTGTTGTTTTGGGTAGAGTGGTTCAATTTGCAGTTAAATGTTTTTTTAAAAATTGGATTTGGTTTGTTAGAGGTTCGATAAATACATATAGTTCATGTGGGTCTTTGTTTGTTTATCTGTTTGTTTAGGTTTGTTTTTGCTTGCTTTAAGTTCAAATATCTGCTTCAAAGGTAGGGTGAAATATAAAATTATACACGGACATACGCACAGCAATATAGCCAAGGAATATAACTTTAACCACCCATAATAAAAATTAAATTATACCACCACATCAGCAGCCTCATTTTATCTTCTTGGTGTTCCTGCCTATCACCATTCTACAGATGGGGAGTTTATCGCAAAAAGTAATTAATGGACCTGTGGCTTGTCCAATATTATATCCAGTGGTTCTCAGTCTTCTTGCATGAGAAGATGCCTTTGAATACTGGAGTTTGGGGCAGGCCACTTGGTGGGGTTAAAAGACCTACTAAGATGAAGGGAGCAGAAATTACGGTACAATGGCTGCCAGAGTCAGAGAACGTTTTAGAGCATAAGGGAGGCAGTTAACATACTGTTTTCTGGAAGGAACCATCCATGCAACTATACCCCTCACCAAGTAAACTTCTTTAGTGCTCTGACCCCACCCCTTATATATTCTAGCCAAATACAGTAGTCAGTAGCCACATGTGGCTACTGAGAACTTGGGGCCATTCTGAATTGAGATGTGCTATCACTAAAATACACACATGATTTTGAAAATTTAGTATGAAAGAGAGAATGTAAAATATCTCAAAAATCATTTTTTCTATTGACTACATGTTAAATAACACGTAATCTGGATGTATTGGGTTAAATAAAATATATTATTAAAATTTATCTCACCTGGTTGGAGGTTTTTTTGTTTGTTTGTTTGTGTTTAACAGCTCTGACTGTATAAACTTCGTGCATATACTGAAAAAAGTGGTCAGATGTTCACTGTGCCATGACCTTAATAAGATCTAGAATTCAGAGTAAATTCCGTCCCCCAACAAGGATGAATTTCGATGCAAGCTTAGCTACTTATGTTTTTCCATGCCTCATAACCAATTTCACCATCAGTTGCCTCACCTAAAAAAAAGGAGGAGGGGGGAGTGAGAAAACAGAGCTTACTGAGTTGTAAAGACACGAGAGAGGAGAAAGGATTCTCTAGATGCTAAGTGCTGCATGCATGCTGGTCTGTTTGTCTCAATTCAGAGTGCTTATTTCTTTAAAACAGGCAGGGGCTGCCTTCCAAGCGCCCAGCAAGCTCTTGCTTTCACAAAGATGCACTGGCTATTACTCGGAGCCTGTTCTCTTCTAGGCATTTACAAATTGATTTGTTCCCGTGTTTCCAGGTAGAGAAGGTAAACAGCTGAGTAATGATCCATGGGTGAAGACTGGGAGTCCAGGGGGGGCTCTGTATCTGGAGGAAGAGGTGTGGAGTGAGGAGGAGATGACCCAGAGTCCCAGGGGAGAGCAGAGGCTGTGTGCATGGTGTCTACAGACTTCAAATAAACACCAAAAATGGAGAGAATGGGACAGAAAGAGCACTTGATTTGGAGTAAAACAGAGATGGGTCTACATTCTAGCTCTGTCACTTCCCAGCTGCATGACCTTGGAGAATTCACATCATCTCTTTGAGTCTCTTTCATCTATAAAATGGGAATAATAATATCTACCTTGTGGTATAAAATGTGCTTAAGTGTTTAGCATCTGGAGCCAGACTGCAATTTGTTAGCTGTATGGCCTTTGGAAACCTGTTTTGTAGAACAGATTTATGGAGGTATGACTGTCATAAAATAAACTGCGTATGTTCAAAGCATACAATTTTATAAGTTTCGACATATGTAAACACATGTGAAACCATCACCACCACCAAGGTATGAACACATCCATCACCTCCAAAAGTTTCCTCCTGCCCCTCCCACCCCTCCCAATAACCCTCATTCCCAGAAAACCACTGATCTGCTTTCTGTCATAATAGATTGATTTGCATTTTCTTTGTTTAGTTTTGGATACTTTCTATCACTATGTCATCAAGTTCACTAAAGTTCTCTGACGTATAATATGCCATGCATTTCCTCTGATGTATTTTTATCTCTGATGTTGTCGTTTTCATCTCTTAGAACTTCAGTTTGGGTATTTTGATCTTTTAAGTATCTTCCTTGTATCTACTTAACATGTCTATTCTTTCCTCTAGCTTCTAGAACATATGGAACAAAGTTTTAACGACGGTTTCAATGTCCTTATCTACTAATTCTATCATCTATGTCATTTCTGGGTCAGGTTTAATTGATTTTTCTCCTTATTTTACTGCTTTTGCATGCCTAGTCATTCTTTATTGGATGCCAGACATTACAAATTTTACCATGTTGTGTACTGGACATTGTTGTATTAAACAAACAAACAAATCTGAATAGCGATCATTTTAATTTAGGACACTTATAACCAGAAAAGATAAAATGTATAGCTTTTAAATTTTGTACACATTTAGCCCATCCACTTACCATCTTATCTGGCCAGGTCGTCGTTATATATTTCTAAAATATATTTTTGAGCTGTTTTTCTGGGATGTGGTTTAGTTACTTGACGGCAGTTTCATCCTTTCAGGGCTTTATTTTATGTTTTATTTAGCATGACCAGAGCAATATTTAGTGTTAATTTTCTCTGCTAATGAGGCAATACCCTTTTTAGTCCTTCCACTAATGCCCCATGTATTATGAGAGTTTTCCACTCTGGCTATTTCCAGTCTTGTGTGAACTCTCAGCCATGTTCCTCTAGTTCTTTCAGGAGGTTCTTTCCTCAGTCTTGGCAATTTCCACACATACATGCACTTGTCAGTAAACGGAAGACTTGTGAGTGACCCTCTGACAAGCACCAGAGTTCTCTCTCTGTTAAGCTCCCTTCTCTCTGGTACTCTACCTTACAAACACTAGCTACCTTGACTTTGTTGAACTCCCAGCTCTGTATCCTCAACTCAAGGAGCCTGAGTTGGGGATATCAGGCTCTACCCCATATCCCCATCAGCACTGTAGCCTAGAAAGTTTCTCCAGGCAGAAAGCTGGTGCATGCATAAGACACCTCCTTTGTTTCGCATCTCTCAGAGATTACTGTCCTTCGTTGACGGATAGCCAATATCCTGAGAGCTGTTGTTTGGTTTTTCAGTTAATCATGAAGGAAAATAAATCTGATCCCTGTTTCTCTAGTTTGGCCGGAAGTAGAAACCAGGAAAGTTACTTAAACTCTCTAAGACTCAATTTCCTTACCTATAAAATGCAAATAAAAATAGCGCCCATGTCATAGAGCTGTTGCAAGGATTAAATGCTTTAATACGTGAGTCTAATACATGGTAATTGCTCAATAGGTAGAAGCTATTATTTTTGTTGTATCAATCATTGTTATTGGGCTTCCCTGGTGGCTCAGTTGTTAAGAATCTGCCTGCCAATGCAGGGGACACGGGTTCGAGCCCTGGTCCGGGAAGATCCCACGTGCTGTGGAGCAGCTAAGCCCATGCGCCACAACTACTGAAGCCTGCATGCCACAGCTAGTGAAGCCCACACGCCTAGAGCCCGTGCTCCACAACAAGAGAAGCCACCACAGTGAGAAGCCCACGCACCGCAACGAAAAGTAGCCCCTGCTCGCCGCAACTAGAGAAAGCCCACGCGCAGCAACGAAGACCCAAGGCAGCTAAAAATAAATAAATAAATTTATTTCTTTTTAAAGTTGTTGTTGTTGTTATTATTATGTATGGATGGGTTTCTGGGATCTGTAAAACTCCTGAATTTTCAGTCCCAAGCACAGTACCTGACACTTCAGTGGTATTAAATATTTGTACCTTTACTACTGTATCCCAGACCTCTCCAGCAGATAGCTACTCAGCCTCGTACTTTGGAGCAGGTTTAGAATGACCTTTGAGATCTTTAACAGCCGTCATTTCTATGCCTCAAAGATCTAATCGATATTCTCATTGAGCAAATTAGCATTTGCAGCAAACATACTTCGCTCCGGATTTATTATGTCCCCTAAATTAACGTAACAAGGGTATTCGGAAGAGTAAACCAGAGTTTAATTCATATGAGTCAGGAGGTCAGTCTCTGAGTTAGAAGAGGAATTCAGGGCAAGAAAGAAAGAGCTGATTCCAATCCTTCCCAGGTTAACCATATGGGCAAATGAGATCGAGAACTCAGCTCTTTAAAAAAGGAGAGAAACCGGGCTTCCCTGGTGGCGCAGTCGTTGGGAACCCGCCTGCCAGTTCAGGGGACAAGGGTTCGAGCCCTGGTCAGGGAAGATCCCACGTGCTGCGGAGCAACTAGGCCTGTGCACCACAGCTGCTGAGCCTGCGCTCTACAGTCTGCGAGCCACGGCTGCTGGGCCCGCATGCCACAGCTACTGAGGCCCACGCACCTAGAGCCAACGCTCCACAACGGGAGAGGCCACTGCAGTGAGAAGCCCGCGCACCGCAGCGAAGAGTGGCCCCCACTCGCCCGCAACTAGAGAAGGCCCGCGCACAGCAACAAAGACCCAATGCAGCCAAAAGTGAATAATACATAAATTCGTTAATTTAAAAAAAAAAAAAGCAGAGAAACCTATTTGGGACATACAGTTGAAATGAAGGAAATAGTGGCCTAGCCTCTCCATCCCCTTAATTTCCAACTCCTGGCCTTCAGACATCTTCCCTGAGTGATGACGTGGGTGTTATCAAATGTGGTGTTTATAACTTTTTATGGACCAGACATCCTCTTTGCTCCTCCTGGAGGCCTGAGGAAAGCCAGCAGTTTGAGGCAGGTCACAATGTGTCACCTAAAGCAGTAGGACATATTCTAGGGCAGCCTCAGACGATGTCTACATTTCAGTGTTCTTATAAGACCTCTCCCTTCCCACCTGTTTCAATCATCAGAAATAGGGTCTGCTCCCTCCGTCACACCTTGCCCTAGTGTTGCAGAGACTTATGTCTCAGGGGCTTATTAATGCCCCACACATGTCCTTAAGAAGCAGGAGCCCACTGGTACTGCTTTATCTTGTGTAAGAAAAGTGGTTTTATAGTCATTAAAAACTAAAATTCTCATGCTCAAATCAGCGGGGACCACTGGTACACTGGTTTTGCATAATGGTACCTGCAGTTCATTAACAGTCATTTGCCCCTTTTCGTCTCTGAAATCAAGACAATCACAGACAGAATTTTCACAAATATCTGTACACTAAAAAGGACTAAGTTTGGTCCTGAAGGCTGTTCCAGGGCTGATGGGCTACGAAAGAAGCCATGACGTTCAGGGAGCGTGTCTGCGCTTAAACCTAGCCCATCATTGGGAACCTGCATTGATTCCTTTATTCAACAGTTATGAAAGAAAGGTCTAAGATAACCTCCTATTCTCAGATGGCTGCAGTTCAATAGGGATATAAGACAAGGACATAAATTATTGGAACTCATTGTAGAAGACGCTTAAGAAGTTGTATTGCATAGCAGTTAAGATTTAGAATTTTGGAGTCAGACCTGGGTTCACCTACTGGTTTTGGGACCTTGACTGTGTGTCCTTGGGCAAGTCATTTGATTTCCTGAGCCATTTTATTCCTCATTGGTTTCCTCTTTTGTAAAATGGAGAGAGAGAGCAGTTGTGTGAATGAAACAAGATGAGATACGTAAGTACTTAGCACATTGCTCCAAGTCAGCACTCAGTGTTAGCTATTATTATTCATTGTTTTTTTCAGTCCAGAGGACAGGATCTTAGATGGTTCCTCAGAGGCGGTGGCAGCCACTTGGTGGCTCCCTGGACCCCGGAGAGGGTGGAAGCTACAGCATTCTGATTCTGTTCCCTGTTGTCCCGATGTTTCAAAAAAAATTCAAAATGGTGCTACTTCTGTCTGGAGGCCTAAGCAGCCTCGGCATGGGGTACGTAAGCTCTGTGTCCACTGCTTTTCTTACCTTATGTTCCTTGACAATCACACAAACCCTGGGAGTCTCTCCTAACACCTCCCAATTTTGCCTGGGGTAGCAATGTGCCCAGTTAAAACAAACAAACAAACAAAACCCTTACTTTCCAGAGTCTCTCAAAGCCTTCTGACCAGGTTCTAGTCCAAGAGATGTATGCAGAAGTCTATAGATTGAGGTTTCTAGGGGAGCCATGGTTTTCCTGATAAAAAGGGACGGCTTTAAGCGGTACAAGGCACTTTTTCTCTTCCCTCTTTTTGTCTGACTCACAGATTGATGAGTGGAGAAGGAGGAATCATCTTGACCTCAGGGAGATGAAGGTCATACATTAAGGTTGGTAGAGCAGGAAGGTAGAAAAAGGCTGTTTTCTTGATGACCTCATGGAGCAGCCGCAGTAACCTAGGACCATCAAGCTCCAGGCTTCCTTTCCTACACAAGGAAAATAAATCTCTATTTGGTTAAGTAATTGCATCTCAGTTTCTGTTACTGAAGTCAGATTCAGTCTTAACTGATACACTGTCCCATCAACTATAGGAGCAGTTTGTAAACTTTAGTGAGCGTCCAAATCACTGGGGCGCTTGACACCAATTCAGCGTGGGGACTTCGCCCCAACGGACTCTCTCCTAAGTGGATCTGCAGTGGGGCCCTGGGACCAGTATTGTTTAAAAGCACCCTGGGAGCTCCCATTACAGATGTTCCATGTAGGACAATTAGAGAAACACCAAATTCTGAAAGTTACAATTAGACAATTAGGGAAACACACAAATTCTGGGTTTATGAGGGATTTTGTGAGCTGGCCTCTGCAACCTCTCCAGTCATCTCTAGCCACTCCCATTACGTGTAGTTCCCATTCAGTGACTTGACTTGCGCTGTTTCCAGGTCTATGAAGCCCTTCCCACCTTTCTGGGCCTGGATGCAGTCCCCAAGATGCAGCTCAAGCATCCCCTCACCTGGGAAGCCTTGCATGCACCCTTAGGCTGTGCCTGTTGTCGATCGTTGAGGAGCCCTTGAAACGTTCTGGATGGAGATAGAGTTCTGGACGATGGGGGAGGGAAGAGGAGAGACAAAATGTCTGTATGGACAGACTTGCCTGCCCACCTGTTCCCACTTCTTTGTCTGAACGGACGTGGGAGGATGGAGAAGACGACTTTGGGGGAATTTTTAATTTTATTGGTTTTAGTTTCAGTCTTCATCTTATAATAATTTCTAGAGTCTGGAATCCGTAGCCAGAGCTGAAAGCCTGCCCCAGAAATTCATTAGTTTTAGTGGGTTGTTTTCTCCTTTTCTCTTTTCATTTACATCTCAAGAGTCAGTGTCAACGCCGGGCATAATAGAAGCAATCAGACAGGTCCCAGTGGAAACCAGGAACACCTAATTAAATCCTAATATTTGCAGGTCTAGCTCTCAAGAGAGGAAAAAACATTGTCTAGTTTCATATTTATGGAGCTCATTCATTCATTCAATCATGCATTCACTCACTTATTCACTCCCTCACGCTGCACTGACAAGATTCTCTTGGTTACAGGGTGAGGAATCACAACTCACGCTGTCTTAAGTCAGAGGAAGGGAGTTCATTGGTTCATGTACCTGGAAAGTCCAAGAGTTCAACTGGCTTCCCACACGGGGGGCTTAAACTATGTCCCCAAGTATCTGTCTTCCTCTTCCTCTTCCTCTCCTTTTCTTTTTCCCTTCTCCCACCTCTCATCTTCCATCCTTCAGTCAGGCTCTCTCCTTGTGGCAAGTAAAAGAGCCTCCAGCAGCCCTAAGTAAGTATCCTAGCAGCTTAGCAACCCAGGGAAGAGAGATTGTCTACTGCTCGCCCCAACGGAAAAATCCCAGGGAGAGCTCGGATCTAGCTCATGTTACATGTCCTCGCCTGAAACCAATTTCTGTAGCTGGAAGTTTGGAATAGTCTGATTAGCTAGGCCCGGGGCACATGGCCATGGTGGAGAGTGTGAGTGGTCAAGTTCAGCGCCATCTAATCGCAAGGAGTGTGTACAGGATACTGAAGAGACATAGCAAACAGATTCTACCATTCAACCCATCCATGCATCCATCCATCTATCTACCTTCCATCCATCCATCCATCCATGGATCTGTCCATCCATTGTTCTATCTAATAAGCATTTATTTAAAGCTTTTTCTATGCTTGGCACTATATGGGCACTCATGTACAGATCACCTACCATATAGCTAAAGGGCAGGATCAGGGCTTGGTCTAAAGTAAGTGCTCAGTAAGTGTTTGAATGAATGAATAGATGACCCTCAGTCTTAAGCCTGGGCCATCAGAACAATGAGGATGCCCCTGACAGAAAGTGAGAGTGTGGACAGGAAAAGTGGTTCTCGGGTGAAGGGGGCTGTGCTGGGCAGAGTGCTTGCATGTCTCATGTTGCCCCCAGAGTTGTCGGTGCCACCACTGCTCCCCTGGCAGCAGGAGAGCCAGGCAAGGCTGGGAATTATCTGCCGCTCTGCACTGCCAGTCTCAGAGGCTGGGGACTCGAGCAATTTTTCTGAGCCATCAGATGAATAAATATTTAGGAATGAGAGTCAGCAGGGAGAAGTGATGGGATTTAAACGGTGATACAATATGCCGGGCTGCTTTGGGGAGGCCTAATAATGGGCAGGACAAGAAACTGGGAGGACAAGAGCCCAGCGTCCAGGGCACTACTCAGCCAGCGACTTCGTTCCTTGTTCCCTTCCTCTCCCTTGGGGATGTTCCCAGGGAAGGGAAGGACACCCTGCCCTACTCTCTTTTGGGCTGTTATGTCCATCAGCTTTCGGAGCACGTCACTGGGTATTCTGCGTACCCCCAGTGATGGGAAATGTCCTGGTCTTTGCTATAAGAACGTCCACCCCCATGCTTGCCACCCAGCTTTAAATAAACATTAGCTCCACGCAGCCCACAGGCTGAGTGGGGTGGGAGCTCAGAGGTAGTTGAAGAGTCAGTTGAGCATTCTCAACTTTTAATGCATTCATTCATGTGTTCAACTGTTAATTTACTCATAAATGTTCTCTTTCCTTCATTCATTCGCTCAACAAACATTGGTGAGCCACATCATTAGCGGCCTGCCCAGATCCCTTCTTACTCTTTCTGTGCCCCATACCCTCTCCTTAGGTGTGCCTTCTCTTCTGACAGCCAGCATCTGTAGGTCTTTGGGGGAATTTACATCCTCGAAACCCCCAGGGTGACTTTACCAATGACAGCGGAGTGCAGTAATCAGAAAGCCCCAGACCCCTGGCTTCTAATCAGGAAAACTGAGGTGTAATTTACACTCCAGCATCCCCCAAAGGATCAGGCTGAAGCTGCCCTCTGAGGGATTTTGTCTGAAATTCCATCCTTGCCCAGAGGGCTGGGGCTAGGGCGAGGCAAGTGAGGCAATGGGGTGCAGAATTTATGGGGACCCTTATTCTCAGGTTTGTGCACAAACCTCCACACATTTTGCACCCTGGGCACTTGGTTCCTGCAGCCCTGCACCCTGCTTGCTGGCCCTCTTCCTCTTCCCTATCTGCTTCCCCTGCTCCTTTACGGGGTTCCCCTGGGAGTACTTCCAGAACTACCTACGCGCCAGCAAATCTTCATCTCAAGGTCCGTGTATGGGAAATCTGACTGAAGTCAACTGAGTAAGTGCTGTCTGCTGGAAACTGTCCTGTGTATACAGAAAGGAATAAGACATATTCTCTGCCCTCTGAGAGCTCACAGTCTGGTGGGACCATGTGGTTCTGGGCCCTCTATCTGCAGATAACCATGCTCCCTCTGGGTGCAGCCTGGACAACAGAGCAACTTACCCGAGCGCTCAGTTGACCGGCCTCAACTGACTTGCTACGCAAAGCTGCCCAAGGCTGCTGCTTTGAGGAAAATCCACAGCATATGGAAAACTAAGAGCACTTTTAAAAATAATTGGCTTTGTACAGTCAACTGCTGTAGACATCCACGGATTTGTATGCTGTAAAGGCAAAGAGATTTGTTCTTAATTAACTTATCCTACAGTATTTGGATTTGAGATTTAGTACAATCCCAGCTGCAGGAGAGACATTTGTCTCTTGTCACCATGGAGCCTCCCTGTAGAGTTAGGGTATGAGGCCAGGGTGCTCTGAAGCACCCAAAAAAGAAACCATGGAGCCAACAAAGGGATTTCACACTTGGAGTAAGTCCAGAGACCCACCCCGGCAACACACACATGGGTTGAATAGTATCCCCCAAATCCAAGTCTACTTGGAACCTCAGAAGGCGACTTTACATGGAAATAGGTTCTTTGCTGAGATGTAATTAGTTAAAAATCTAGATAGGAATCATCCTGGATTTAGGGTGTGCCCTAAATCAAATCACTTCTGTCCTTTTAAGAAGAGGAGAGGGGTTAATATGGGGACTTCCCTGACAGTCCAGCAGTTAAGACTCCATGCTTCCACTGCAGGGGGCACTGGTTTGATCCTTGGTCTGGGAACTAAGATCCCGTATGCTGTGCGGTGTGGCCAAAAAAAAAAAAAAAAAGTTAATATGAGAAGACGAGAGGGCACACTCAGACCAGAGGAGGAAGGTCATGTGAGTGTGGAGGCAGAGGTAGAAGGCTGCAGTTCCCAGCCAAGGAACGCCAAGGATTGTAGGTAGCCGCCAGAAGCTAGGAAGAGACAAGGGAGGATTCTTCCCAAGAGCCTTCAAAGGGAGCATGGCCCTGCCAACACCCTGATTTTGGATTTCCAGCCTCCAGAACTGTAAGAGAATACATTTCTGTTGTGTTACATCAACAAGCTCATGGTGGTTTGTGATGGTTGCCCTGGGAAATTCATACAGCCCCAAGCCTCTTAGGAGAGTTACAGAAAGGACGTCTTAATGAAGTTACAAACCAGGGTCCAGGCAATTTAGAGCCATGGGCTAGGAGTCAAGAAATTGCTGAAAAGTGGCAAATGACTAGCAACCCCCAATAGGGTCCCTCCAACTTTTCACTAAATGCTTACGACTAGGGAAAAAAAAAGAGAGAGAAAGGTCCCAGCAATGTGGAAAACTAAGGTGGACTCTCAAATTAAGGTCATTGTGAGGAACTGACATGAATTCAAGGCTGATGATGCAGAGGGACTGGGAAAAAAACCTGTCCAGGCTTAATGCAAGGTATACACTCCTCTGGCCCAGGTAAAAGAGACCACCAGGCATGCTGTGCTGTAGAGATGAGCCTTTCGGATTTGAATGCACAGCCTCCAGAATTGTGAGAAGTGAGTTTCTGTGGTTTAAGCCACCCAGTCCATGGTATTCTGTTATAGTTGCTCAAACTAAGAAACTATTAGTGGCCATTCAAGGGAGGATGCAAGGCTGGAGGAGGGGAGAGGGGTCTTGCTTACTCCTGTTTGTCTGCTGATCCTGTCAGTGCTGCCATAGCAACAGCCCTTGTTCCTGAACTAAGAGCTGGTTCCAGTTTCCAGGTGTTCCAGCCCTCCCAGAACCAGCCTCATTAACACCCCCCTGTGAGGTTCAAGCAGCAGCACCCACTCCCCGCCCCACCTCCAAGCCACTAGGCTGTACCATCCCCAATCCCTCCCCTTTGCTCCCCCAGACCCAGAGGTGGTCTTTGCTCCCTTGCAGTTACTCTCTGTATTACCCCACTGTTCCCTTTGACTTTCCATACCACTAGTACTCAATAAAACAATCCCTGTATTAAATTCTCTCTGTTAAAATCAGAGTGGTTTTTGTTTTCTGACCCTGATGTCCCAGATGGGGGCTCCTGCAGCAGCCTGGATCTTGGAGCAGTGCTGCGGGCAGAGCCAACCTGCAGTGAACACGTGGTCTGAGCAAGAAATACACACACACCTTTGTGCTGTGACCCGCCAAGATTCCCGAGGTCATTTTTTTTGATGGGGCACGATCTAACTTATCTTGACTAATACAGAAGCCCTGAAGTCACAATGCCCTCCATTTGGAATTATACCAAGAGGATTGTCTTGCCATGCTGGTGGGCAGGGAGCTGCACCCAGAGCAAGCCACACACTCTGGCAACTTTACAAATACCCCAGAGTCTGGACAGATCTTGCTGTGTTTGAAACTGAGTAAAAAAGAAAAACCTGTGGTTTAGGTATGAATATTTTTATTATATAAACAGTTTTATAAATAAGGAAAAGACAAACACCCCTGTAGAAAAATGGCCTAAGGTACATATGAAAAAAAATGCTCAATTTTACCAGTAATCAAAACACAGCAACAAAAAAAAAGTATGTGAGAAGGGAGAGATAAATTAGGAGTTTGAGATTAACATATATACACGACTATATATAAAGTAGGTAAACAACAAGGATCTACTGTATAGCACAAGGAACTATACGCAATATCTTATAATAACCAAATAATGGAAAATAATCTGAAAAAATCTGTATGTGTGTGTGTGTGTGTGTGTGTGTGTGTGTATAATTGAATCACTTTGCTGTACACTTGAAACTAATGCAACATTGTAAATTAACTATTCTTCAATAAAAAAAGTAATCATGTCAAATGAAAAACCAAAAAATCCTAATCCCCAGTACCTCAGAATGTGATCTTATTTGGAAATAAGGTCATTGCAGATGCAGTCAGTTAGGATGAGGTCACACTGGAGTAGGATGGGTCCCTAATCCAATATGCCTAGTGTCCTTATAATAAGATGGCCTTGTGAAGACAGAGACACAGAGAGAAAGCCACATGATGAGGAGGGCAGAGACTGGAGTTAGGCCGTGCAAGCCAAGGAACACCAAAGATTGCCAGCAAACCACCAGAAGCTAGGAAGAGGAGGAAGCATTCCCCGACAGTTTTCAGAGGGAGTAGGGTCCTGCCAACACCTTGATTTTAGACATTAGCTTCCAGAACCGTGAGACAATAAGTTTCCGTTATTTTCAGTCACATGGTTTGTAGTAAGAACAGCCCTAGGAAATTAATAAAACCATTTTTACTTTTCACACTGGAAAAGAATGAAGAGAATAAATTCCCCGGCATTCAGTAGAATGTTCCTGAGGGGTGAGTAATAGGCACTCATACACTGATGATGGGAGACTGTGCTTTACAGTTTTTTTTGTTTTTTGTTTTTTGATGAATGAATTGGCAGAGTGTACCAACAGCAGCCTTAAAAAAAGAATATACTTTTGACCAAGTAGTTATATTTCTACAAATTTATCTGGAGAACTAAGGAAATAAAAAGATGATTATAGCTAGGTTGATAATAGGGGAAGTTAAAAATAATCTGCTTGTACAAAATAGGGGATTGCTTAAATAAATCATAGCATATTCTATGCGTTCATTAAGAATAATAATGTATTGCCACAGAAAAGGATGTATCACATATCGTAGGAATGATAGAGAAATTCAAATGATAAAGTACATATATAGGGTGATCCTGTTTTTGGTAGGGAAAGATGTGTATATTTACACATATACATAGGCAAAGAAAAATGTCTTCAGGGTTTAGTAAAGTACTTGGCAATTAGTAGATGCGCAATAAACATTTACTGAGTAATGTAATGAATAATGAAATGAATAAAAGTTATAAACTAAAACGTTAACATTAGTTTTCTGTAGGTGGTAAAACTATGGGTGATTTTTTTTTTTTTTTTTTTGTGGTACGCGGGCCTCTCACTGCTGTGGCCTCTCCCGTCGCGGAGCACAGGCTCCGGACGCGCAGGCTCAGCGGCCGTGGCTCACGGGCCCAGCCGCTCCGCGGCATGTGGGATCTTCCCGGACCGGGGCACGAACCCGTGTCCCCTGCATCGGCAGGCGGATTCTCAACCACTGCGCCACCAGGGAAGCCCTGGGTGATCTTTTTAAAAAATGTTTTTTATTGTTTTTGAATTATATCTGTTTTCTAATTTTTATACGATAAACATGCGTTACATCTATACTAAGAAAAAAAAAGAAAGAAAAAAAAACCCGGGTTTCTGTTTCAATTCTGCTATCAACTTATGTTTTTATCACAACCTCCCCGTCCCCCTCAACCTGCCTCAGTCCCCAGCCAGAAATGGGAGCTCGTTGGATGACTTCCATGCCTTTCTCTGGCGGCCTGGCGGAGGAGTGGCGGTGTGGAAGGCTCTACAGAAGAGGCAACATGAATGAAATAGAACTGGGAACAGAAAGATTCCCCAGGAGCCCTATGAAAGCATGTAGGGCAGGGAGCCACTAGCTGTAAATCCCGCTGGGGCCTCAGAGGCCAGCAGGAGGCATAGTCAGAGCTGCCAAACACTGTCAACTTAAGTGGACCTGAAGCCATATCACACCTGAATCCTGGTTTGTAAAAAGCCAGCAAAGAAACAAAACAAACAAGAATAGTAAAGAAGGAACTAAAAGTTACACGAACAGATGTTAGCCTTAAAGAACCCAAAAGGCTGACTTGAGAGCTATAAAACTCTCTAAGGCTTCGTGCAGCCTCTCTGGAAAACAATCTAGTAGTTCTATTAGACATGGAGTTTCCATATGAGCCAGAAGTTCTACTCCTAAGAGAAATGAAAATATATATTCACACAAAAACCTGTACATGAATGTTCTAAACAGCAGCATTCATAATAGCCAAAAGGTAGAAAAACCCAAATGTACCTCAACTGATGCATGGATAAAGAAAATGTAGTCTGTCCATACAGTGGAATATCACTCTGCTACAAAAAGAATGAAGTACTAATATAGGCTATCACATGGAGGAACCTTGAAAACATATGCCAAGTGAAAGAAGCCAGTCACAAAAGCCACATATTGTTTGATTCTATTTATATGAAATATCTGGAATAAGCAAATCTCCAGGGACAGAAAGTAGATTGGGGGTTGCCTAGGGCTCAGGGGGATAGTGGATTGGGGGTCCGGTGGCCAAAGGGTATGGAGTTTCTTTTTGGGGTGATCGCATATGTTCTAAAATTGATTGTGGTGATGCTGTCACAATTCTGTGAATACATTTTTAAATGACTGAATTGTTAACTTTAAGTGGGTGAATTGTATGGCACATGAATAATATTCCAATAAAGCTGTTATTTAAAAAAAGAAAGAAAGAAAGAGAATAAAACCTCTAAGCCTACCTTTCCCTAAACCAGGTTATCGGTTCATCCAGCAGGCAAGTGTGATGACAGCTCCCATTTATTAAGGACACCCCTGTACCAGGCAAGGGTGTTAATCATGCATGGAGCCAGAGGACAAGAGACATGTGGCCCAGCCACACCTTTCAGCCCAGCCAACAGCCAGTGAACCCACAGGTATGTGAGTGAAGCCATCCTAGTTCTTCCAGCTGCCAGTCCTACATGACAGAGCCCAGCAGAGATCAGTCAAGCTGGGCCAGACCAGAAGAACTGCCCAGGTGACCCACAGAAGTATGAGCTGAATAAATGATTATTGTCTAAGGGTGGTTTGTTCTGCAGCAGAAACTGACTGACACACTTTTGGTACAAAAGTTCGAGAGTTCCTCTGGGGAACATGCTGTAACAAGCTGTAGAGCTGCTGGGTTATAGACCGGGCACGTCTTCAAGTCTACTAGAGATTGCCAAGTAGTTTTCCACAGTAGTCGTGCCAATTTACACTCCCACCAGCCCTGTAGGCGGTACCTCTTGCACCATACTCTTGCCAATACTTGGTAATGTCAGACATTTTGATTTTTGCCAATCTGATGGTGTGAAATAACGTCTTGTTGTTGTTTAAATCAGCAATTCCCTGCTCTCAAATGAGGTGGAACCTCTTTTCTGACGTTTGTTGGTTGAACGGGGTTTCTGCAAAAGAAATGACACCCTCAGTCAGGTTTGCATTTCTCCACCTTCACAGTACGGCAGACCCCCACTCATTCCTTAAGCTGCATGAAGAAGCTTGGCTTCGATTCCACAGCACCTTCTCCAACCAACTCTCTTCACCTGCCTTCTCCTTTAAGATTCAGCTCAGCCACTGTCTCCTCTATCAAGTCTTTCCCGACTCCCAGCCCCCATGTTGGGCTAGGTGCCTGCCTGTTCTGTGCCACGGTCACCTCCTTCTCCCTGAACACCCACCTCATTGTAGTGTAATTGTCTAAGTCCCTTCTTGAGCAGAGGTCAGGGGAACAGGGAACCACTGCCCAGCCTCCTTTTCTAGGACTTGCCCTCTCAGCTCAGTGCTGGGCCCTGGGTGGCCTCCAATCTAAACAGCTTTCTGAGGAGAGGGGTCAAAAGGGCAAATTTGAATTCACATACCTTGAGACCATTGATCTTCACCTCTGTTTGCTGTCTTGAAGGCTGATAGAGGGCTTCCAAGTTCATCATCTCATTTTGATTTAACAATAATAATAATAACATATTAACTGAATTAATTATTATTATGTTTATGTGGCATTTACTGAGGACTAACCATGTGGAAGTCACCGTGCTTATCACGTGACATGCATTACCTGACTGAATCCTCAAGAAGACCGCACAAGGAAGACAGGTAAGAGGTGTGTGTCCATTTTATAGACACAGAAACTGAAGCTTTCAGAAGCAGGTGAGTCAGCGTTTAATCCAAGGTCAGTCTGACTCCATGGCCTGTGTTTTGCTCCTAATTGTGCGGCCATACTGCATCTATGAATCTGAGACCAAGACCCAGAGGAAGGGAACTTGTCCCTGGAAACCTTCCATGAACTTCCACTGCTCACCCCTCCCCCTCCCCTCCCCTCGTTTAATCTGAGGTGGGTGGCAATGATCGCCCCCAGTTTCCTCCCACTGTGAAAAGTGAAGCAATTCAGCCACTTGCTCCGGGGCCATGGAGAGGCGATAGTGGAGCCACGGCTCAGGATGGAATCCTGAATCTGGATCTTCAGTGCCCAGTGCCCGTCCGCCACTACACCTTTGCTGCTCAGGTGAGGGTCCAGGCACCACGGCACTGGAATCGCCCGGGAGATCGTGAGAAGCACAGAACCCCGGGTCCCATCTCCTCTCATCTCCTCTCATCTCCTCAACTGAGATCTGCACTGTAACAGGTGCCCGGGAGGTTCCTGTGCGTGTCGAAGTGTGAGAAGTCCTGACTCTACCAGGCTGCTTGAACTTGAGTCCCTCCACCGCCTGTCTTAGGGAAGGACCCTGAGCGAGTCATCATGCCCTTTCAACCTCAGTCTCCCATCTCTAAAATGGGAGAGTCAAAAATACTATAACACTTGAAGCACAACAATTTTAGATGATTGTTATTAACCATGTGTATTAGTTTCCTATGCCTGCTGTGACAGATGACCACAAAGTGAGTGGCTTAAAAGGACAGAAATTTATTGTCTCCCGGTTTGGAGGCCAGAAACCCCAAATCAAGGCATTGGCCGGGTGGGTTCCTTCTGGATGCTCTGAGGGAGGATCCATTCCACGCCTTTCTCCTCGATTCTGGAGGCTGCTGGCAGCCCATGGTATTCTTGGCTGCTGTCAGCTTAACTCCAACCTCTGCTTTAAGTCTTCTCCTGGCCTTCTTTCACGTCTCTGGGTGCCAAATCTCCCTCTTTTCTCTCTTATAAGGACACTAGTTATTGGATTTAGAGCTCACCTTCAGGATGATCCCATCTCAGGATCTTTAACTTAATTACATCTGCAAAGACCTTTGTTCCAAATAAGGTCACATTCCGAAGTTCTGGATGCGCATGGATTTGGGGGGGTGGGAGGGACACTATCCCACCCACTACAGCCTGTTTTGTGTAGATTAATTGCAAGAATAGTCCCAGTTGTTCCCTTCCCCGTATCCATGCCCCCTGCAATGTGACTTTGCAGTTCCTCTCATTGGGAGGCAGAGTCTAAACCCCTTCCCCCCATCCCCCCACCCCGCACCTTGAATCTGGACAGGCCTTGTGACTTGCTTTGCCAACAGAACGTGGTGGCAATGTGGTTCTGCACTCTCTCTCTCTCTCTCTCTCTCTCTCTCTCGCGTTGCTGAGAGAGAGCCAGGTCAAGTCAGCCAACTGGAGGATGAGCCACCACATGGAGCAGAGACGAGCCATCCCAGCTGAGGTCAGCACAGCCAGCCAGACTCCAGATGATCTGCCAGCCGACTGACAGACGCATATGTGACCCTAGCCAAAAGCAGCCGAGCAGACTCAGATCAGCAGAACCCCTCTGCCTGACCCCAAGTAAGTATTTATTATTGTAAGCCACTGAAATTTCGTGGCTGTTTATTATGCAGCATTATTGCGGCAATTGATAACTCTTACATGCTATCATGTAAATATAAGTAAAATAGTATAACAGCATGTTTCGATCTAGTAGTTGTAATCTCAGTAGATTGTTCAGATCTCCCTAGCATGTAAATTCCATGAGAACAAAGCCTTTTTCTGTTTTATTTTCCACTGCATCCCTGCTTCTTAGAATAATGCATGGCGCTTAGTGTGTATTCAATAAGTGTTTGTTGCATGGATGGACCAAATCCAGGCTCTGTCTCTTGAAGCCTTAGACCCCCAGCCTCAGTTTTCTTGTCTATTAAACAGGGATGATACAGAAAGATGGGAGAGTTGACATGAGTGTTAAATGAAGAAAGCAGCATAATGTACCTGATACAGAGTAAGCGCTCAGCAAATAGAAGTAAACATTATTTGGAATAGGGAGGTCTTAATCTTTTGGGCTCATAGACCAGAGGATTTAGAGAAACGAAACATCAATACACACACACAGAAGAAATATGTCCACAATTCCAGGGACTTCACAGATGCGCTGAAGCACAAGCCCCAAGTAAAGAACCCATAATTTAGAGGTATTTATAAATTATCAGTTATTTTTATTATTATGTCCACCCTCAGTAGCACCTCATAAATCTTCAATAAGAAGGTGCTGCTGAATGAGTTAATATTAAAAATGGATCAGCCTTCCCTGAAATTCCTCCGCCAATGACCATCTCAGCCCATGGGCAGGCCTTCAGGCCCATCACCTGTAAGGAAAGAGCAATGACCTTGGCTTATTCTGACAAGCAAAAACATAGGCGCAGAGCCTTCTCCACGTGACCAGCAGAGGCTCCCACAGTCTCCCTGGGCCACCCTGCCCAACCTCCTCACAGTTCGGTAAAAAACTCCTTTCCTCCAACTCCCAAATCAGGACAATGTGATTCTGAGATGTAACTGCAGCTTCCTTTTTGCTACACTGACTTTTAATTAGGCATCAAACAGCCCCGGAGATCATACTGTTCCCTCGTAATGGTGTGTTCCAGAAAATTACTGCCATCGGATTAAATTAAGGACAGGTTTTTCCATTGATTCGTCAGGCATGTCTCAGTGGTGTTGGGTTAGCACCACGGACTATCTTGCTGTTTGTTATTTACAGAGCGAGGTGTCAACACACGTCCTTCCGGAAGGTTATTGATGAGACAAACTAGTTCTCATGGAATAGTTAAGAGAGGCTGAGAAATCATAGCTGAAATTGGAACATAAGGATTTTCACCAATCAGACGCAGAGGAAGAAGCATCTAACATTAGTTGAGAGTATACTATTGTGAACTGAATTATGTGTCCCCCCCCCAAATTCATATGTTGAAGTCCTAACTCCAGTACCTCAGAACATAACTATATTTGGAGACAAGGTCGTTGAAGAAGTAAATGCGTTAAAATGAGATCTTTAGGGTAAGCCTTAATCCAGTATGATTTGTGTCCTCATAAGAAGAGGAAATTTGGACACAGACATGCCCACACAGAGGGAAGGCCATGTGAAGACACACAGAGCAGACAACCATCTACAAGCCAAGTAAAGAGGCCACAAAAGAAACGACTCTGCCGACACCTTGATCTCAGACTTTCAGCCTCTAGAACTGTGAGAAAATAAAGTTCTGTTGTTTAAGCCACTCAGTCTATGGCACTCTGTTATGGTAGCCCTAACAAACTAATACACATACTGTATGCCAGATGAGTGCCCGGCATATACAATTACATTGGATCCTCATTGCATTCTTTACTATCTGCATTTCATGGATGAGGAAACAGACCAGAGAGGTTACTCACTTGCTCAATGTCTTACCAGCAGGTGAGTGTCAGAACCAGAATTTGAACCTCACTCAGTCTGACTCTGCTGCCTGCCACACATTGCTGCATCAGATTGACATGAGGAGAAAAGGCAGTCACTGGCCTGCATGAATTTTGAAAGTCCCTTCCAATATAAACAGTCTATGGTTTGGTACGCCGTGGAGGTGCAGACATATTTTTAGCAAGCTCCAGTGTCTATCATACCCTTGAAAGAGTGCCACCCTCACTGAGGATTCTTTATGAAAACGTGTATAAATCTTCGAGAGATGTTAGAGAAGGTGCCAGATGCTCCTCTAGGAAGAATCGGAATCCACACTGGCAAATTGATGTCTCTCTGTTGCTTTGAGGATACTGTCAAAATCGCCGAGCTCAGCATTCCATGTCCATCATGATTTGTCTCTGCCCACCCCCTTCTCCAGCCAAATTTCTGGCCACATGCTTGCTGAATCCAACGATGCGGAACTTCCTTGCAGTTCCCTGAACCATTTGCACTCCTTCCTGCCTCGGTGTCTTTGTTCATGCTGTTGCTTCTTCCTAGAGTGTCCTTCCCAGCATGTCTACCTGGTGACCCCTTACTCACCCTCCCAGTGTTACCCTTCAAATGTCCCCTCTTTCAGGAGGCCTTCTTGACTTCACCTGGAAGAATCAGGGCTTCCTCCTCTGGGCACTTGTTACACTTTGTCCATTTTCTATGTGACGGCCACACCCTAAGGTGACCCCCACCATGAGTTACACCCTTTTATAATCCCCTCCCCGTCAGTGTGGGCAGAACCAGTGACTTGCTTCTAATCAATAGTATATGAAAAGTGATAGGGTGTCACTCCCTTGATTAGGTTACCTTTTATGACAAAGATGATGGGATGGCACTCCTAAGATTACCTTACATTATAGAAGACTCCATCTTAGTAGGCTGAAGAGAGAGAGAGACTCCCTTGCTAGCTTTGAAGATGTCAGCTGCCATGTGTGGGCCATATGGCGAAAAACTGTGAGTGGCATGTAGAGTCAGAGAGCAGCCCCTAGCGAACAGTCAGCAAAACGGTGGGGCCTTCCATGACACTGTCATAAAAGATAAACTCTGCCATCAACTGAATGAGTTTGAAAGCGGATTCTTCCCTAATCAAGCCTTTGAATGAGAACACAGCCCTGCCAACACCTTGATTGCAGTCTTTTGAGATACTGAGTTGAGGAACCAGATAGATGATCCCCAGACTCCTGACCCATGGAAACTATGAGATAATAAATGTGCATTGTTTAAGCTCCCAAATTTGTTATAATTTGTTACACAGCAATAGATAACTAATACATTCTATTACAACACATCGCCAGTATTATTCTTTATATATTATTCCCAAGTAGATGGGAGCCATGAAAACAAGGACTAGAGTTCAGCTCTTTCAGCCCCACATGGTGCCTGGCACATAGTAGGCACCTGATACATGTTTGTTGAATGAATGAATGAGTATGATTTAAGGCTCCACTTGATTTTTAAAAAAATCACTATAATTCTAGGATATTAGAACTCCATGTACTGTTACCTTCATAGAAGGTCAATAAGAATATCAAATTTCCAAGGAATAAAGAAGAATGCATTCTTCTGTAACAGTTATAGATTCTTTGACACAATTTGCCAAGCAGTTGGGCACACTGGGCCGTGTAAATGTAATAACGATGTCTGCCGAGTGTCTTTGAGGATGGTCAAAGTCAAAGGCAAAAATCACAAAACCTGCTGAAAGGCAGCTAGGACCATTAGCTGTTATTTGAAACCCAGAGGCAGAGACATTAGGAGCCTCAAACCAATCAGAGGAAGAGTCATCATTCAGCCGTGGAGCTAGAGACAGAATTCTAAACCTAAATCTGCTCAGAACCCCCAGAAAACTCTTCATGCCTCCCCCTAATCCTTGTCTTCCCCTCCCCTTCTCCTCTTTTTTTTTTTTTTTTTAGCGGTATGCGGGCCTCTCACTGTCGTGGCCTCTCCCATTGCGGAGCACAGGCTCCGGACGCGCAGGCTCAGTGGCCATGGCTCACAGGCCCAGCCGCTCCGCGGCATGTGGGATCTTCCTGGACCGGGGCACGAATCCATGTCCCCTGCATCGGCAGGCTGACTGTCAACCACTGCGCCACCAGGAAAGCCCCCCTTCTCCTCTTCTGCCCTAGAAACAAACACTTAATTCTTAGAGCTAGAAAAGCCTGCCGATCCCTGCCTCCCAAGCCCCTCATTGTACAGATGGCAAGACTGAGGCACGGAGAGAAAGGACTTGGCCAACAATATACAGAGGATCCCAAGGACAGCGTTCTTTTTCAGAATCCCAGAAGACTGAAGTTAAAAATAGAAACACACAAAACAAAAAGTCTGCTTGAGGAGCAGTGAGGAAATGAGGCAATTAACCAGAAATTTAAAGCACCTGGCTATTAAAAACCAAAAAGTTTTACAGGATCAATACAGACGAGGCAAGCTAAGGAGTTATTTTCTCAAAGCAATTCTTAGAGCAGACCGGACCTGCCCTGGTCCCAGGCACTGCGCTACCTGCTTTACATGCATTATCTTCACTAGCCTTCCAACTATTCCTTTTTTTTTTATAGCCCTTTCTATCTCTCTCTCTTTTTTTTTTTAATAAATGAAGAAACTGAGGCTTGGAGAGGTGACGCGATTCCTCTAGGGTTATATAAGCTGGAACTATTTAACCGAGTCTGTCTGCAGTACTGATCCTTTGCTGTGATGCTGAAAGAAGGCTCAGAGAAGGGGATGCCAGCTGGGGAGCCTTGTCTGGGACCCTCACACCAGGGCTCATCACGCTCCCCTCCAGCCACCCATTAGTACGTTTGATGCACTCAACACGACAGCTCCCGACTGTCTGCTCCAGGAGGGCAGGAACCATGGTGGTCTTGTCCTTACTGGGTCCCCAGAACAGTCGCCTGGCAGAACAGAGGAGGAGCTAAGGAAAATTTGAATGATGAGTGAATGGACAGAGTGAAGGCATGAATGGATGCCCCAGTTAACCACGTGGTTGTGTGCATGGTAAGGATGTTTTTGCTGGGGGCTTCTCTAATCTGAACCAAGCTGATGTGTGGAGTGAGTGTCCGTGTGTAACTAATATAATCCTCTGATTAAAGAAGCCCTTCCAGACTTCGTAGCAATCGGATTACACAAGCATTCCTGATAAAGTCACTTCCACTGCTCTGCCTCTTTCCAGCCCACAGATCAGCTCCCTGCCATTTATTATTGCCATCAGAGTTTGCCGTTTCCCCAAAGCTGTGTGAGAGAAGTCAGCTGCAATCTCATCTGTCTTAATACAAGGTACAGTGAGAACATGTAGTGGGCAAGCATGGTGGATGGTTAACAACACAGACTTTGGGGAAACCACTTCATAGCCTAGACACTCAGTTTCCTCATCTGTTAAGTGGGGATAATAATAATATCCGCTTCACAGGATCCGTTGTGAGGATTAAAAAGAAATAACACCTGTAAAGGGCTTAGCTCTTTGGAAGCATTCAGTAAATTTTCCTTTTAGCTACAAATCAGAAAGCCTGGGACAGACACCTCTAGCTGCCACTGGGACTGTGGACCAGACAATGACCTTCTCCAGCCTTGACGGTCCTATCCGTAACCAAGGGTGGGAGAGGAAGAGAACTAAGGATGCATCCAACAGTAATTACTGAGCACTTACTATGTGCTTGTCCTGGAGCTGAGCACCCGACACAGAGGTAAAGGAGCTAGGGTCCTGTTCTTGAGAGCCTCCCGTGCAGTAAGAGCTTTGACCGAGACAGATGCCAAGCCTTGCGGAAGTGCTTGGTACATGCCAGGCAGGGCGGTAAGCACTTTGCATACCTGAGTTCAATCAATATTCATTATAACACTAATGGCAGTGCCACTGTCCCCATTTTACAGGTAAGGGCACTCAGGTGCAAAAGCCCTCTATGACTTGCCCAAGGCCACACAGGTAACAAATATCAGAGATGGGATTTGAACCTGGAGATCAACTCTGTGCTCTAACATCTTTCTAGCACAAACACCACATGATTCTCCATTACCATGAGACAGACTCTTTGGAGATTATACCCAGGCTAAGATAAATACCTGTATCTCTCTTCTCCTGATGTTTTTGTGCTTTCTCTTTTTCTCGCCTCTCTCTTATCTCCCTGCACTTCCACCAATATTGTCTGCATTATCTACTAGTCATAGAGGCAAATGAGTTCCTTTTCTCTGCTGACACCATCCCCACTGATATTGCAGGCAAGAGATAGGCTGTGGTACTGGAGCAGAAGTGATAACTCCAGTGGCTAACCTTCTTTCTTTAGGGATCCCAGAGCTGGGAGAGGCTCCCTAGGACACCCTACACCAGATGGCTTTGAGTGTCCTCCGCCTTTATCCAGACTGAGAGCCCGGGGTGTCCCCCAATCCTCTTCATCTTCATCTCTCTCAATGATATCTTTTTTTTTTTTTTTTTTTTGCGGTACGCGGGCCTCTCACTGTTGTGGCCTCTCCCGTTGCGGAGCACAGGCTCCGGACGCGCAGGCCCAGCGGCCATGGCTCACGGGCCCAGCCGCTCCGCGGCATGTGGGATCTTCCCAGACCAGGGCACGAACCCGCGTCCCCTGCATCGGCAGGCGGACCCCCAACCACTGCGCCACCAGGGAAGCCCCTCAATGATATCTTTTTATTAACCCCCTGCCCATTCTCTCCACCATAGAATGTCAGCTTACCAACCAGGAGCCATTAGTGTGTGACTTGTTTTTAAACTCTGAGATGCCCAGCCCAACTTGCAAGAAATGTGGTCTTTATGCCGCTCGCATAGGGTACCTTTTAGCGTCTTCAAACCAAACACTCGGAGGCTGCACAGCACAGTGACTGAGTAAGAACTCTGGAGCCAGATGGCCTGGGTTCAAATCCCAACTCTTTTATCAGCTACCGCTGTAACCTTGGGGATAGTAATGTCCCTACATCTCGGTTTTCTGTCTGTTTTACCAGAATGATGATGATGGCGGTGGTAGTGGTGGTGGTAGTATCTCTCTTTACAGAATAATTGGGAGACTGAGTGAGATAAAATGTTTACAAATGTTTAAAACAGTGTCTGGCACTCAATAAACATTAGCTATATTTTTCTATATGTCCCATGGGAAATGCATCTCAAATGAAATTAATCTCTATTGTCTTCTAAGGATACGTTCCAGTAGATAAGAGGGAAGGGGAGAAGCTCCAAATGACTATGAAATAGAAAAAGGATTTCAAAAATTTCCATAGAAAAGAGGAGAAACTAACAACGTTAGGCGAACCTATGTGCTGCGCTGTGCTTTCACTTACTGCACAGGACGTGGTATTTACAGCTGTGCTCTGGAGAGACAGGGAAGGTTTAGAAGCTTCATTTTACAGATGAGCAGGGAAGCCATTTGCCATGGGTCTCTCAACTAGTAAAGGGACGTCCTGAGGTTGGAATAATGGTTTTCTGTCCAATATCCAAAGTGCAATTCGATATGTTGTCTCTTGGTTAAAACAAGCACATGAGAAATAAACAACCAAAAATCCAGTTCAACACAAAGCACTTCTGAGTTGAATACAATTCACTCTTCTTCCCTCTGTCTTGTCAACTGCTCCAGTCCAAGTTTCCAGGAATATCCACAGGAGAAGGGCATTGATTTGCCAGAGTTGGGTAACAATAATGGACTATATTAAAAGTGGCTTTGGTGAAGACAGCCACGGGAAGCCTGCAGCGGACACGGGAGAATTCTATTTTCCTTCTGAAGAGGGCAGTATGCAACCAAGGCCAGGTCTGCTCACGTACTCAGGGTTTCCTTCCAGGTCTTAAAGGCTGGAGGCAGTGCAGCCCTCAGAAGCGCAGGCATCTTGGGTTTCCAAGAGCTTATTTCTGAACGACAAACACATCTTCAGACATGAAATAGGATTCTTGAGGTTTGAGCACAGTTACACACTGCCTCGCATTCAAGGGTACGTAGTGCAAACTGATACGAAGGAGGTCATGCAAGATGGCTGGAAGAAACCCCAATGAGTTCTTTTTCCATGTTCTTGCACTTGTCTGCCCCCCAAATTGGCCTCTGTGACATTAAACAATAGCACAGCATCCCAGATGGTCTCTGATGTTCCCAGAAGAAAGTGTTTCTTTTTCTACTAAGACCTGTGTTCAGCAGTAGTTTCTGCTGCCTAAAGCAAAATACCTTCTTGCAAATATCCTCTGCACAGAAATAAAATGTTGGGAATGGGGATCTTAGCTCCTGGGATGCATTTATCAAGCCAATCACAATAATTATAATTAGAGCACAAAGTAAGTGAAAGCTTAGCATGAAATACATTTGCAGAAAACCTGAACTGCATACAATGAAGCCCCGCCTGGTGGCATTTTGAGGCTTGCCATTAATATATTTTGGGGTGAGGGAGATTGATTTTTTTCTTAAATACCTTTGGCGAGTTACATCAAGGCTTCAAAGGCAGTTAAGGAGAAAGAAAGATACACATCATTAACTGCTGTAACAGAGCTGTCAGATGGATGTCCAAGACACTGGCTGTTTAAGACACCCTCTCAAATATGTTCACTGGGCATTAATTTAATCAAGCTCTGTTTTAGGGAAATGAAGAAGAGAATTGACAATCTGGGGAGAATAATATAACTTCAATTCCTATCCTCAGTTCTGGGAATGCACTAAGCTAACAGGGTATAGAATCCCTCCATGTTTCCCCACTGTCCAAAAAAGAAAATCCATTCCCTTCATTCAGGTGTCACCTCTTTGACTGATAAAGTCCTTACCATTTTCTCCTCCCATAAACCTGGGCTCTCTCAGCCGTTACAACACTTATCATACTGGTTTTTACCTTAATTTATGTGGTCTTTCTCCCCTGCTAGACTAACTTCCTTGAGGTAAGAGATTTCATTTTTTTAATTGGGGTCACCAACACTCAGCACAAGATCCAGGACAGAATAGTTGATTGGAAAATGGTGAATGAAGAGTGATCAAATAAGTAAATGAATGAATGAATGCTCCATGCTTCTGGGTCCGGCTCAAACCTACTCCTTCAGGTGACACTCCATCTCTTCCTCTCCCAGATAGAAGTCAGGTGGTTCTAGAATGGCAATTCCAGAATATTTGTAGGGAAAATATGTCTTTCTGTAGAAGATAGATTAGGAGAGACAATTCAGGTTGGAGGGGGTGTGTGCGTGGTAGGTGTGTGTATGTGTGTGTGTTGGGGTCACTACTGGGCTCCTTAGAAAGTCACCTCTGAATAAAAGCACAGGCTTCCCTTAGATTGTATTGGGGGGTGACGGGGATGAGAGTCTCTAAACCAGCCTTGGAGTATCTTCCCATTTGTCTTGGTATGGGAAGGCATAGAATACTTTTTTCCCAACCCACTTCATACACATTTTAAAAAAATGTTTACTTTGAGATAATTGTAGATTCACATGCAGTTGTAAGGAATAATACAGACATCCCATATACCCTTCACCCGGTTTCCCCCAGTGTTGACAAGATCATAACCCTGATCCTGACATTGATACAATCTACCCACCTTATTCCGATTATCTCCAGTTTTCTATTTTATCTGCATGTGTGTGTGTTGTGTCCACTTTATATTTGTGAAAACGTTTTTCCCACGTACTGGAGATCGGGCAGGGGTCCAGTCTGATCTATCCCTGCACTGGAGTTGGCTCCTGCAGACACCAGTATATGCTTGAAGAGATAGGTTTCTTGCACACAGTAGGTGCCCAGCAATCGTCCACATAAACACATGAACTTGAATGTTAGTGTGTGCAAAAAGGGACCGCGAGCTTTCGAGGTGAAAACTGAGCCTGAAGCATTTAGTATTTTAGGGTCAAAAAGTTGGTTATTCCCCGCGCCCCCCCGCCCCAGTTGTGAATTAGCTAGCTGGCTAGTTGCACCAAAGCGATCCTGACGAACAGCTTCGATCGCGGAAAAGCACAGTTTTTGAGGTCCAGCCCCCCAGCCCGCGGCTGGAGAAGTGGCGGGAGTCGCATTATCCTCCCACCCCTACCCCCACTTTCACCCCTTTCTTCCCTGGGGTTGGACTGTTTCACCCCGTCTCCAGGCAACCGCCAGGCGCGAAGCCGGACGTCATTTCCTGAAGAGCCCGCGGCGGGGAGGGGGCGGGAGAGGGGGAGGGGCAAGGGGGCGGGGCCAAGACTGGGCTGGCTAGAGCGACGGCGTCGGAACTCGCTGGAAGATCGGCCCCGGGCTGCTCAACAGTTCTGAAAGTCCCGGGTCGCGGCCGCGCGGCTCCGTCGCCGCGCGGGTGGTTCGGGGGGCGCAGGGGTCCCCTGGCGGCTGCCTCCCAGGGCTGCCCCGGACATGCCCCGCACCCCCTGCCGGACCCTCGTGCGGCTCCATAAGCTGCGATTCGGGGGGCTCTGGGACTAGAGCGCCCCCCACCCCAACTTATGACTTTGGGGTCCCCCAGCCCGAGAGGAACGGGCGGCCCGGCTGGGGGAGCCCCGGGCATGGTGTGACGGGGCGGTCAGCTTTGCTGGGCACACCCCACCCCACTGCAGCCACCCGTCGTCTCTGTGCCCTCCAGAATGTAGCTGCTCTCTCCGCGTCCCCCCGGACTCCAGCCGCAGTAGCCGCGACCTCCGGGCTCCAGCCGCCAACTCCTTGTCCCTTGGGACCCCGCCGCCGTCTCCGCCTTGCCAGGACTCCAGCCGCTGTCTCCGCGTCCTCTGGACTCCAGCCTCCGTCTCTGCGCCCCGAGGACTCCAGTTTCGCGACCTCCTCCGTCTTCGCGCGCCCGGGACTCTAGCACTGGTCTCCGCGATACCCCCAGCATTCAGGCACTGTTTCCGTGCCCACCCCCCGCCCCGCCCAAGCCCAGACTCCGGCAGCCGTCTCTGCGTCTCCCCGGATCCAGCCCCTGTCTCGGCGTCCCCCCAGCTCCCAAACCCAGACTCCGGCTGCGATCTCCGCGCTCCCGGGGATCCAGCTGTCGCGCCAGTGCCAGCGAGTGCAGCGGCTGCCCCACCGCGCGCCCCGAGTCCGCCCGGCCCTCGGCGGGGAGATGAACGCGCAGCTGGACGGCCTGTCGGTGAGCTCGTCCTCCACCGGCTCGCTGGGCTCCGCGGCCGGGGCGGGCGGCGGCGGCGGGGGCGCGGGGCTGCGACTGCTGTCTGCCAACGTGCGCCAGCTGCACCAGGCGCTGACGGCGCTGCTGAGCGAGGCGGAGCGGGAGCAGTTCACGCACTGTCTGAACGCCTACCACGCGCGCCGCAACGTCTTCGACCTGGTGCGCACCCTGCGCGTGCTGCTGGACAGCCCGGTCAAGCGGCGTCTGCTGCCCATGCTGCGGCTGGTCATCCCGCGCTCCGACCAGCTGCTCTTCGACCAATACACTGCCGAGGGTCTCTACCTGCCCGCCACCTCCTCCTACAGGCAACCCATCTGGGGCGGCCCCGACGGCGCGGGGCCCGGGGAGGTGCGCCTAGTGAGCCTGCGGCGCGCCAAGGCCCACGAGGGCTTGGGCTTCAGCATCCGCGGGGGCTCGGAGCATGGCGTGGGCATCTATGTGTCGCTGGTGGAGCCAGGCTCTCTGGCCGAGAAAGAAGGGCTGCGAGTCGGAGACCAGATTCTGCGTGTCAACGACAAATCCCTGGCCCGGGTGACCCACGCTGAGGCCGTCAAGGTAGGGCTCTGGTTTGGGGATGAGTACGGGGCAGAGTGGCGAAGCTCCTCATATTGGCAGTAACTCCATGCTGTGTGTCCTTAGGCAAATCGCTTGACCTTTCTGGGTCCCGTTTTTCTTAAAAGTATTTCTTTAAAACAGGAACATCTAGTTTTTTGAGCAAATAGATGCCAGGCACTTGGGATATAGTGATGGGCAAAACGGACATGGACCCTGCCTTCATGGGTCATAAAGGCTAGTGCGTGGGAGACAGGTATTATCAAATACTTAGGCAAATGTGTGATTACAAAGTGCGAAAGGGGCTGTGGGTTCTTATGAACATTAAAAGAGATAAGGTCTCTGCTTGGCATATAGTTAGTTATCAGTGGGTGACCTCCCCTTCTGCTGTTGTTATTCTCATTATCCTCTAGGCTTTTGCCCCTGAAAGAAAGTTTTGTTAGCGTCAGAGTGGTCCAAGGAGGCTGGTCTGGTGACCCACAGAGTTCCGGCCTGACCCTGCTGTTTATTGAACCAGGCCATGTATCTTGGGACACGTCACTTGCCCCCTCATAACCTCTGGTTCTCACTTGGACTGTAAGTGTCTCTAACCTTGTTGGGAAGGAGGCCTCTGCCTGAATGTCAAAAATAAACCCCCCACCCCCTTGAGAGTAGTTGTACTTTTTGTGTCTGTTAATTGAGAAAAATAACCTCCTGACAACTAGCTCTTAGGGATTTAATCATGCTGTTTAAAGGAACGTACATGTTTGCTGGTCTCGTGCCCAGGGCTATTGCAGATCAACTGGAGTATGAGGTGGAGAGCGTTTGGTTTATGTGTGGATTCAGGGATCCCTTGCAGGGGTACACACAGACACACACCTTTGTGTGCAAGAACTGAAGGGTTCTGGGGAAAAGGAACAGTGACACAATCTGCTTCTGCAGGGAAAATGTTTCCCAGGGGATTGGGGCTGCCTGTGACCCAGCTTCTCACCACCCCACTGCTCGCCCCTGCCTCGGGTCCCCTCTATGCAGGTGTTTTGGACTCCAGCGGAGGGCCTGCAGGCTGCTGGGGAACGCTTAGGCAGCAGAGGTCCCCAGGCTACTTCCTGTGTCTGTTAATGACCTGTGGCCAGGTGCATCTTGAACCCACTTCCTGACTGTTCACCTGGGGCATG
This sequence comes from Physeter macrocephalus, assembly GCF_002837175.3. Classification (NCBI taxonomy): domain Eukaryota; kingdom Metazoa; phylum Chordata; class Mammalia; order Artiodactyla; family Physeteridae; genus Physeter; species Physeter macrocephalus. Next base: position 11,130,564 of record NC_041222.1, on the reverse strand, counting down.
ACCATCCCCTGACCTTGGCTTCTCTCATTTGCTTCCTGATCTCTCTGCCCCTCAGGGAGGCCCTTGAGGATTTTAGACATTTCTTCACTGCTTCTGAAAAAAGACGGATGAGTTTATATTGTTGAGGGGTGCAGCAGACAATGCTCCTTGTGGGTTTCGGGCATCCTCCTGTCTCCTCCCCCCAGCCAATCTCTTCCTGTTATCTGACATTCCACCTATTTATAAAGAAATAGTCCATTAGCCTTTGACCCTAAAAGGTCTGGAGTTCCCAGATGATCCATTTATACTTGAAAGATACTGGATCCAAATGGTCATTTATAAACGTGGATTCAATTTTAGTGGCAGTTTAAAAGGACTCAGGTAGCTTAATCATCACAAGGTGATAGACTTGGGAAAGGCCTCAGGTAACCTGGACTTTCAAAACACTGAGTCTCCCTTCAGTTCCCACCCCAGACTGCGGCACCTCTAAGGCTGGAGCTGCTCAGTTGTGAGTTTCCGTTTGGCCCTCCCCCATCTCGTTGATGGCGCTCTGCATCTTATCCCTGAACGTCCCTCGACTACACCAAGGTGCTGCTACCCGGTGGCTCAGGGCAGCACCAGGCCTTAGCTCCTGTGTTTACTCTTGTTGCTTCCAGAGTCAGACCTGAACTCTCTTGGAATAGCTTTTGAAGCTCCCGAACTGCCCTTGCTGGGGGGGCGCGGGGGTGGGGGACGGGTGGTGTTGATAGGAGCAGAACTGCCCTTGGATGGGTGAGAGCCAGTGCGATCCGGGCAGCTCCTTATATCCCTGTCACTTTTCCTGAGCAGGCTGAGGGAACACTTGCCTCGCGGGTGACCCTCTTCCTTCTGGCCAATGCCAGACACATAACCAGCCTGGAACACACCCCTTTGGACCCTCCAGAAGCAAGAGGCAAATGAGTGCTGCTTTGTGTCACCTTAACTCCGGGGAGAAAGGGGGCCGGACTTTCCATGGATGGAATTTAAAACGGAGGAGGCGGAACCTCCTCTCTGAGGCCTCAGGAGGGCCTGGGCTTGCAGGATGGGCGGGAGTTTCAGGGACAGTTTAGAACGCTTGCAGCTGTTGACACATTTCCACAAAATGAAAGGTGTTAAGTCCCTTAACTGAAAGCCCAAAGAGGCCCCGGCTTCTCTACGAGGTACAAACTGCCCTTAACCGGGATTTCTGCACTTCCAACCCCTCTTTATAAGCTACGGTGCAGGGATTTTAACTTCAGATTTTATTCAAATGGCACCAGTGTTTCTGCTTCTGTCCTTCTTCTGTTCCAAGATATCACGTTGCATTTAGTAGGAGACGTGTTTTCTTTTTTCTTCTCCTTCAATTTTATTTATTTCATTTGTTTATTTTTTTGCTTCCTCCCACAGTTTTATTGAAGTATAGCTGGCAAGTAAAAATTGTATGTATTTAAGGTATACAATGGGATATTTGATACACCTTTATATCGCAAAATGATTACCACAATTAAGCCAATTCACATATCCATCACTTCACAGTTACTTTATTTTCATGGTAAGAACACTTAAGATGTACTCGCTTAGCAAATTTTCAGAATACAGTTCAGAATTATTAACTGTAGTCACCGTGCTGTTCATTAGATCCTTAGAACCTACTTATCTTATAACTGGAATTTTTACCAATATCTTCCCTTTCCTCCACCCCCAAACCCTGGCAACCACTATGCTACTCTCTACTTTCATGAGGTCAACGTTTTTAGATTCCACTTATAAGTGAAATCATACAGTATTTGTCCTTCTGTGTCTGGCTTATTTTACTTAGTATAGTGTCCTCCAGGTTCATCTGTGTTGTCACAAATGGCAAGATTTCCTTTTATAAATGGCTGAATAATATTCCATTGTATATAAATATATGCCACCTTTACTTTCTCCCTTCATCTGTCAGTAGACACTTAGGTTGTTTCCACGTTTTGGGTATTGAGGAGATATGTTTTCAATCTTGAAATATTTATTTTTCCTCTCTAGGTAGAAAGTGGAGAAAGATCCTCTGAGCTTCTCAAAGGAGAGATTAATTGTGTGTGTGTGTGTGTGTGTGTGTGTGTGTGTGTGTGTGTGTGTGTGTATAAAGAAAATTAAATTTCAGGAATCAAATTCCTTAAGAGTTGATGAATCAGAGAGGGTCACCTCCTCTCAGTGAACAGAGGAGATTGAGTATACGAGGGTTCTTCCACTTCTCTTCTGACAAATCAAGCAACCATTGTTAGGGCAAGTTCAGTGAGGATTTTATCCTCTGTCTGGTGGGGCTCCCGTCCCTCTCTTGAAGCCCATTTGCTAAATCAGTAGGGACAGGTGCGGATAAGGCAAGCCATTTACTGTTTGCAATTATGTTGAAACGTTTGATTGTTGAAAAGTCTATCTTGAACAGGAGCCAAGCTAATAATAATAAAAAAGTAGATCTTTCAAAGATTTTCAGCTGGGGCTTCCCTGGTGGCGCAGTGGTTGGGAGTCCGCCTGCCGATGCAGGGGACACGGGTTCGTGCCCCGGTGCGGGAGGATCCCACATGCCGCGGAGCGGCTGGGCCCGTGAGCCATGGCCGCTGAGCCTGCGCGTCCGGAGCCTGTGCTCCGCAACGGGAGAGGCCACAACAGTGA
>NC_041222.1:11102959-11127798 GCF_002837175.3 Physeter macrocephalus | reverse complement strand
GAGCGGCTGGGCCCGTGAGCCATGGCCGCTGAGCCTGCGCGTCCGGAGCCTGTGCTCCGCAACGGGAGAGGCCACAACAGTGAGAGGCCCGTGTACCGCAAAAAAAAAAAAAAAAAAAAAAAAAAAAGATTTTCAGCCAAAAATGCTTGATAAACTGGCCAAGAAGTCCACAGGCGAGGGATGTTGGACTCTGCTGCACATTTGTCGTGTGACCTTGGGCCAGTCACTGACTCTCTACGGGTCCTAGGGTGGATGAGCCAGGGCTGCCCAAGGTCCCTTCCAGTTCAGACAGTCTGTGATTTGCTCAGTATGTGCTACACAGAGGCGTTTAGAATGTCTAATCCGGTGTTTTCTTGTTCTTTTGGAATTGATTTCGTTTATCGCAGAGTAAAGAAAGTTGGCTAACGATTGGGAGACAAGAATCTTGGCACTCTTGGGTGGCCTCCGACCAAATCAAGAAATTGATGGCTTACACACTGTGCTGACGAGAACTTGACTGCTGCCCCTCAACCCAAGAACACTAACCCTTGTGCCATTCCAGAGTAAATGAGAAAACGACAACAGGACTGTGGCATGCCCAGCACCACCCTGGGAGCATTCAAAATCAAATTCACTCACCCGCTTGCTTTCTGAGTCCCAGATTCTTCCGGTAGCAGAATGCGGGGTATCCACGTGCCGCCAGGATGTGTGTGTATGGATGTGTGTGTTTCATCTCGATAAAAATTAAACAGCTTCATACCGTCTCTGAATCCCCCCAGGTACATCCGAGGAGCATATTAGAATTTGAAACGTTCCAGAAGTTTAAAACGTGGCTGGCCCTTTCATTTAATTAGAGTTATCACACCCTCCCTTCCTTTGCATAATACCTGGGAAGAATCTGTCTGTATTAATATAAGTTATTGTATTTGGTCTGGCACATTCTAGATGACACATTTGTCATCTTCCCATTGTACATGGTTGGCTGAAGCCATTACAAATTATTACCACTTCCAACTTTGTGTCTGAAACGCAGCTCCTCCTCCCCTGTCTCATTCCTGTCTTCCAATTTGGAAACCATGGGTAATGTGTTCGTGGAGACACACAGGCTTTGCTCTGGCTCTGCACTCACTCTTGGGTCCTCTGAGTCCTGCCAGCAATGACATGTTAAAAGCTCACTATTAATAAAACCATTATTGAATAGATGTTTGGTTCCTGGGCCCAGAGCGTGATGCAGTACCTTGAGAGGGTGCATTTCTTTAATTTAGTCTTGTGTATTTATTTAGCTCAAGCAGATCCTCAAGGTTTTAGAAAATGATGGTGCCTTTCAACTGGTTATTTACGGTTCAAATCAAAGAAGCATTTTCTAGGGTGGAAGAGAATGCCTTTATTTGATTTTTTCAGGATTGATATTTTTATAGTAGAAGATTCCTGCCTCCTGACTTTAAGCTGGACGGGAAAGAGATGTAGAATCACTCCAGCGCTAGCTTCTTGTTATTCCCCCTCCCGCTCCCGACAAACCCAGTTGTTTATTACCTGCCGTAGATTCATCATTTAGATGGAGCTGCAAAGATAAGTATGATCCTTTAACCCCCGACCAATTGGATTTTGTGCGCGGTGCCGCTTCCCACCTCCGCCTGCCTTCAGCCACAAGACACCCAGTCTGTACGCACCTGTCAAGTGCACGCAGCCCCTTGCCTGCCTGTCGGCTCGTGCTTGCTGCACATGTGCATCTCCTCCGAGTCATAATCCCCCCGCCACCCTTCAAAGGGCTTTGCACTAAAGCAGGCGTTCCTGGGGATTAGGCTCCAACTGGCTTTCCAGCAAGGTTCTCTGATGACCTGGAAGGGCAGTGTTTGGTCTCCACGGCTTAGGGATCCCGGACTAGTGCCCAGCAAGGACCAGAGAATCTGATTAGAAGGAATGACATTTCATGGCTAAAGGTAGCGGCAGGCTGCTATACAAATCTTTCAAAACCTATTCTATTTCTTCCTTTTTTCTTCTTCTTTAAAAACCCCCAAGCAAGAATCTGATGTTAATGTTGAGGTCACACAGACTTCTAATTGTGCCCCAGGGCGGGGCCGCCTTTTCAAGATTCCTGTGCTGCAGGCATTTCCATTTTACTTTTACAGCAGGGCAGGTGGAAAGGGTGCAAAGAGCAAGAATCAGCCTCTCCATTTGCTTCCCATGCACTCGGGCATCAGCTGCAGGAGGCAGCACCATGGGGTCGGTGCACTTGTGTTTTAGCCTTGCTTTCCAGAACACTACTGGGAAGAGAGGAGGCTGACTCAGTGTGTGTCTACTGTATGCTGGGTGCTTTCTCCCCCCCAGGGAAGGCAGGGAGGTCAGAAGGGTTGTGCCCAAGGAGGTGAAATTGACTAGCCCAGGGTCACCATTGGGATTAGGAGTTAAGTAGCCCTTTTGCCTTACCTCCCCGCCTGGAACCCAGCCCTAGGGTTATGTACCCGTCCTTCTGGAAGGCAATGCCAGCCCCCTGCTGGAAGGCAGGCAGATGGCACATTTTGTGCCTGACATTCAGTGGGCCTTTTAAAAACTATCCAAAGGCTTCATTTTACTAAGTGGGGAATCTGATGCTTACATGTCGAGAGAAAGTGGCATGTTTTAGTCCAGCCTGTCATCAGGCAGAGCCGTTTGTCCGCTGGTGCTCTAAGCAGCACTTACCACACCCAGGCCTGTGGCTTGTACTTGGAAATCAGAGATGACAGTATATAGCCCGTGCCCTCAGGGAGTCATGAGGGGGACTTGGATCCATCCATGGCCACAGGTCACCAAGTGTTGATTTTTTTTGTTTGTTTTTTTAAATTTATTTATTTTTTCATTCATTCATTTATTTATTTATGGCTGCATTGGGTCTTCGTTGCTGCGCGTGGGCTTTCTCTAGTTGCGGCCAGTGGGGGCTACTCTTTGTTGCGGTGCCCGGGCTTCTCATTGCGGTGGCTTCTCGTGTTGCGGAGCACGGGCTCTAGGCGCGCGAGCTTCAGTAGTTGTGGTGCACGAGCTCAGTAGTTGTGGCTTGCAGGCTTAGTTGCTCCGTGGCATGTGGGATCTTCCTGGACCAGGGATTGAACCCGCGTCCCCTGCGTTGGCAGGCGGATTCCCAACCACTGCGCCACCAGGGAAGTCCCACCGAGTGTTCTAAGTGCCGTGACATCTGCATGCATCTGCATCCATGCCACCCTCTCCAAAGCAGCATCGCCCCCACCCCCCCAGCTCCTCCCTCCTTGTGCCCTGCTTTAATTTCCTTCAGCACACTTGTCACTACCAGAAGGACGTTTTACTGTTTGTCATCTGCCTTCCCCACTTCGAGTAAGCTCCATGAGAACTGAAGTTTGACCTGCATTACTCACTGACACACCCCCAGCACCTCCACGGTGCCTGGCACACAGTAGGTGTTTTAATAAATAAATATTTGCTGAATGAATGGAATGATCTTACTCCCAGTACAATGCTGGTGACTTCAGGATTCCTTGGTTCTTGAGTGTGATTGCTTAAGAAAGTCTGTGGGTTGCAGTGTACTGGGTGCTGGATAGAAAAATCAAGGAAAGCCATAGGCTCTACTGTGTGCTGTACCAGGAAGCTAGTAGCTGTGTGGCTGTGGGCAGATCACTTGACATCTCTGAACCTCAGCTACAGAACTGTGAAATGGGCAGAGCTACCTCCCACTTGCCTCCTTCCCAGGGTGGCCGTAGGGATCAAATGAGTTAATAGGTATGAAAACCTACTGAAGAGGAAACCCTCTAATACCACTGAAGTGAAAGACCTTAAAAAAAAGTGTGGTCTGTGACGGTGGGCAATAGCTTTTTTTTTTCAAATAAATTTATTCACTTTTTATTTTTGGCTGCGTTGGGTCTCCGTTGCCGCACGCAGGAAAGACCTTAAAAAAAAGTGTGGTCTGTGACGGTGGGCAATAGCTTTTTTTTTTCTTTTTTTTTTTTTTTAAATAAATTTATTCACTTTTTATTTTTGGCTGCGTTGGGTCTCCGTTGCCGCACGCGGGCTTTCTCTAGTTGTGATGAGCGGGCGCTGCTCTTTGTTGTGGTGTGCAGGCTTCGTTGTGGAGCACAGGCTCTAGGTGCACGGGCTTCAGTAGTTGTGGCACGTGGGCTCAGTAGTTGTGGCTCTCGGGCTCTGGAGCACAGGCTCAGTACTTGTGGCGCATGGGCTTAGTTGCTCCGCGGCATGTGGGATCTTCCCAGACCAGGGCTCGAACCCGTGTCTCCTGCATTGGCAGGCGGATTCCTAACTGCTGCGCCACCAGGGAAGCCCTGGGCAATAGCTTTTGCCAACGTCTGCAGCCCAAATCGACCCTAAGAGGCCCCTTCAGTTATTTCATTTGTCACTTTGCTTTTAATTTAAAAATCATATTCCCAGAAGTGGGTTATTTCCACAGCCTGACTGTGTCTGAGATTCCAAAATAGAATCATTTATGCATTCTGAAGCAATCAATGAACCAATTTCGGGTGAGATATATCTTCTATATCTTCTGGCTTTTTATTATTAAAAAAAATAAAAGAAAGAAACACTTCAGGTTTCAAGAAACCTCAACATTTCAGGTGAAGGGCAAGTTCCTACTAATCACATGTATATTTCAAAGCTGCTTTATCTGAGAATGCATAAATGGTTTTTTTTCTTCTTTTTTTTCTTTTTCTTTTTTTTTTTTTTTTTTGCCGTACGCGGGCCTCTCACTGTCGTGGCCTCTCCCGTTGCGGAGCACAAGCTCCGGACACGCAGGCTCAGCGGCCATGGCTCACGGGCCCAGCCGCTCCGCGGCATGTGGGATCTTCCCGGACCGGGGCACGAACCCATGTTCCCTATATCGGGCTTTCCTGATCCATTGTAGATGTTTGAATTGCACAGTCATTTACTAAATGTAATCAATATTCCCATATAGACAGAGTTTCTTTAAAAATGTAATTGCTTGTATCTGGATGTTGGCATCTGCATTTTCATTTTACAGCAGTAATCAAGCCCAGGGATTGAGTGGAATTGTATGCCCCGACCTCCCTTAAAAATGTCGGGAGGCAAGATAGATGCATGGCCCAGAGGCTAGCGTGTGACAGCCTTGTCCCCTGATCAGCTGCATGCCCAACCTTGTTCCCCAGCATCCTTCCCTGTTGGGTGCCCCCGGGACCCTGACAAGGAGGCAGAGGAGTTAGCTGTTTCCAGAACTATCAGAAGTTAACCTCCCATGTAGGCAGGGAAGCTTCGCTCAGAAGTCCTTGGGGAGGGGTTTTCCTTCTGCCATTTCCATCCTCCTGGCCCCAGATGGAGGGTGTGGTGTCCTTTGGTGTGTCTGGACCCAGCATGACCTTTATTCTTTTCTTCATCTCTCTTCCGCCTCCCTCTTCTTTCTTCTTGGGTTCCCGAAACCTCTCCCAGATTTTCCCCAACTCTCCTGAACCCTCTCCCCCTTCCAAGAGTCCTTCCAAATCCTGAGATTTTTAAGTCTGCTGGGCAGGTCAGCATGTTCAGATCGCCCACAGATTCCTTCCCCTTTTCCCCCAAATGTCTGTCTCTTCACCCATCTCCTAGCAGTGTGGTCTCTGAACAGGATCTGTCCTCCCTTTAGTTTATTTATTTATTTTTATTTACAGTTTCAGCTCTTCTCTAGTATTAACAACAACTTTATTTGCCCTGGAAGCCCTGGCTCATCTCTGACCCTCTGATGGCACCTCTCCAGTCACCTGCAAATCACGGACATTTCCCAAGTTAGTAACTTGACCTGCCCCTCTTCTCCATGGTCCCCGTTGGGGATTGTACCAGCGCTGGCGGGGTTAGACGCTCTGGGACTGACCTCTGCCCAGCGGGTCTCAAACCACTCCTCCCCCGCCATCGCCACTGCCGAACCTCGGAGGCCTCCTCTCTGTCTCCCATCTTGCTCACCTGCCGCCCAGTCCATTCTGCACCCTGGAAGCAGGGTGAACTTTCTAAACTTGGGTCTGATCCAGCCATGCCCTGCCTAGTGCCTCGCACCGGAGCTGGGAGCCCATGGGGCAGAGGCCGAGCTCCTCACCCTGATGTTCAGGCTGCCCATGATCTGATCCCTTTTTACCCACAGACAGTCCTTTTCTCCGGCTGTTCCCAGGTGCAGTTCACAGTTGGCCAGACAAGCAGCATGCCCTCCTCTGAAACGAGGCTTTGTTTCTCTCTACCCGTTGACATCCATGGCCCCAGTGCATCCACCCAGCAGTCCTGCCGCCCGCATGCAGCTGCCCCATCCGCGAGAAACCTTCCCTTGTCCCCTCCCCTTCCTCTGGGTAGTGGCCTCCTTCACTCTCTTGTGACACAGGGTATATATCTCCTAGTGTTTTCTTGTGTTGCTCTGTGGACAATAATAACCTGTGTATATATAGATTCACTTAAACATCACGACAGCCCTGTCAGGTAGGTACCACGTTTATTTGCTTCATTTTGCAAAACTACAAAGAATTTGTCGCTTGCCTGTTGTCACAAAGATGGAAAGTGGCAGAGTCAGGATTTAAACCCAGATTTTGTTGACTTGAGGGAATGTATCCATCACCCCAGCACCGGAAAGAGGCAACATCCTTCTGTGCTTGAACCTAGAGCACAGACGCTCTGGGTTTGAAGCCCAGCTCCGCCACTTTGTACTGTAGGGCCTTGAACAAGCTTCTTAACCTCTCTGATTCTTAGATTCCTCTTCAATAAAATTATGATGGGAATAATAGTCAAATGGCAAGCAAGTTACTTAACTTCTCTGTTCCATTTCCTCATCTGTAAAATAGGGATATTGATGGCATTGCAGGTAATGTATTGAAGCACTGGGCACAGCTATTAATGTGAACATTGAATGATTACCCACTATGTTCACTCCACTGTGTTGGGTCTGTTTTCCTACCAGGTGATGTTCTACTTCGTATAAAATACATAACACACAAGACGCTTGCAAGCCTACAATACTGAGCACACTCATAAATATGGCCACATGGAGGGTCTTCTGTGTGCCACCAGGAACTCTGTTTGGGCTTCACACACCGACTCCTCACACAGCCCCCGGGGAGAGGAAACTGAGCATCTGGGAGAGGAAGTGACCAGTCACCTGCACACAGATGGGAGGTCGCAGGACCCGATTTGAACCCAGGTCTTTCTGCCTCCAAAGCATTGCTCTTGGCCTCTGCTCTCGACAGCTTCTGAGAAGCGGGGTGTAAGCCACGGTGCCGGCCAGACCTAGGGTTTAGTAAATGTACGCTTCTTCCCTAATTTTTTCCATTTGGTAGGAAAAGCCATGAGGAACCAAACAACCCAGGCCACAGCCGCCCTTCCCCTTCCTGGGAAAGCTCTGTGCATGTCATTGACTAAACCTTAGGTACGGAGGTGGCAGTGGGCACTTCTTGCCTCCTTTCCTTGTCCCCCTCTCTTCTCTCTCTCACCATGCCCTGACCTTTGTCAGGATTTTATTTTGTGCAGTCTGTGGAAATTCCCTAACTAGATAGCTGTGACCTCAACTCAACCCCCATTAGGATAAACCTGTAACTTACGAAATCATCTCACTGGATGGTGGAGGCTTGAATCTGTCTTGCTGTCTGCCTTCTGGGCAGGATGAGGACAGAGTCTCCTTGGCCTTATGTAAAAGACTGGTGGCCATTGCAGACTGGGTAAATCAAAGACCGTTTTGTTCGCTTCAGAGGAAACATGAGGAGTAGAGGAGTCTGTTTGGGCTTTTAAAAAAATAAAACGTGTGTGTGTGTGTGTTAATGACCTAAGAGATACGGGTTCAATTTAGAAAACTTAGAAACCCCAGAAAAACATAAAGGAAAAAAACCCCAGATCTTGATAATCCCCTCCACCCAGAAACAGTCACTGTGGACAATTTGATTCCTGTCTGATCAGTCCCCTGCGTGCCTATGTGTGTAAATTTGCACTGGGAACCCTCTATAAAACTGCCACTCTGAACAGTCATGGAGCCTGCCTCTTTCACCAGACAATGTATCAGGACTGTTTTCCCACCTTGATAAATGTTTCTCAAAAATGATTTTTAATGATTGCATAATGTATCATAGCAAAGGGGTTCATGGTTTATTTGACTAATTTCTTCTTGTTGGACTGTTTTTTTTGAAAAAACGTTATCGATATTTCTGCTTTAAACATCCTTGCACATTAATCTTTAAGCACATCTCTAATAATTCTTTGGACTGTCTCTCTAGAGGTGGCATTGGCTTAGGGGATAGGCAGATTTTTAAGGCTTGGGTAAAAGAGCCAAAGTGCTCTTGGGAAAGAGTTTGTTTTTATTACAGTCCCCCTTCCCAACATTAGCAGTGTATGAGACGCCTCATTTTTCCCCAGCCTTGCCAACACTGGATATTGTATTTCTTTTCCATTTTTGCCAATCTGATTGACAAAATGTATCCTACTCTGATTTGCATAATTTAAATAGTGAAGTTGAACTGCTTTGCATGTTTATTGTTTGTATAGCTGTATATACATATATATGGTGTATAGAATATATCATATATACATATATAGATATATAATACATATATTATATAAAACATTTATTGGTGTATAACTTTTTGATGTTCTTAGCCCATTGAATCACAAGAATTTGACATCTCCATGTCATCAAATCTATCAGCCTTTTTCTTTATCATATCTCCTGGGTAGATTGTTAGGAGGTGGTTGATTCATCCACCTTGAATTCAGATTCTTCAGTCTAAGGGTGAATTAAGTTGGAAGCCCATCCCCGTGTTAACTGAGAATGCACAGAAAGTGATGCGGGACAGGAATGTGGAGAGTCAGCAAGGAGAATACTCCCCATCCATGTATCCACTCGTGCACTGAGAAAATGATACTGATATAAACTGATTTTCCTGATGGATGGATGCGCTATGGACATTGATTCTAGACAGCAAAGCAGTCCATTGCAAACCCATCGAGGCGCACTGGTGATTATATTTATGACTTCTAGAATCTTGTTAGTTCCTCCTTAAAGAAAAAAGAAAAGAATAAAGAGACAAAATTTCAAAGAACATTTGTAAAGCAATTTACTTAAATTGTAAGAGACTAAAAGCCAGGCTTAGTAGATAATTGAAGAATTGCATTAAAAAGGAATCAGTATCTTTCTGGAAGCTCTGTCCTCATCTTGTGAATTGTTTTGCAAAGGGAGGGTCACTCTGTCACTATCTTGTAAATCTCTCATGGCATTATCGCCAAGGACAACATTTTTTTCCCCCTCTTTGATCCTTCATGTTTCTCCTTTTCGCACAGCCTTAGCTCACTAAGACATTTAGGGGCAAAAATACGGGAGAGCAGGGGTTTTGAAATTACAGGTCCCTGTTCCAGCCTCTGGGATCCTGGCATTCCCAGCACTGGAGCAAAGGTTTCCTTCTGCATCTTCACTCTGAGCCTTTGGAGAAGGTCAAACTCATAAAGAAAAGAGAATGAGGGGAATGCACAGTTGATTTTTGAAAATCTACTTATTAAGTTCCCAATTAAAGGCAAGTTTAAACATCATTAAGAAAACTGAAAAGGAGAAAAGAAGATGCAGATATTCCCACCCTCCTTAACTAGTCATCACTTCTCTGCCATTTCCCCTGGCCTTTATCTCTATGTATTCACATTTCCTCAGTGGTTTAATTACCTTTCTCCTTTCATTTTTGCTTCATACGTCTGTGAAAAATATCTCTGCTTCCAACTGCGTATAGAAGATGTCTAATCCTTGAGATGTCCTTTAGCATTCATTCATCCACCTGACAGTTGTTTTACTGAGCACCTTCTATGTGACTGGTGTGATTTAACACCCTCTTTAAACTCTACGTATCCCATGTACTTATTTGTTAATATATTTGTAATTAATATTACTTCCTACTTCAAAAATAACTGAGTGACTTAACCTAAAAAGCATATCGTGAAAGAGGCACGTGAAAGAGGGATCTGAAACCATATTGAAAAGTGTATTGTGTGTGTGTGTGTGTGCACGCGCGCGCGCACGTACGCACACGTGTTCACGCACAGGCATGTGTGAGGTGGTGCCTTTATAGGAATGATATTTCATATTCCAATGGAATTCTGAGCTTCCTAGCAACCAAGGCAGAAAGAGAAATTAATACATTTTTTTTAGATTCTATAGAGAACTCATTGGTACTTCAGGAGAGGTAAAATTCTTCATTGGCAGTTTCAAGAGGAAGGAGGTCAATTTCAGGAGGAAGGCAATTTCAATTGCATTTTTCATTGTCTCTCATTTTATGTGGAATCACCCACAGTCTCCTATCTTTCATATTTATTGATACATCTGTGACCAAACCAGAAGAATTTCCTGTCTTCTCTTGTCTATTGAGAAAGATGTGGATAAAATAATCATTTATATAAGTGAGTTTGCTGAGATATGTACTTTCAGGGACAGGGAGCAGCACGTGCAAATAGCTTGGAGCACTTGATACTCTAAGGAAGGCTAGGTGGCAGGGCAGGAGATGAGGCTGGCCGGGCAGCAGGGCCAGCTGTGCAGGCCCGAGAGGCACTGAGAGAGTTTGGGCCAGGGCAGGGAATGGTCCACTTGCATTTTATTTTTTTGTTGTTGTTACAGTTCAATATTTTTTTAACATCTTTATTGGAGTATAATTGCTTTACAATGGTGTGTTAGTTTCTGCTTTACAACAAAGTGAATCAGTTGTACATATACATATGTTCCCCTATCTCTGCCCTCTTGTGTCACCTTCCCTCCCACCCTCCCTATCCCTCCCCTCTAGGTAGTCACAAAGCACAAAGGTGATCTCCCTGTGCTATGCGGCAGCTTCCCTCTAGCTATCTAATTTACATTTGGTAGTGTATATATGTCCATGCCACTCTCTCACTTCGTCACAGCTTACCCTTCCCCCTCCCCATATCCTCAAGTCCATGCTCTAGTAGGTCTGTGTTTTATTCCCGTCCTACCACTAATCTCTTCATGACATTTTTTTTTCTTAGATTCCATATATATGTGTTAGCATACGGTATTTGTTTTTCTCCTTCTGACTTACTTCACTCTGTATGACAGACTCCAGGTCTATCCACCTCATTACAAATAACTCAGTTTCATTTCTTTTTATGGCTGAGTAATATTCCATTGTATATATGTGCCACATCTTCTTTATCCATTCATCTGTTGATGGACACTTAGGTTGCTTCCATGTCCTGGCTATAGTAAATAGAGCTGCAATGAACATTTTGGTACATGACTCTTTTTAAAAGGATGTCCGATCACCCTGCAGAGACTAATTTTGAAGGCTGAGAGAGGAGGCTGGAAAGCCGTTGCAGTTAGTGGTCCCTGTAAGAGGTAGTAATTAACACAGACAAAAATGTGGTGCAGAGGAAGGAGCTCTGAAGACAGAGTGTTAATTAGGGCTTTTCTTTCTCGTGACATTAAAATATGCCACAGGGGCAGAGAGTCCACACACCAATTTCTGTCCTCCCTCAGTGGGGCTAAATGGGGAGGGTCTTCCCAGTGCCTATGGCTGCACCTGGGACCAGCTCAGGGTTCAAGAGTACAAGGCCTCTCATTTATTTACAGCCTGTAAGTCCACACTCCCTTTTCAGATCCTCTCCTCGTCCATCTTGTGAGGCCAAGACGTAGGATTGGCCTTGTGTTATTTGAACCTTCTTGAACTACTGGTAAGAGATGCATGAGTTTGGGGAATCCAAGATTCAAGTCCAAGCCGAGCCTCTTATCCTCTCTGTGACCTTACATAAGACACTTCAGCACCCAGATGTTCTTTCTTCATATGTGCAGTGGGAAGAATAAAACGCGTGGTCATTGCAGTAATTTTGCTGTTGTCAATAATATTAATCGCCATTTGCTGGCACCTGCTATATGCCATGCCCAGTGCAAGATGCTTTGTGTACCTTATCTTGTCTGTCCTCATTTTGTCCACACAGCTCCATAAGGGTAGACATTAGTAGCCCCATTTAACAGGTGAGAAAGCTGAGGCTTGAAGGGCTTAAGGAACTTGCCTGAACTCTCATAGCTAGGAAGACGTGGAACTATGTCTGGGAATGGTTTTCTAGTGAGTATACCTTTTACTGAAAAACTCTTGAGGCGTCCTCCAGCTCAGCCACCTTTTCATTTTGATGCTTTATAATACTTTGGTCCCCAGAAGGGATTGGAAGATAGAGCCAAGATTTGCCTAAACGGGGAGATTTCTGGAGCCTGTGGAAGAAGGCATGAAAGAGTATGGATCCCTGCGCCACAGTGATCTCTGCTTAGGGAAAAGATCGCTGCACAGCCCTCACCCAGTCCCATCCACAGCGCCCATAGATGGGGGGCATTCAGGCCTCCTATAGGTCCAGGTTTCGCAGTGCTTCCCCCTGCAGGTAGTTATAGGAACTACACAGAGAGGGACAGGGTTGCATGTGAAAAAAAGACAGCCCACTGCCTCTGGGATTCCACTTTTCTCTGGTGTAGAGAATTAGATGCACGTGTGCTCCAAGCTGCACGTAAAAGTATGTTATCGCAGATTGCTCGTACTGGCAAAAATGAGAAGCAACATAAATGTCCAGCAATAGGGGAATGGGAATTCAGTGGTTGTGTATCTCTGCCAGGGAATGCCATGGAGTGTTGGAAGAGGTGATCTTTCGAGGAAAGAGCTTCAAAATATATTTTTTAGCTGAAAACAAAAAAGGTATCAATGAAATCTTAAGTATGAGCCAACCTGTGTAAACCTCAGACAACAATAGTTTTGTGTGTGAACATCCACGTGTCTGTAAAATGCACACAAGAAGTCGGGAAGGACAGACACCAGAATGCAGCTGTGTGTGGTTACCATGGATGGTGACTTGTGACTTCTACTCTAAGTTCTCTATAATAATAACACCTAACCGTTCTGTACCTCTTACCTGTCTTCCAGGCACTAAACAATTTATGTATATTAACTAATTTAATCCTCACCACTGCCCTGTGAGATAATACTACTATTATCCCGTCTTATGCCTGGGAAACTGGGGTACAGACTAGCTAAGTAACTTGCCTGCGGTTGCCATCGGCGGGTAGCAGAGCCAGGATGGGAATCCTTGCAGCCCTGCTTCAGAGCTGTGGCTCTTAACCATTCCCTCTTCTGCTTCTGTCTCTGAATTCCACGTGTGTCTGAGGTGTGTATGCTCACGTGAGTGTGCAGAAGCATGGAATGGTGACCCAGGGCTGCCTGAGCCCCAGGCTAGTGTACTGCTCTTTCTGTGGCCTCATTTGAGCAAATTCCTGGGGGCTGCCTGGCATCTCGAAAGCCCAGTGAATATCTTGAATGACTGAGCAAATGAATGAAATGAATGAATGGGTAAGTAAGTGAAGGAGAAGGAACAGGGGGAGGGTATAAAGAAAACAGAACATGCATTGTGCCTTAAGGAACTTGTCTTGTAGTCTTAGAGACAGAATGTGTGAAGGTGATGCAGAGGCTATCGTATAGATGGCAACAAAAACATACAAGTGCGCTGGGTGCTCTCCGAGAAGGGGAGTCACTCACTATCTAGGAAGGCTTCCTGGAGGTGGTGGGAAAGGGGCTGAGTGTCAAAGGCGGGGCTGATATGAGGAAGTGTGGATTAAAGGAAAGAAGGACGTTTCTGAAGGGGAGGAAAGTTGGGAGGGAGGGGCTAGAGTTGCTCATGTATTTGTATTCATGTAGATGGGAGGTTTAGAGAATTTCTAGGGCTTTTGTTTGAGAGAAGAAGCTGGCAGACTTAGGAAGGAAATTCATGTGCATTTAGTACCTACTCTGTGCTATGTACTATATAGGTAGTTTACATTATCTTAATAGTCCTTACAACAGTTGCATTTTAATTGCAGAAACAGGCACAGAGAGGTTAGGTTATTTGCTCTGTGCCACACAGCAGGTCAACCTCAGAGCCAGGATTGGTGCCCAGTGAGTCTGAACCCAGAGCCCAACTAGGCAAGGTGGGGTCAGGAAGAGCAGGGTAGCACCATCCTTCCCTCTCTTCCCCATCACTAACCTGGGTCTTAGACCAGCTCCCTCCCCTTCCTGATTCTGAGTGGTCCGTTCCCCAGAAGAGAAAACCTTGCCCTGAAATAAGCTGGATGACTCACCATTATGTGTCCTTACTCGAGACTTTTCTGAAACACTTCTTTTTGTACCTGCCCCTCCAGACAATAGTCTAATGGTCTTGTGACCTTGTGCTTGCACTTTGGTGCATGTTTTTGAACACAGGAGCATGTGTGCATCTGTCGTGCTGACACCCCGCCCCCCGCCCCCCAGTCCCTTCACATTGTAGCGGTCTCCAGTCTATTTCTCAGTCCTCTGCTGAGCAGAGAATTCTATCACCTGGACCATGATTTTAGGGTGTCAGAGTCAGCTCTGAAGAGCTGAGTGAGGCAGATTTGCCCCCTGAGAGCATTAATCCAAGTAGCAAGTTATTAAGTTTGAAGACATACACATATAATTTACATTTCTACAATCATAGCACGCAGTCTGAGTAGTCATCTGGTGACGGGTCGTATCTTAGCCATGCCATCTGCCGGGTCAGATCAAGATTTCCGTGATCTGACGTGGTGGAATTCTGGTAAGCCCCTCGGTCGAGTTGCATCAGTAAATGTGGTAACACGCAGGGGAGCAGAGGACTCTGGTGACGGCTCTTGCTTGCAGTGGACTTTCCCCCTAGATCTCATGGGATTTTTTTAGCCTTAGCTCATTGGATTCTTAAGTATCAGGCACTGTGCTAATAGGGTTCCTCTACCTAAAGAGAGAGTAGAAAAGAGATCTTCATTTTACAGGAGGGAAACAGATGAACAGAGAGGTTTGGTAACTTGTGTGAGGTGGCACAGCTTATAAGCAATTGATTCAGGAGACTGGCTGATTCTGCAGGTTGCTGCAGCAGGAGGGGGTGTGGTTGACAGTCACCAACAGTCATAGGCAGGGCATGCGGTCTGCTTTCGGGTAGCTTTTGGATGTGATTTACCACACATAAGCAGCTGCCTACAAAGAGCAGGGAGACACAGTTGTAGTCCCATTGGAGTGTGTCCCCCCCCCGCCCGCAGGTCCCTTTGAAGGACCCTCTGCTGCCCATGATAGTGCCGAGTTGCGGCGGGGTGGGGGGGGGTGCGTCCTGCAACACCTGAGATGCTCCATCTGCCCTTTGGGTGTTTTCTTAAACCCTTTTGGTCCCTCCCAATTGATATGGAACCTCAGAGCCTCCAGGTTCAAGATCTGGTTCAGGGACCTGATAGCAACTTCTTTTCTTCTAAATACAGCAATGAACCAGAGGACATTGAAGTTTAACTCGGGGCAGGACCTTAGCAATCAGGGATTCCAACCCGTTCATTGCCAGTTGGCAAAACGGAGGCCCAGCAAGAGGAGGACGTAGCCCCCGACCACCCAGCAGGACGGTGGCACAACAGGGACATGCCTGGGTCTCTGTTTCACAGCCAGAGTTCTTTCTACTTTGCCCTACTGCATAGGGCTGCTTGCTACTGAGGCTCGCCAGTGAGAGAAGCCACCGGTTCTGTGAAATGCATGGCCTGGGCACCTAACCACACTATCCTCCAGATGGCCTGAGCCTCGGGGATCAAGGTAGCAATGGTGAGTAAGTGTGGAAGGCAGGTGGAAGGGTTGTCAGGGCAAGAAAGCACCAGCCAGCTCTTTTTAGGGATTAACCCCTCCGTGCAGTGACACTTTTTAAAATAAGCAAGCGGTTGTTTGTAAAAAAAAAAAAAGGAGACAAGAAGGCAATGAGAAAATAGAAACTGAATTCCTAGACCAGCCCCTCCTCCTCGCCTTCCCTGCGTGACACACAAGGTTTAGTCAAAGCACAACGGATGGAGGCCTTCCCTCGGGGTTCTAATGGCCACGGCACCAAGACCATATTCCCAGAGCCTGCTTGGATGTGGAAAGTGCTGTCTCAGGAATCTCGTTTTTTCTTCAGTTTTGCCAGGAAAATAAAGATGGATGACGATGCAGTGGATGATGATATTCGTGCTCTCCAAGACCCAATGAAAGCCCATATTTACCCCCCCGCAAAGAGCCAATATCAGAGGTTCCAGAATGGTCTAGGCTTGAGTGGCCGTCAGAGTTTCTGGTCCCACAGGCTTGTGATGGGGAAACTGAGGTGCAGAGGCGAAGAGGCTTGTCCAGGGCTGGCCTCCTGTGTCTGGGCTGTACCCTCTCAGTCCCTTCCCATCTCGGGTTGCCAGTGTCCCCTTCTGCACCACACTGAGGACGGGCAGCACTTGGGAGACTCAGTGACCTCCCAGGACCTCTCTGGCGCCAGCTCTCCGTGGTGTTCTCATCAAGGTCATTAACATCCTCTCCGTTCTCAAGGTTACTGCTTGCCTATTTATAGAACTGACCAAGAGAATTCCACCACTGCCAGCAATACAGAATACAAATCATGCGCTGTGCGTTGGTTTTCATTCTCTGACACCTCTTTTTTTTTTTTTTTTTTTTTGTTAACTCCGTGGACAGTGCTTATCTACACCTGGTTTCCCTTCTCAATGTGGACACTCCTGGGAGGAGAGGCGAGTGGGCTCTGCTACCTGCTGACCCCCCCACTGTGTGCAGAGGCCCGGCCCTCAAGCACACCGTTTTCATTTAACCCACGCAATCCTGAGAGGTGGGCATTGTCTGCATCCCACGTGTGCTGCTTTCAGAGAGGAAGCAGCCGGCCCCAGGGCTCCTGACCTACAAGTGACAGAAGCGACTTAAATCCAGTGCTGCCCAAATCCACAACGTCCATTCTTTCCACTTGCCTTCCCCGTTCCTAATTCCAGCGCAGCCTTCCGGATCAGATGAGGAAGGTGGCTGCAGGATGATGCCTGTGCATGCTTTGGTTCCTTTGGAGGACATATATATGCTTTCTCATCCAGTCAGGGCAACCAGGTTTTTCTGAGGACCTACTGTGCGCCTGACGGAGCCTTGTCTCTCTCCAGGCTGTAGGTGCCATGGGGATATGCCCACTTTGCTCTCTCCAGGCCCAGCACACAGTAGGCTCGGTCAGCCCTTGTGGATGAGTGATGGGGCTCAGACTCACCGTCTGTCCAGGGAAGGGAGCAAAGAAGAGGCAGGCCAGTTGGAGCAGCATTAGAGCCGCGGCAGCGCCTTCACGGAGGAGGGAGCTGGGGGCAGGGCAGAAGGATCAGGAAGACAGCTCAGAGGCTGCAGTGGCTTCTGCGGATGGTGCTCGTGTCCTGAGTTCTGGCAGAAGCCCGCTTGGTCTGCGGCTTCCTCCATCCTGCATCTCAAACCTCACAGAGGTTTTATTTTTCCAACTGTTCTGTCAGGGACGTCCCAGGGAATGTGAAAAGAACACTGTACAATCTTTCTCTGCACATCTTCTCAGAAATCTTTTTCACAAGCAGGATTTTGGAGAGCTGCCATCCTCTCGTTGTCCCTCCGCCCAGGACTGGCATTAAGCTGTGGAACTGAGGGTCACTCCAGCTTACCCGTCCTCCTCTGGAAGAGGTTCAGATGTCAGAGTGTCCAGTCCTGTGGCCCAGTGTCCTTGTCTGGCAGCCCCGCCCAGCCAGGGCTCCCCACTATCTTGGAAAGCCCCACCCTTGACCCCTTTTGTCTGCCAAGAGAACTGGGGGGTCGGTAGAACCCAGTGCTCCACAGATTCAGAGAGCTAAGTGCCTCCCTACCCTTTTATGTATATTGCTGTCTTCTGGCATTGGACACAATATACCTTCATTCTGGAACATTTGGAAAATATTGAGAAACAGGAAGGACAAAATAATAATCACCCATAATTTTGCCACCCCGAGAGAAGCACTGCTGGTGTCTGGCACGTTACTCCTCAGTTTCATTTTTTTTTTCCTGTGTAATTTTTCTCTTAACCTAACTGAGAACACACTGTAAGACAGGATTTATATCCTTTTGACCGCACTTAACATTAAAATGTATCACACATCCATGGCATTACAAATACTTTGTAATGATTGTAAGATGCGATTTTAATGGCAGCGTGAATTTTCCCACGTGCAGGTACTATCTATCATTGGCTCAGAAGTCCCAGGTTTAGGGGTATGTTTGCTGTTAATCCCAGTGCTAAGTGACCGTCTCCCTGAATAAAGGGCTTCAGGTCAGTACAGGTGCATCATGGGAAAGCAGCATGGCGCTCCCAGGGCTCAGAGTTTGGGTTCACCTCTCCCTGTGGCTGTTCCATCCCCAGACTAGAACGTGTTGAGTCAATGTGGTATGCACACTCAAAATTAGTTGCTGTACGAAAGGAACCCCGTACTAGCTGTGCGGGCAGGTCATTTCCCTCGTTTTCTTCCACTAAATCATGGAATCCCTCTCCCACTAAATTGGATTCCATGAGGATTTCAGGAGATAAAGCACATCAGGTGCAGAGCTGAGTGTTTCATACATACAGGCCCTTTATCATTGTTAAGCTACAGTTTGTATCAGTATTTTTATCTCTTGACTCTCTTGTCTAGTAATTTATCGGGGTCACCAAGGCCACCCCCAGTTTCCATAAGGGCTCACGGGTTCAGCGTATGATTGTGCTTGTGGCTAAGGTTTGTTACAGCAAAAGGATACACAGCACAGTGAGCACAGGAGCAGCACGTGAGGCAGTCTGCAGGAAACCAGGCAGAAGCGTCTGAGTCCTCTCTCTGTGCAGTCACACAGGATGGGCTTGATTCCTCCAGAACTGAGTTGTAACAACACGTGTGAAATGTTGTCTACCAGGGATGCTCATTAGAGACTCAGCACCAGAGGTAGGCACCTCTGTCTGTACCCACATCCCAGACGCCCACATGGTTTGCACAAATAATCCAGGCACGGCAAGCCGCCCTTATTGGTAAGGGAATGGTGGGAACACTCAGAATCCAAGTTCGCAGAGGCCCGCCCAGGAGGCCCTCGTAAGGATGCAGTTGTAGGTCTGCTCTGCACAGGTATGCTGAGAGGTCCTATTCCATGTGTTTGGACTACTTCAAGATGGGGGCCGGAGTGGGGTGAGACAGATGTCCTCATTTCCATAGGACAAAATTGAGGGCTAGTAAAGGGAAGACATTTACGAGCTGGTCTCCTACTCCATGTGCGGGGTCCTGAGAGGAAGCAAGTTCTGGATAATCCCTCACCGTCCCCTTTCCTGCTAACTCGTGTCTCTCTCTCTCTCTCTCTCTCTCTCTCTCTCTCTCTCTAGGCTTCCTACTCCATGTGCGGGGTCCTGAGAGGAAGCAAGTTCTGGATAATCCCTCACCGTCCCCTTTCCTGCTAACTCGTGTCTCTCTCTCTCTCTCTCTCTCTCTCTCTCTCTCTAGGCTCTCAAGGGCTCCAAGAAGCTGGTGCTGTCGGTGTACTCAGCGGGGCGCATCCCTGGCGGCTACGTCACCAACCATATCTACACCTGGGTAGACCCCCAAGGCCGCAGCATCTCTCCGCCCTCGGGCCTGCCCCACCCCCATGGCAGCACCCTGCGGCAGCACGAGGGTGACCGGAGGAGCACCCTACACCTCCTGCAAGGCGGGGATGAGAAAAAGGTGAGCCTCTGGGCCTTGGCCTCGCCGGCCCTCCTGGAGGTGGAGGGCTGGGAATGGGGGGTTGGCCATCAAGACCACATTCTCCTTGCCAAACCCAGAATAGGGAAGTTTCTTAGAGGCTGGAAGAAGGGGGTTGGCCTGTAGGGGCTCTGGCCTTCGTCTCTCCCTCAAGTCCCAACTGAAGGGGTTTTTTTTTTTCGTTTTAATCTATGCACCACATATCATAATTCACACTAAGCTGCTGCCATAAGAGCCCAAATACCGTGATTTAAATAAGCTAGATTATCTGCCCCTCACATAGCAGAGTAAAGGGGACCATCCAGGCTGATGGGGCAGCTCTGCTCTCCGTGTGCCATCCTCTGGGATACCGCCCCCTTATGGTTGAAGTCTAGTCCCCCTGTAGCCCCTAGAGTGGAAAGAGGAAGCGAGAAAGCTCGGATGATTTACACTAGAGATGATTTAACTTCTCAGTGGTCCAGACCCAGGCCATGGCCACACGCAGCTGCCAGGACTCCAAGCTCCACAGGGCACCTTTTGCAGTGTGGGTCTCAGGTTGTAAGGAACAGAAACCAGAAACCGGTCCTGGTCACCTTCCACAAAGTCAGAATTCACTGGAAGGGTGCGGGCAGCCCCAGAACTGAAGCTGAGGGACTCAGGGTGCCGTCTCCAGGAAGGAAGGGATCCCCATGGTTTCTCTTCTCTGCATCCTTCCCCTCAAGATTCATATTCCAGGGAGGGAGCACCTGATTGCCTGGCAGGGAGGTGCCCTTTGATTGACAGAAACACCAAGACTGTGGCCGGTGGAGGAGGGGCTATAGCCCAAAGCACCATGGGGTGTTGTAACCTGAAGAAGACGGCCAGGGGCATCAATAGATGCCCCCTACAGAGCCTTCCTCCCCGAGACCATGACTGTTTCTTTAGAAAGGACTGAGAGATGGTCCCCCTGATATTTAAGGTTCACTCCGGGTGCTGTTTGCATTGGGCCCTATGGTTGCTCCTGGGACCAAGAGTCATTCCTGTAAGCATGACTTTGGTGTGACCATGACCATGGTCAAAGCATGACCATGACTTTGGTCTCTGGTGTTCTAAGACCTTGACACAGCTTGGGGCTCTGAGCCAACCGCCTTCCCTCTGGAGACTCTTTCTCAGCTCTCTTTTCCTGTCCATAAGACCATAACATTTATTTAATGTGTTTTGTGTTCTTTGCTCAAATGTCGATATGCAGGAAGCGGCAGAGATGGCGGGGGCTTCTGTGCCAGGCAAGAGGCAGTGGGGTAGCCAGTTTGTAGGCACCGTCAGAGCCTGCCTGGGCTTCTTCAAGGTGGCCAGGTTTGCAGAGGTGGGCTCATATCCCCCTCCCCGCCAGACGATGTTGCTCTCTGGCCATCTTGAGAAAGCAGCACAGCCTGTGGCGTTGAGTCATTTTCAAGGCCAGCCTTCCAGGGTGGGTAGAGAACTTGCTTTATCTTTTTCTCAAGCTCTTCCCTGTATAGTGCATGAACTTAGAATAGTAAGAGCTCACCATGTGCTGGCTCTGTGCTTACAGCATCTCACTGAATCCTCGTGGCTTCCCCATGGGGTAGGTGTCCTTATGCACATTTTACAGATGCAAAATCCGACATTCAGGGGGCACTGTGGCAACTAGGACCCATTGAGCAAGCCAGCCCACACTTAGTGAGCACCTATGCCTGACGCTGTTATGGGAGGTGGGAATGGAGAAATGGACGAGAGACATGAAGCCTTGCTCTGGGGAAGCTTCCAGTGAGTTTGGAAGTCGTAGGAGGCGTGAGACAAAAATCCAGAAATGAGCATAAATGAGCAAGATAATTAAGGTGGTGAAGATTGATGGGAGGAAATAAAATCAGGAAGGGGGTTAGAGAGTGATGGGGAGGGAGGCTCTGCTTCAGATGAGGTGGGCAGGGAAAACCTCTCTGAGGAGATGACTTCTGAGCTGAGACTGAGAGAGGAAGGTGGAGCCACCACGTACCGTTCTGAGCACTGAAAATGCCAGGCAGCAAGGACAGCATGTGCAAAGTCCCTGAGGTGGGAATGAGCATGGCATCTTCAAGTCTTAGAGAGAAGGACCCTGCCCCTGGAATTGAGTGGGTGGGAGGATTGGGAGGATGTAAGGTGCCCTCTGGGGGGTCTTAGAGTAACGTATATAGGAATGTAGAAGGCGAAGGCTGAGGGAATCATGCTCCAGGGAGGACCCAGATACCTCAGGAGGCAGGAAATACGTTGAACCACACCAGAGAAGCCTTCACAGATTTTAGAGCTCCAGGCTGAAGCTTCTACACCCCCGCACCCCGTTCCTCCTTTTGCTGATACAACATGGAGCCCCCGTTTTCCTGTTGAGGAAGGGCATGGGGGAAATGTCTCTGGAGCCCTCACTTCTGGCCCCCTGGCCTGATTCTCTTCTCTCCAGCAGCCTGGTCTCAGCTAATATTCCAGATAGCCACGGGCAGACTCCCAGACTTCCCCTGCTAAACTTCAGAACTCCTAACCTCAAACCCAGCGGGAACACACCTTCTAGGGAAATGAGTTCTCAGGGCAATAGTGATGTAAAGATCACATATAGCACAATTACCCTTGAAAACCGCCTAAGCTGTCCACTGAAGCTGGTTCTGGTTTTGCAGCCCTTGCTAGGAATGCCCTTCTCCACACTGAAGTGTGAGAACCATCCCATGAGGCTGAAGGAAGGAACAGAAGGGAAGGACACAGGTAGCACCTCTGGGAATCAGGCCTGTCTGCTCTCAAGTCACCATCACATCGTCAGAGGCGAATAGGGTGCGGAGTTGTTCAGTGTTGCAGCTTCCCATTCTGGGCTAACCCCCAGCCTCTATAGTACAGATGTAGCCTCTGTATGAAAAAAAATGGAACAGATCTGTTGTGGGAGTTAGATAGTATGGTGGCAGCGTGGCAGGGAGAGTAAGACACTGGAACCAGGCTGCCTGGGTTCAAGTCCTGGCTCCACCACTTGCCAGCTGTGTGACCTTGGATAAGTTACATAACCTCTCTGAGCCTGAATCTCCTCTTCTATAACATGGAGACAGTGGTAGGGCCTCCTCTCCCCACCACTGTGTAAGGCTCTTGGTTCTGCGCCCTGGTGTGCCCAAAGTGCCTGGATCAGTGCCTGGCACAGTGGAGGTGCTCAGTAAGTACTTATTACATGAATGACTGAATTAAAATGCAGGGCTCAAAGTCCCCTACTGCCCCCTGCCAGGGTCACTGGCCCATGAGCAAGTGAGCAAGTCTCAGTGGTTTCTCGGTCCCAAGGCCCCGCTCCGGGCTGAGCAGGCAGACCCTCTGCAGCAGCGGCTGCTCCCCCAAGCTCATGCCTTCAGCAGCCGCAGAGATAAGGTGGGGCCTGCCCCTTAGCTCAGGCTGGGGCCCAGCTGGGAATGGAAGGTGAGGAGTCTTTGGGACCAGCTCTGAAGAAAAACCTACAGTTCTCCTCCTGTGTTTCTCCTTTACCATCACACTCACAGTGCTTCTGACACCAGATGTGGGGGAGGTTTCCCCACCAAGCAATTCTCTGCGACACCAGCTGGATGTCTTACAATTTAACTCAATTCTGACACTGTCTACCTGAGGGGGTGTCCAGTCCCACAGGTTAAGGACTCAGTCCCATGAAACAGCCCCCTACCTGTCCCCACTTCAGATACCAGTTGCAAGTCCAGGTTGTCACCCGTGCTTCCGACTGATCGGCTGTAACTCAGAGGTTCCCCTGACCCCGTCTCAGCTTTGATTAATTTGCTAAAGTGACTCACAGAACTCAGGAAAACAGTTTACTTACTGTGCACCAGTTTATTATAAAAGGATACGGTAAAGGATACAGATGAACATCCGGATGGAAGGGATGTGTAGGGCAGGTTATGTGGGAAGGGGCGCAGAGCTTCCATGCCCCCTCCAGGTGCTCCACTCTCCCCGTACCTCCACCTGTTCACTGACCCAGAAGCTCTCTGAACCCCATACTATTGGGGTCTTTATGGAGCCTTCATCATGTAGGCATGATCAATTTTTAAAAAATTTTATTTATTCTTTTGGCCGCGTCGGGTCTTAGTTGTGGCATGCGGGATCTTCGATGCGGTGCGCAGACTCTTCATTGCGGCACGTGGGCTTCTCTCTAGTTGTGGTGTGCGGGTTTTCTCTCTCTAGTTGAGGTGCGCGAGCTCAGTAGTTGTGGCACACAGGCTTAGTTGCTACCCGCGGCATGTGGGATCTTAGTTGCTACCTGCGGCATGTGGGATCCCTGACCCGGGATCGAACCCGTGTCCTCTGCATTGCAAGGTGGATTCTTTACCACCGGGCCACCAGCGAAGTCCCGTGCATGATCAATTATTAACTCCACTTCCAGCCCCTCTTCCCTCTCTGGAGAAATTGGGGTGGGGCTGAGAATTCCAAGCTTCTAATCATGGCTTGGTCTTTCTGGTGACCAGCCACCCTCCAGGAGGCCAATCAGAGTCGCCTCATTAGAATAAAAGATGCTCCTAGTGGTCTTATCACTTAGGAATTTACAAAGGTTTCAGGAGCTCAGTGCCAGGAGCGAAGACAAAGACAAAATATTTCTTAGTATAAATCACAGTATCGCACCTGGTATCAGAACTCCCTGACTGTGTGACCTTGGATGAGTCACTTAACCTTGGGTGAGTCACTTAAGCTTCCCTAGCCATGGTTTGTGGATGGTCATAGCAGCCATATGGGGCTGTTTCAAGAATCAATAAATCATGTGCACAGAGGATAGTGCCTGGGGCATAGTAATTCATTGCAGTAACAACCATCATTTATCCAATGCTTCCTAGGTGCTAGGTACCTTTCATATCATTTTTGTCCCCAAATGTTTATTGATGTCATCTCCTGAGGCTGCTCATGCTGCTTCCTGGACAGGGTTGGGGTTCTAGAGGAAGGTGGGAAGGGAGATAGCAGTGCTCGCGCCGGGTAAGCTGTGCAACTCTCATTTCAGTGATGGGGAAACTGAAGATCAGAAAAGCAACAGGCCCTGCCCCAGGGTTGCCCAGGAGTAAAGGGCAGGACCAGGATGCGAACTCAGGCCTGTGGGAGGCAGTGCAGTGAGCTAATTAAATGCCTGGGCTCTGCCAGCTGTTTGACCTTGGCCATGTCATTTCACCTCTCTGGCCTCAGTTTCCTCACCTGGAAAATGGGGATAATAAGAGAAACCACAGAGGAGGAAAGACGACTCAACGAAGTAAGGCATGTAAAGTGCTGAGCACAGTGCCTGGGATCTAGGAAAGGCTCAGTACATTTAGTAACCAATTGATTTAGTGAGTTATCATTATATTCTTATTATTGGTGGGAATGGTATTCTTTTTTTTTTTCAAAATTGTATTTTTATTTATTTATTTATTTACTTTTGGTTGTGTTGGGTCTTCGTCTCTATGCGAGGGCTTTCTCTAGTTGCGGCAGGCGGGGG
>NC_041222.1:11095155-11102831 GCF_002837175.3 Physeter macrocephalus | reverse complement strand
CCTCTCTTGTTGCGGAGCACAGGCTCCAGACGCGCAGGCTCAGTAGTTGTGGCTCACGGGCCTAGTTGCTCCGCGGCATGTGGGATCCTCCCAGACCAGGGCTCGAACCCGTGTCCCCTGCATTGGCAGGCAGATTCTCAACCACTGCGCCACCAGGGAAACCCAGGAATGGTATTCTTCTCACTGTGCCAGGCTGCCTCTCACAGCTTAGCGCCCTTTCCCATAGGTGAGTTTTGTTTCCTGCCAAGTGCTGGTGGAGTTTCCAGCAGGTGATTGAAGCAGATACCCTGCTGTTGATAGGTCTGTTATTACAGTCCTGGGATGAAGACTCCGTTTTATTCCCATGTGAAGGAGTTATGGGGAAGTGACTGGCAGGCAGTGGGGTTTGTTTTCACCCTTAGTATTCACAGGCGGGGACCACAGCCGTCTGTGTGCTCCTGGGTTCCTGTCTGCTCTCTCCCCCCAGAATCTTCATGTCCCGGAGCTGGAGAGACCAGGTGGGGGTGGGAATGGGGGAGGGACTGACCCACGCCACCAAGTGAACTGGGCTGGAGCCTTGGTGTGAGGCCCCCAGGCCAGGCCTGGCTTGTTCCATGCCCCAGCAGCACAGCCTGCAGGAAGGGTCCCTCCGGGTTTGGGGCGGGAGCTGCCACTCTGTCCTCAGCCAGCCTCACTGACGTCCCCCAGGTGTGAAGCTCGCCTTCCCTCACCCCACCAGCTTCGTAAGGCACACACCTTGTCTTAAAGGAGCTCCAGAAGTTGGCCTCCTCTGCTGCTAGCCCTCCCCAGTAGTCTTCCTAAAATCCGAATCTGAGCCTTTTCTCTCCTGCTTGAAGTCCAGGCTGTTGACCTTGCTCACTGCCCCACACAGGCTAGTGCCATGCCTTCCTCCCATGCCACTCTCCCACCAGAGAGAACCCTGCAGTGATCCCAGGGGGCCTTGCTCTGTCCTGTTTCTGAGCTTTTGCACACGTTCTTGCCCTCCCCTTGCCCTGGTTGACCACCTCGGCCTTCAGGGCTTGGAGATCATATTTCTGGGATGCTCTGCCTGTGGTCGGGCTCCCAGGAATGGACTCTGAGACCAAGATTTCCCTGAAAGAGGTTTATAGGAATGTGCCTGCGGTAGACAGAATAATGATGCCCCAAAGACGTCTACCTCCTAATCTCTGGAGCCTGTGAACAGGTCACTTTACATGGCAAAGGGACTTTCCAGGTGTGATTAAGATGAGGATCTTGAGATAGAGACATTTTCCTGGATTATGTGGGTGGACCCAATGTGATCACCAGTGTCCTTAGAAGAAGGCAGGAGTGTCAGAGTCAGAAAAAGGTGGTGTGATGCCAGGAGCAGAGAGAGAGAGAGATCAGAAGATGCTACACTGCTGGCTTTGGAGATGAAGGATGGGGCCATGAGCGCAAGAACGCAGGTGGCCTCTAGAAGCTAGAAAAGGCAAGAAAACGGGTTCTCCCCGAGAACCTCTAGAAGGAATGCAGTCCTGTTGACCCACTGTAGACTTTTGACCTCCAGAGCTTTGAGATAATAAACCTGTGTTGTTTTAAGCGCCTAAATCCATGGTCATTTATTACAGCAGAAATGCAGTGCCCTGGGATCACCACCAGAAAAGGCATGAGGAATACAGGACTGGACGGAGGAAGGAGTAGAGGCTGGGCTACCATCTCTGCAGAGGCCTTGGCTGCTCTCAAGGGAGCTCTGGAGCCGGGGGTGACTTGCAAGGTTGTCCTGAATTGAGGCAGGGGTCGGGCTTTCGCTCGTCTGCATCAACCAGTCATCGGATGGGAGCTGCTCCAGGGAGGCTGTGACCTTAGGTGAGGCAGGTCCCGGCAGGCACTCAGCGGTGAGCCATCAACAGCCAATACTCCAGCTCAGGGCTTCCTCTGAGGACAGGGACCCAGTTAGATTCTCCCCTGAATCTGTGCCCAGTGCGGAGTTGGGGTTTGGTTTGCAGTGGATGGAATACCAGCAACGGCTCACATGCGCACGGCCTGTCCCTGTCTAAGAAGCAGCCCGTGTTCATTCTCTCGCGTGAAGAAGGCTTCCTCATTCTTTCCAGATCATACCTGCCCAAGCTCAGCGCCATGGCTTGTCCAGGAGGGACATTTTGAAGATAATAACAATAGCTGACGCTGTGTGAGCGCTTCTGCTGTGTCCTGATTCTAAGTGCTCCAAGTAGATACACCCGTTCATCACTCACAACGACCCAATAAAGTTGCTGTGATTGTTTTCCCCATTTTATAGATGAGAAAACTGAGGCACAGAGAGGCGAAGTAACTTGCCCAGTGTTACACACCTAGCGAGTGTCATTGCCAGCATTAAACTTCCACAGTCTGGCTTTAGAGTCTATACAGGCAGCCACCACACTGTCACCTCCCAAACACACAGACCTGGATGTGATGAGGGACCAGGGTGAACCAGCGTGGACCTACGTCACCTCGAACCTGTCCCAGCCCTGGAGCTGCATTGGGGAAGGGAGCGGGTTAGGAAGTTGTTCCCAAGTCCGACTTCAAGCTTCCCCAGAGCCTGCTGTTCCCAGAACTCTGACATTTCTGGGTGACTGCTCACAAGCCCCCCTGAGGCTTCTGTGGGCCTCACGGATGCTCTCCTTATAAGGTGGTCATGGTGTCTGATGAGGAGGTGGGGGGCTGGCTCTGGACTAAAGGGGCTGGGGCCGCTCCGCTGGGCAGCACGGCCTGGCGCTCTCCCACAGGGATGGGCCTCCCTGACATGCTGCGGAGTCTGCAGTCTTAGAACCAAACCATGTAGAGTCGTTCTGTGTGTAGGGCTCTCTCCCGACAGTGGCCTGCCAGCCAGTAGGTGTCAGCTGCGGCTGTGTGGCCTCGCCTGGTTTTGTCCTGTGCAAAGTAGCACCAACCGTGGCTAACATCTATTGAGCGTTTACTGTGGGCCAGAGACTAGCCTACGTTTGTCTCTCAATTTGATCCTCTCCCTAGTAACCTTATAAGGCAGACACTATTTTCATCCTCATTTTCTAGGTGAGGAGGCTGAGGCACAGAGAAGTGAAGTAACTTGCCCGAGGTCACACAGCCGGGCCCCCACTGGTCAGTTTGGACTTGAGTCTGTCCTCTTCAGCACCTCCCCTCTGACCTCCGGCAGCCGGGGGGGGAAGTCGAAGAAGGAAGATAATAAATGTAAAAAGCTTCTCCTGGTGGCTGGTGCAGAGCCCCTGATAACTCTTAGATGAATGACTTTTCAGAAATAGAAAGCTAGTTGGAAGGCTTCCCTAACACCATGACATTTGCCCTCCCCTGATGCCCGCCGGGACCTCCACCCCTTCCTCTCCTGTGGGTGGTCACACTGTGCTCTTTAGGTCCCTTACGTGTCACTGGGTCTTAACTTGTTGCAGGATGTTTTCTGTTCTCTGCGGTAGGTTCCAGCTGTCCTGGCCACTTCTTTTTGTAAGTTCCCCTTTCAGACGCAAGGCACACTTAACCTGCATGTTCCTGCAGGTGCCTGCATAGATTCTGAGGCTTCGTGCATCTGCCCCAGCCTCTCCTGCCCAGTCAGCCACCTCCCCGGCCCCCATCCCACCCCCGGCTCTCCCTGCTCTGGCCACAGCGCCTCACTTCTCTGGTCCTGTGTCAAGTGTGCTCTCCTACTGCTGTCCCATGACCCTGAATGCCCCTCTCGCCCTTGCCCTACCCTGGCCTGGTTGACTCCTGCCCACCCTCCAGTCTCATCAGAGATGTCACTTTCTCCAGGAAGCCCCTCCCCATCCATCCCCCAACCTGCAGGCGGGATCATTGCCCCTCCTCTGCACCCACACAGCCCGCAAGTCACCGCATCCGGCTCTGATCACGCGGTACCGTGAAGGTTTGTTTACTGGTCTCTCTGCCCCTCAGGACTCTGAGCCCTTGGGAGCAGGCCTGTGTCTGGGTCCCCTCCACATCCCCTGGCCTGGCACTGGGTCTGCCCTTAGTGGACGCTCCCTGTGTTTATGGAATGAAGGGCTGCTGAAGCGGCACTGCCGTGGCCTCTCAGGATGGATGGCAGAGCCCTGGGGAGACGGGAGACCCCTGGGGTGGCAGCTGGTGGGGCCCTGCACCTGGACTTAGCCTTGATCCTAAGGTGGGAGGATGGGAGGTGAGGGAGCTGGGTGGAGGGTCCGCAGCCTGACGGGTACTCCCTGACTGAAGGGCGTATAGTCAAGGGCAGCCAGTGGAGGCCTAGAGAGTCTGTGGCCGCCATGGTGTGAGGAACACATGAAAACCTGGAGGGTCTAGAGTGTTAGCACCAGAGGGGTCCCTGGAGGTCCTCTCCTCAGCGCCCTCCTTTTACCGCACTTGTGCCTGTGACCCACGGAGGGGAGAGGGGCTTCCCCAAGTCACTCAGCAAACGAGGGGCAGAGCTGGGGCAGAAACCGGAGTGTTCCAGGAGATCTTGCAGGCCTGAATAGGTGTGCCCGTCAGAGTATGGGAGCGGGGTTCTTTAGCCTGCCGCCCCCCAACGTTCCTGGTGCCTTCCAGGCCCTCGAATACTCTCTTCGCTCCCTCCTGCAGGTGAACCTGGTGCTGGGGGACGGCCGGTCCCTGGGCCTCACCATCCGTGGGGGAGCCGAGTACGGCCTGGGCATTTACATCACTGGCGTGGACCCTGGCTCTGAAGCGGAAAGCAGCGGGCTCAAGGTGAGAGACCCCTGACTCCCAGGGAGGGGATGGGGCGCCAGGCTGAACGTGTTGGGGCGAGCGAGGGAAAGACCCGTGTGTGGAGCCCTGTGCAGCTGATCTCAACGGGACGTCCGGCAGAGCAGTCGGCACCCCACGCGAAGGACCTGTCCCAGCGGAGAGCCCTCCCCTGGCTGCACGGCTCTAGTTCAGAGCTCAGAGCGGGCGCCAGGAGCCGCCACCTCTCCCGAACCCCGAGTTCTCCTAGCCATCCGCAGAGCAGGGCAGCCTCCCACGAGCTGCTGGGCAGCAGGCCAGCTTGAGCTCTTCGTGGCTGCTGTTTTGGAAACACTGCTGATGGCCTGTGATGGCCCCGACTTCAGGGTTGATTGTGGTACTCAGAGGAGAGGAAGCTGCAGGCTGGGGTGGGTTTGCACCGGGCAGCCTCGGGGCTGGCGTTTGATCCAGAGCAACCAGCAATTAGCTCTCATTTTAAAGAGGGCTATCTGTGTGCCCAGCATCCATAATTGACGTTACACATATCATCTCATTGAACCTTATCCCGTGGGGTAGTATGTTATTACCCGAATTTCCCGGTTGGGGAAACTGAGGCATGTAGAGGTTAAACAGACTTGTCCAAGGTCATGCAGCTGATCAGTTGCAGAGCCGGGTTTGAGCCCAATAGTCTTAATTCCAAAGCCCATGGTCTTAACTGCTACACCGTATCCCCTGCTGGGGAGGGCCAGGAAGTGGCTCAGAGCTTTGGGTGGGGGGAGGTGACAGTGAGTGAGGCAGAGACTGTCCACAAGGGCACTGGACTCAGGACACCTAGTCTCCTAGATAAATGGCAGCATGCTTTTGGGCTAAATCCTGGTGGCAGGGATGCCACAGCAGCAGTGACCCTGGGTACAGGTGGCGTTTGAGCCACGTCTTGTGGGACGAGAGAGGCTGTTGGGTAAACGGGCTGGGCTGTGGAGCTGTCTGGTTGAAGGAGCCATGTGGTTTGACCGTGTGTGACTGGATGGGCAACCAGCCACACGTGAGGCTGGGAAAGAAGGCACGAGGTGAGGTCGTGCCTTCCTAACAAAGGGCCTTGAATGCCCCACTGACGGAGGGAAGCGGATTCTCTCTGCGGACGAGAAGGGTCATGGCGGATCAGAGTGGTGGTCAGGAGACCTCTTCGCCCACCAAGCCACAAAGGATGAGGCTGGAGTGGCAGAGAGACAGGAATGAGACTCCAGCCTCATCCTCCATGACGTGGCTCGGGGGGTTCTCTTAGGAAACATGGCACAATGGGAAGAGCTCTGGGTCTGGAGTCCAGATCCCAGCCTTGCTGCTTTTGCTTTAGTAGCTGTGTGACCTTGGAGAATCTCTCTACCTCTCTGAGTTTCCCTTCCCTTTCCCAGATAATAACAATATATAGCATCTCTTTCTCAGAAAAAAATGAGGAACAAACTCACAGTGACATTAAAAATAAAGGTTAAAATTATTGAGGGTCTGTGTTATGGACTGAACGTTTGTGTTCCTCCCAAATTCATACCTTGAAACCCTAACCCCCAAAGTGATGATACTAGGAGGTGTGGCCTTTGGGAGGTGATTAGGTCATGAAGGTAGAGCCTCATGAATGGAATTAGTGCCCTTAGAAAAGGGACCCCAGTGAGATTCAATGAGAAAGAAGTTGGCAGTCTGCAGCTCAGAAGAGGGTCCTCACCAAAACCTGACCACACTGGCTCCCTGATCTCAGACATTCAGCCTCCAGAACTCCAGGAAATAAATGTCTGTTGTCTATAAGCTATCCAGTCTGTGGTACTTTGTTATACAGCCTAGACTGACTGAGACTGTCTGCTCTTTCCCAAGCACTTTATGTCATAAAATCACCTAAACCTCCCAACATTCCTGTGAAAGCAGTTCTTCCGTTAGCCCATTTTATAGGTGCAGTATCTGGGACTCAGAGAGCTGCACAGCTGTAGGAGGCAAAGCCGGGATTCCCATCCAGGAATCAGAATTCTGGTTCTAGAACTGTGCTGGTTACCAGGCCCGCCTGGGCGGGGGTGGGGAGAGGAGTAGATGCCCCACAAATGTTGGTAGGCTCTAGGTGATTCTGAAATGCCCTGGGTCTCCGGCTTGCTATGCTCTCAGTGAGTAAAGATGATTCCTTGTTGGGACTCCAAAAGGAGACAATCTCATGGTATTCTATATGCAGATAGTATTTAATAAATTTGTTATTTTGTATTAATTTTAGATTTACTGAAAAGTTGCAAAGAGATTACCCATTTGTTCTTTATCCGGCTTCCTCTAATGTGAACATCTTATATAACCATGATGCGTTCGTCAAGACTAAGAAACTAACGTTGGTACAGTACTGTTAAACAAACTACAGACGTTATTCAGAGGTCACCAGTTTTCCCACTAATTCCCCTTTTCTATTCTAGGATACAGGCCAGTTCAGCATAGCACGTTGTGTTTAGCCTGTATGCATTTTTAATTCCATTTATTTTCCCCAAAATTTCAAAAAAGATTCAAGTCAGTTTCTAGACACAGAGTAAAGATTTTTTTTAAACGATTAAGTGAGGAAATTGGGAGGAAGAGAGAAAGAGAGAAAGCCGAGGTGAGAGTCCTTCCGAGAACATTCGCCGTGTGGGGCTGCAAACCGCTACAGGCAGCACACAGATTTGACTCCGAGCTTCCCCGCAGCCAACACAAAGAGGGCAGCAGGTCAGGGACATCTGTAAGATGAAAACAGACCAACTATGCTGGAGAAGCCTGGTTATTCCTCTTCCTGAGGCCTGAGGGCAGTCTTCCTCTGGTCCTTCTTAGAGAGGATGTTGTCTGATGACGTAAGCAGTGTCTTCAGTGACAGCAAACGCGTGAGCAGGTTCCATACTTTGTTGGTGGTGAATACACTCTTACTGAATCCATGTTAAGAGAAAGCGGGAGCGGGGAGCGGCAGCGTGCAAGAGAGATGACATGCTAGGTTCTGGCCGGAGAGGACTGAGCATCTCTCTCTCTCTCTCTCTCTCTCTCTCTCTCTCTCCCTC
>NC_041222.1:11069210-11095139 GCF_002837175.3 Physeter macrocephalus | reverse complement strand
TCTCTCTCTCTCTCTCTCTCTCTCTCTCTCTCCCTCCCTCTGATTACTGACAGGTGGTAGCTTTGCTATCGTGTTAGCCACTTACTGAGCAGTTACTATGTTAGGACTGCGCTAAATGCTTCACATTATCTTACCGATTTTTGCAACAGTGTATGAAAAAGGAATGTCCTTCTCCCTCTTTGACAGGTGGCAGATTCAGGAGCAATAGTAAGCAGCTTGCCCAAGGTCGCCCAGCTAGGAAATGCTAGATTTGAACTCACACCTGCTCCCTCCAAGTCCATACCCTTAACCACCACGTTCCACTGCCTCCCAGTGATAATGTGGGTGTTACCATCTCCAGTTTACTGTTGAAGAAACCAAGGCTCATGGAGATAAAGGCCAAATTCTTTGTCATGTCAGAACTGGGATTTGAACCCAGGCCTCACAGAGCCTAGGGTTGCCCTGTTTAGGGGGAATGGGAGGCCTAGGACCTGCCCTGACCAGCTGTGTGAAGGTGGACTTGTCCCCTGCTCTCTGGGCCTCAGTCTCCCAGCTCAGACAGTCAGCAGTTGAACGGTTGGGCAGGCGGATCTCTGAGGCTTTCTCCTAGATCTGCACATTTTCCCAGCCTGAGAGCACCGGTGGGTGCCCAGGCTCAGGAATGTGATCCGTTCTCCTTCACCTGCAGGTTCCCATACCCACTGAGAGATGCCAAAGTAGGTAACCTGCTGGCAGATCCCTCTTTTGTGTGGAAGGAAGGAAGGAAGTGGGCATTACATGCAGGCAGTGGGTCTCCCTGGCTGCCCCTCCTTTCCTTCCTTGCATTTAATCAGCACATATATACTAAGGATTCCTGTGTGCCAGACACTGTACTTGCCCTGTGGCTTCTGAGCTGAGCCAGACAGACACAGTCCCTGACCTCCTGGAGCTTACTTTCTAGTGGGAAGACAAGGGTGGAATAAGTTCCACAACTGTTTGTTTCATTACAATTGTGATAAATACCAAGATGGCGAAGTACATGGAACTCTGTCTGGTGGTAGATATCCAGGAAGGCTTCCTGGAGAAAGAAACATTTCAGTTGAAATTTAAAAGGTGAAAATTAATTATGTGAAAGAGGAAAGGAGAATTTCAGGCAGAAAGGACAGAAAATGCTGAGTCCCTGAAGTGGAAAGAAGTGTTCCAGGATACGAAGGAAGACCAGAGTTGGCTGAACGCAGAAAGCCAGACAGGGAGAAGATGCCAGATGATGCTGAGGAGGCGAACAGCCAGATCACACAGGGTGTATAATGCACCCAAGACTGCAGCCATGAAAAGATGATGCTGAGATCTGCCGTTATTAATATGGAAGGATGTCCATGGTATGTTATTAGGTGGGAAACAGACTGCCAAACCGCATATCTATCAGGATCGCATGCATATTGTATACATATACAAAAATATGCCCAGAGAAACGTCTACACGTGGTTATCCCGAGGTGGGAAGATTATAGATGATTTTCATTTTATTCTTTATATCCTTATACAGTGTCTGAATGGAGCAAATACTAGTTTTATAGTCACGGAACCAGCAACAATAAAGCAGTTTCCATTTTGAAACAAGGCAGAGGAAAAATATTCCATAGAAGTTCAGTTACTTTAGTTTGCTTCTCAGTTGCAGGCAGTCAGAGGCTTTATTTGCTCATAAAATGCCCACCTTCAGTAAAGTCCCTTCCATCTTCAGTCCCCACCGCAGTAAAGCATTTTATATTCCCTGCCACTGTTTTACTTTCTTCTCCAAGGTCCCTCGCATCTGCTAACACCTGCCTACACTCACTCAGGCGTCCAGGACTGATTGATGCTGTTTGTTGCCAACGCACTTTCCATGGAATTAGGCATATTGAAATGGAATAAAGGGGCTTGGCCGTGTGGGCGGTAGAGCCAAGAACAGGCTTTATTTGTACATAGGGCTCCTTGCCACGGTGCAGAGCTTTCCTGGGGCAATAGTTCCCCTTGTGCCTGGCTTCCAGCTGCTCCCTTAGCTCCTGAGGGGCCCTGTGAGTCCAGCCAACACTGCTGGGAGGAGAAGCTTCTCGGAGGAGGTCAGGCACTTCCCAGTATTCACCCGGGGGTTGTGGGCGGGGGGGGGGGCGCCTGGGGGGCGGCCACGTGGAACTTGGAACTGTCCCACCCTCCTGGCAGGGGCTGACTGCCCCTTCGGCATTGATCTTTAGGCCTCTCTTACTCCTTTGCACCTGCCCCCAGCAAACCCTACCAAAGAATAGACCATAAAACTTTTGTTCCTTTAAGGACAGCCAGAATTGACTGGCATTTAAAACTAATAATAATGGTAGCAGTTTGCTATTTATTAACCAGTTATTATGAATTGGGCACTGTGCTAAACGCTTTAGATACACTCTTATTTAATCCTCCAATAACCCTACGGTGGGCATTCATAATGCCATTTAATAGATGAGCAACTGAAGCTCAGAGAGGTGTAGTACCTTGCTCAGGATCCGGCCCTAGCCCTTCAAGCCTTCTAAAAGCCATGGGCTTTGCTCTACCACCTCCCTAGTACCCTAAACTGGCTAAATATCAAAAGAATGTGGAGATGGGCTTCCCTGGTGGCGCAGTGGTTGAGAGTCCACCT
This sequence comes from Physeter macrocephalus, assembly GCF_002837175.3. Classification (NCBI taxonomy): domain Eukaryota; kingdom Metazoa; phylum Chordata; class Mammalia; order Artiodactyla; family Physeteridae; genus Physeter; species Physeter macrocephalus. The sequence continues at coordinate 11,092,535 of NC_041222.1, read as the reverse complement.
GCCGATGCAGGGAACGCGGGTTCGTGCCCCGGTCCGGGAAGATCCCACGTGCCGCAGAGCGGCTGGGCCCGTGAGCCATGGCCGCTGAGCCTGCGCGTCCGGAGCCTGTGCTCCGCAACGGGAGAGGCCACAGCAGTGAGAGGCCCGCGTACCGCAAAAGAAAACAAAACAAACAAACAAACAAACAAAAAGAATGAAGAGGAAAGAAACAAAGGCCATTTAGTCTTTTTGGAAATCACCAAGCTTCTGAAGCCCAGAGTGGTTGTCCCTGACCCTGCCCGGCTGCATGGCCTTCACCCTTGAGGTCATTCCAGGGTGGGAGGCCCATTTTGTTTTTGCCAGTGGGAGCCACGCTTCCATCCCGGCTGGGGTTCACTGGGGCAGGATCTCTGTTCTCATGAATGCCCCACCCTTGGGGTCACCACTGTGCTACTTGTGGTCTTGGGGCCGGCCGTGGAGCATCTGCTTCACATTGGGTGTCTCAGTGGCTATGGGGGTGAACTGCTACTTGGCAGATCTGTCGTGTGTGCTGTGTGTCAGCTAAATTGGAGAAGCCAGCTGGGCTGGGCTGACCCCTCTGCAGACTGGCTTTTGCCAGGGTCCTCTCTAGACTAAGCCTGGGATGGCATCCTTTGCAGAACACTCACCCAGTATCAGGTGATCTCCACGTGTCAGCTCTTACCCTCACCACAGCTCTATGAGGTAGGAACTTGTAATCCCATCATAATTTGGGATTATTTATTAATGACTGTCTCTTTTCTGAGATCCCAGCAGCATGGGGCAGAGACTGGGTGTTGTTTACACACTGTTATCTCCCTGCCCAGACAGTGCCTGGCACACAGTGGGTGTCTTGAATGAAGGAGTCAGTGGCTGCAGCGGAGGCAGGCCCCAAGCCAGGTCTTTATTTTTTTATTTTTTTAACATCTTTATTGGAGTATAATTGCTTTACAATGGTGTGTTAGTTTCTGCTTTATAACAAAGTGAATCTGTTATACATATACATATGTTCCCATATCTCCTCCCTGTTGCGTCTCCCTCCCTCCCACCCTCCCTATCCCACCCCTCTAGGTGGTCACAAAGCACCGAGCTGATCTCCCTGTGCCATGCGGCTGCTTCCCACTAGCTATCTGTTTTACGTTTGGTAGTATATAGTTTTTTTTTACTCCAAAGCTCCAATCTTGACCACTGCTTCATTTGCATCCTGGCCTGAACACGGCACAGAGCTGGCAGTATTGTTAAGGGATGAATCCTGATAAGAGGTGTTAGTGGTTTTTACAACTACCTGGGATGGGCCTGAGCAGTCAGACCCTTTCCCTTAGAGACTCCTGCCTTCATGTTGCAGAAGCCGAGTAGCAGCCATGGCCCTCAGTGAGGTTTGCTCATCAAAGGTGCCCATGGGCATTTGGTGCCACCTTCAGCTCTTCTCTGATGAAGGATAAGTGACAGGAATCCATCTATATGCATAGATCCCAGCCTCCAACCCTCCCATTTTACACATGGGGAGACTGAGGACCAGAAGGAGGGGAAGGACTGGCTGAGGATCATGGAGAGGTGGGTCCAGACACCTCTGGACAGAGCCCCTCCATCATCTGGCAGTTCGACTTTGCCTGCTGACTCTGTCTCTGTGTGTCCCTGAAATAGTTCTGCTGGGAGAGAATGAGCCAGGAATACTCTCCAAGTCTGCTGTCTGTGTATTCTTGGTGGGAAAAGGGTGTGGCTACTACAGAGTACTTGTTTAGTAAGGATCCTTTAAAAGTATTTTTATCTGTGATTATGGCTGATTTTACAGCAGTCCTAATGAAGATGACAAAAAATACCTCTTAATATTTATATAATTCCTCACAGTAAATAAAAAAAAAAAGACCTTCGATAATAAGGGCATGTTACAAGCAACTCTCTGCCTATGAATTCTCTAACTTAGATGAATGAACCAATTTCTTGAAAGACACAAACCACTAATACTCAAGAAAGAAAAATAGATAACCTGAAAGTTCTATATGTGTGTCAAAGAAACTGAATTTATAATTAAAAACCATCCAAAAAAGAAAACTCAAGGCCAGATGCTTCTACTAATGAACTCTTCCAAATAGTTAAGGAAGAAAATTGTGCAGTCTGTCCCTGAAAATAAAAGATGAGGGAATGCTTCCCAACTCATTTTATGAAACCAGCATTATGTAATACCAAGAACAAACAAACACATTTCAGGAAAACTACACATCACTATTCTTCGTGAACATAGATGTGAAAATCCTCAACAAAATTTTAGAAAAACAAATCCAGCAATCTATAAAAAGGATAATATACCGTGAGCAAGTGGGTTTTATCCAAGGAATGCAAGGCTGGTGCGACATTTGAAAATCAATGTTACTGAGAAAACCATGTAATCAGAAAAAGCATTTAACAATATTCTATGTCCATTTATGATAAAAACTCTAATCAAATTAGGAATCAAAGGGAAATTCCATTACCTGATGAAAGGCATCTTCACAAACCTGTAGATAACATATTTAATGGTGAACAACTAAAAGGTTTCCTCTAAGATTGAAATAAGGCAAAAATGTCGTCCCTCACCACTCCTATTCAGTATCATACTAGAAGTTGTAGTCAGTGCAGTAAGTCCATAGAAAGAAAGAAAAGGCATACAGATCTGAAAAGAAGAAATAAACCTCTATTTACAGAGACTGATCATCTGCATAGAAAATTCCAAAGAATCTACAAAAAAACTCCTAGAACTAATAAATGAGTTTAGCAAGGTGGAGGGATACAAAAGTCAATTGCATTTCTATATGCTAGCAATGCACAACTGGAATTCAATGTTAATAAAAACAATACAGTTTAGAGTAGGTATAAATAACAAAATATGTGCAGTATTTGTATGCTGAAAACTCCAAAAAAGACAAAAATAAATGGAGATATACACTGTGTTCCTGGATAGGAAGACCGAATGTTACTAAGATGTCAGGTCTCCCTAATTCGATCTAGATTCAACACAATCCCAATTCCAATCCCAGCAGGATTTTTTGTAGATATTAACAAGCTGATTGTAAATTTCGTAATGCCAAGGCAAAGAAACTAGAGGAGCTAAAACAATTCTGAAACCAAAGAGCACTGTTAGAGGACTTAGTACCTGATTTCAAGACTTACTATAAAACTATAGTGGGCTTCCCTGGTGGCGCAGTGGTTGAGAGTCCGCCTGCCGATGCAGGGGACATGGGTTCGTGCCCCGATCCGGGAAGATCCCACATGCCGCGGAGCGGCTGGGCCCGTGAGCCGTGGCCACTGAGCCTGCGCGTCCGGAGCCTGTGCTCCGCAACGGGAGAGGCCACAACAGTGAGAGGCCCGTGTACCGCAAAAAAAAAAAAAAAAACAAACACTATAGTAAACAAGATGATGCAGTATTAGTGAAAGGATAGACACATAGATCAGTGGAACAGAGTAGAGAGTTCAGAAATAAACCCGCAAAAGCATACTTAACTGACTGTCGGGAAAGTGCAAAGGTAATTCAATGGAGAAAGGGTAGTCCTTTCAACAGATGGTGCTGGAACAATTGGACGTCTGCATGCCAACAAATGAACCTCAACCTCAGCCTCACACCTTCTATGAAAATTATCTCAAAATAAACCGTAGACCTAAAAGTAAAATATAACACTGCACTACTTCTACAGGAATACATAGGAGACGGACTCCCTTGGTGGTCCAGTGCGTAAGACTCCACACTCCCAATGCAGGGGGCCCAGGTTCGGAAACTAGATCCAGCATGCATGGCACAACTGGGAGTCCACGTGCCGCAACTAAGAAGTCCAAACGCTGCAGCTAAAGATCCCGCATGCCACAACTAAGACCCGGTGCAACCAAAATAAAAAAATAAATAAATAAAAATAAATTTTTTTTTCAAGGAATACATAGGAGAAAAATCTGTGTGATCTTGCATTAGGCAAAGAGTTTTTAGATGTGACACCAAAAGCATGGCCCATAAAAGAAAAAATTGACAAAATGGACGTTATGAAAATTTAAAACTTCCCTCTGCAAAAGACACACTTTTAAGAGAATTGAAAAGACACACCACAGACTTGGAGAAGTCAATATTTTCTCATCCCATTTCCGACAAAGGGCTTATACTGAGAATGTATAAAGAACTGTCAAAATGGGCAAAAGACCTGGGAAATGGTTTTGTATGGAAAACTGGTTGCATGTAGTGATAGACACATGAGTCTGTGCACTTGTCAAAACCCACAGAACTGTACACAGAGTAATTTTGTTATATATAAATTTTAAAAAATCAACCCGGTTGTTGCGGGGATAGATGGAGAGCAGACTGAGACAAATGAAGACAAAGGAATCTAGCTATTACAGGTGATTCCTGTGACCACACTGAAAGGGAATGGAGAAGGAAGAAGCTAACCTAAGCAATTTTGAAAAACATTGTTTCTACCAATACTGTAAGGCAAAGACAAGACGAACTGTACTCAGACACTGTACTCCAGTTGGCAGATTGCTTTTTCTCAAAGGGATATGGATTAGGAATTCTGAAACTACTTCATTTGTACAGGGTTCATTTGAAAAAATAAGGACTTTTTTTTTTTTTTTTTTTTTTTTTTTTTGCGGTACGCGGGCCTCTCACTGTTATGGCCTCTCCTGTCGCGGAGCACAGGCTCCGGACATACAGGCTCAGCGGCCATGGCTCACGGGCCCAGCCGCTCCGCGGCACGTGGGACCTTCCCAGACCGGGGCACAAACCCGTGTCCCCTGCATCGGCAGGCGGATTCTCAACCACTGCGCCACCAGGGAAGCCCATGAAAAAGTAAGTACATTTTAGATAGTGAGAGCCAGGTTTCTCACTCTCAGAGAAAGTTACAAGGAAGGAAAGGGAAAATAGAATAAACCCAGTGGTGCAGGACTCGTCAGAGGCATCAATATGGACTCATTTACAAAAAAAAAACACAAAATGTATACATTTACCCACAGATAAATAGATACAAAAATCAATTTACATGTGTATATATGCGTGAGTTAGTACATACGCATATAATTCCTCACTCTATCCATTGAGAGGGATTGTACGCAATTAAAATAGGTACAACTAGCACTCAGATTTTAGTTTCTAAATACTATTCTGTACATGAAAGGAACCAGGGCTCTTTGTAGGAGTCATTGATTCCAGGTCTAGGGCAGAGAAGCCTGGGGTGTCTTTGGGGACCAGAAAACAAAGATGTGCTACCAAATCAATCAACCAACCAATCAGCCTATCAGATGTGTACAGAGCCAACCTGAAAGAGCACCTCATGGCCAAAGGAGAAGACAGTAAATATCCATGGATCCATACTAATGGAATTACATAAAGAACGGAATAAATACATCAATGGGGGAGAAGCGACCACTCTTCCTTAAGGAAAAATTCCCATGAAAAAATGTAGAAGGAGTAAGGGAAGAGAAAATCACCATTAGAACATTACATTACAGTATTAATTGCTGTAGGCAAGATGCACCAATGGAAGCTAAATTGTGGGCAGAAGTTTAAGCAGAAACAGGATGTTTTGCGTAGTTTCAAAGTATCTCTACGAATATATTTTGTAATTATGCAGGGAAAAAGAATAAGTTTACAGTGGAGAATCCTGGCAGGTACCAAGTTAGCCAAGTGTAATACATATTAAGAAAAAAATCTTAACTTTTTTCTAATTGTAAACATAACTCTTGCTGGTTGTAGAAAAGTCAGATCATGCACTGACTCCTGTTTGCAGTGACAGTCCTTCCTCCCCTGCCCCTGTCCAGCCCGGGACGTGACAACTGTCAGCCGTTGGCGTGTCCTTCCAGACCTTTTCCTCCCTGGCCTGTTGTGCACACAGTGATTTGGGGACCCTTGTTCATTCTGTTCCTTTTGTGACCCAGCCATCAGCTTCTTAGAAAAGTGCTTCCTTTCTCAGTTCAAAACCTGACATCTCTGATTTCTAAGATTTTGACTAAGTTGTTGCCACTTCAGAGCGACGAGAAGGCCCTCCTCAAAAGTCGGAGCACAAAAATGGAGCACAAGTGTATCTTAGCCATCTTATTATCATTTTTTACTACTGCGATTCAGTATCTGTAATGTTCTCTGCGGTCCGCTAGAGAGAAAACACAAGGAGAAAGGAAAAAATGTCTCCTGAGCGTGTCCGTTTTCTCATCTTGAGCAGGATTTGGAGAGAGTCTTGCTGGCTAGGTGGCAGCCATGTCCCTCCCCGGGCACCCCAAGCCCGTGGCTCTTTCTTGTGGTTGGAGGGCTGTGGGCATTCAGGTGGGCATCAGGCGCTGGTGATCTGGGGACCAGAGTGAGGCGTGCGCGACACAGCACCTGGATGTGTGTCTCCTGCGTGCTCTGCGTGGAAATCGTGTTGAATGGGGAGGGTGGGAGTGGGAGACAGAGGCAGCGAAGACTCCTGGCGCCCCAGGTGATGTGCTGGCTGAGTGTCACTGAGAGGAATGGTGACAGTGAGCATCCACTGAGAGATTTTTCCAGCCCGGCACCCTGGTAAGTGCTCTTTTATGTTCCACCTTAATGAATCCCTAAACAATTCTTGACGTAGACACTGTACATCTATTTCATTAAAGATGATCAAACTGAAGGTCGGAGAGGTCACTTGCTCAAGATCACACGGCAAGGAAGAGGTGAAACTGGAGTAGGGATTGGCTCCAGGACCTCCCCTCTTAGTCACGAGACCCTATGACCCTGAACTTGTGTGATGGAGAAAACCAGACTGACGGCCCTTGGCAGCCAGGCCCTCAGCCCTCCCCGCTTCTCCTCAGGCCTCTGACATCAGCACAGTCGTGACACCTGCCCAGTGTTTCTACACACTCTGCTTTTGGATTGGGAACCAGGAGGATTTTCCTGGCCATTCAGAATATGTTCAAGTAAAAGTATGGTGGAGGGCTTCCCTGGTGGCACAGTGGTTAAGAATTCGCCTGCCAATGCAGGGGACAAGGGTTCGAGCCCTGGTCCGGGAAGATCCCACATGCCACGGAGCAACTCAGTCCGAGAGCCCCAGCTACTGAGCCTGAGCTCTAGAGCCCGCGAGCCACAACTACTGGAGCCCACGCGCCTAGAGCCTGTGCTCTGCAACAACAGAGGCCACCGCAATGAGAAGCCCTCGCACCTCAACGAAGAGTAGCCCCCGCTCGCCGCAACTAGAGAAAGCCCCCACGCAGCAACAAAGACCCAACACAGCCAAAAATAAATAAATAAAATAAATAAACTTAAAAAAAAAAAGTATGGTGGAAATGGCAGAAGGTACGGCAGCGTGAGGGTGGTAATGATAATAATATTAATAAGGAGCGATAATAATAGAAGGAAGTAAGTTAGGGCAGAGGAGTCTTCCAGTATTTCTAATTGACAGTAACAATCATAGGAGTCACCAGCATCTGGGGAGTGCTCCCTCTGTGCCAACCAGGGTGCTTAGTGAGTGCTGTCCCTGCACTGAGTCATTTAATTCTCCCAGCAACCCTGTGAGGAGGCAGTAGAATCATCCTCATTTTAGAGATGGGCAACCAAGGCCCAGAGAGGTTGAGTAATACACCCAAGGTCACACAGCTGGTAGGTGGAGGAGCTGGGATTGACTCTCAGGCAGGTCTGGAGCTTAGTCACAGAAATCCAGTTCCCACCTCTTCCTTCCCTCATACCCCCTCCTCTGGCCAACTGCAGTGGCTCTTACAGGACCTAGAGGGTCGTCCCTTTGTAAAATGGTTCTCACGCAAACTGGGCACCCCGGGAGGTGAGGGAGGAGTGAATAATCCTTGACTTTGGGTTGTTTCTCTGTGTATGTGGTGTGTGTGCTCCTGCCTCCACACACCCAGTGATATTCCTGAAATCTACAGAATAACAACAGCACAAAAGCACTAATAGTCACCGACCACTCCCAGCCCACTCCCGCCTGGGAGGGATCATCTCGTCTGTCCTCATTGCAGCCCCACGCAGAGGTTCTGACTGTTGTCCAATCATCCGCATTTTATGGATGAAGAGACTGAGGCTCAGTGAGATTAAGGAGCTCGCCCCAAAGCGTGTTCTTAGCTGGCTGAGAATCGGCAATTCAAATGCAGAGCTCTCTGAGGCCACGTGCTCGCCTCCGTTGCCAACTGGATGGCTGAACACAGAAGTCAGAATGTCTCTGACTGGTAACGTGGTGTTTTAAATTTTACATTGAGAAAGGCTTTGTCCATGTTTCTGTGCTTCCAAACCCAGTGCTCTTTCCATTTGCAGGGACAGCAAATAATCTCTATCTTGTGTGCCAACGCCATTTAATTAGTGTGGCTGCAGAAGTGTTTATCCTTGTGTGTTTGCAACTGGGTTCTGCCAGAAAGAATACTTTGCTAAGCTAAGGCTCTCACAGTAGTGTCTACTGTGGACAGAAGGGGGACCTGGGGCCCGGATGACTGGGTGTGTGCCATCTCCATGGGAGATCACGGGCCTAGCTCAGCTTGTAAGATTATCTAAATAAGAATTTATGATTAAAGCTGTACTTCAGCAAGAAAGTATTATTTGGGGAAAACTAATAACAATGGCAACCACTTCTCATACCCACTGTGTCAGGCACTGTGAGTCATTACCAGGCAGTGTCACATGGTGGTTAAATGCACACACTTTGGAGTCAAAATTACCAGCTGTATCACTTTATCTCCCTGGACTCAGTTTCCCCATCTGTAAAGCTGGGAAAATAATACCTTTAGGAACTTGTGGGGATGAAGCCAGAGAATCTCTATAAAAGCACTTAACACAGATAAAAGTATTCAAAATATGCTGGCTTTGCATAGCACAGGGAGATCAGCTCAGTGCTTTGTGACTACCTAGAGGGGTAGGATAGGGAGGGTGGGAGGGTGGGAGACGCAAGAGGGAGGGGATATGGGGATATATGTATACGTATAGCTGATTCACTTTGTTATACAGCAGAAATTAACACAACATTGTAAAGCAATTGTACTCCAATATTAATGATAGGACATTTTGCAGAAGACTGGGGCCAATGAAACATTTGCTTTGCTAACCTGCCATGTATATAGGAATGCTATAGGTAAGTAGAACCAACGACACAATAAGTGATTATCAAAATATTAGTCATGTTGCATAGTTATGTCTCTACCTTAAGACTGAATCTGACACAACACTGTAAATCAACTATACCCCAATTTTTAAAGAAAAGGCTGAAAACAAAAAAAAAGCAATTATACTCCAATAAAGATGTTAAAAAAAAAAGAAAAAAATATGCTGGCTTTAAAAAAATTATTTCTGGTTTTCAGTATAAGCCTGTAAGTAAATAGAATTGGTTCTGTTTGTGGATGAGAAAAAATGAGGCTCCGAAAGTGGGAGTGATTTGCCCAAGGTCACGTGCCAGGAACGGGCTGGCCAAGGTCACAGGCCTGGCTCTCAGCTCTAATGCCCATCCATGTGGTTTCCGCTGTGGGTCCTGCCTCCCCGGGGAAGGGTCAGTCTGGCGTTGCCCCGCCGGGATGGAATAAACCCAGGCTGTTCCCTCAGTTCCTCGCCGGCATGCCGGCCCGGGCCCTGCACGGAGCCTGCTTGCGAGGAATCGTGGCAGAGCAGCCCCTGATTGTTTGGAGCCTTGAAAGTCCCCTGGCTCTTTCAGCAAGAGATGGGATAACAGCTTTCACATCATTGCGAAGCTCCACCTTAGAAGACTGGCTTTGCCTCCCTTCCCAAGCCCCTCGCCAGAGCAGGGCCTTCTCTGCCAGGCCTTTCCCTGGGGTGCGGTGGCCACCTCTTTCTCCTGGGTGGGAATCCATGAGCTGTGAACCTCGAGCTGGCATCTTGCTTCCCTTCCAAGGACTGTGGGGGAGGAGTTGTGCTTCCCATAGATTCCAGGTTCTCTAAAAATAGTAAAAATAATGATACCAGCACCACCACCACCTGTGTCCTAAGTACCATATTGTCAAGACTCAATGAGCGCATGCAGGTAAAGCCCAGTGCCTGGCACAGGATAAGCTCCCCTCAAATGGTGGCTCTGGTTATGTGAGTGATCTTCAGTACCCACATATCCATTCAGTATTCAGTGATCTTCAGCGTGATCTTCAGTATTCAGTACACACATGAGTGTGTGTGCTCGTGGGTGAGACTGGTCCTTGATGGCATCTGAAACTCTCGGGTAGCTGATGGATATGCCCAGATGATGAACACCTTTCCGAGGAGCCAGAAGGTGGTTTCTTTCCTGAGAATCCTGGCACGTGCTGGGCGACAGTTTTAGCCTCTCCCCCCCCACCCACCACCCCACTCCCACCGGCTGTGCCACATTCTCAGTCCTTCCATAGCATGCTCTCCTAGCCCGGTTTGTGAACTAGCCTCTGAATGCGTGTTTAGTAAATCTCAAACGTTCCGAGTTGCTTAGTCCTACCTCCTGACTTTTAAAGGGGCCCCTGCTAGGGTAGTAATTGCTCCCAGGCAGGCTATTGCCGAAAAGAGTAACACTTAGTTTCTACAGGGAGGCCCCGTGAAGCAGGAGCCCAGCTGTGGCTTGCCCTGGTCACAGCAAAAGGGAAGAGTGTTCGTTCAGGTGCCCATGGCCTCCATGAACGTACTGTCCACAGGAGGAAGACTGGGCTTGCAGGGGCTGGCTCTCCTTCTCATTCCTGTCCCAAGTGGCCAAGGGAAGGGCCTGAGGAGCTGGGCGGCCGCTGACCAGCATGGGAGGGTCGTCAGTTGCCCTCTGGCTCCATACGTGGCCATGCCAAGTTCGGTGCCTGTATATCAAGGATGTGCACGGTTTGCTGGATCTGAGGTCAGCCTGTTCCGCCGTTTCATAAGGGAAACAGTGATCAGCGAGCATTTCCTTAGCCCCTGCTGTGGGATAGGGCACACGTGACGGGCTTTGAGAGCTGTCAGTAACCATGCTGAGCAGTGCTTCAGGCACTTGACCGTGCATACAAATTATCAGGGACCTTGTCAAGTGCAGATTATGATTCAGCAAGTGCTGCAGTTATTGTGGCCTCATAACTATCCCCAAACCAAGAGGTGTGCAGTAGCCACAGATTCTGCTCACCCTTGCTGTGGATCAGGAAATGGACAGGCCACAGCAGCGCGGCTTGTCTCGGCTCCGTGATCCTCGGGCTACAGCTGGAAGACTCAGTCTGGGCACCGGAGCCATTGGGAGGCTTGTTTTGTCTCATGTCTGGAGGTTGGCATTGGCTGCTGGCGGGGGGCCCCCAGCTCTTCCCTGCACGGGCCTCCCCATGCCATCTTCTCACAGAGCTAGTTTGGGCTTCTTCTAAGCATGGTGGCTTAGAAAGGGGTTCTGAGGGCATGGGTCCTGGGAGAGAGACAAGTAGAGCTGTATTCTTTTTTTTTTTTTTTTTTTTTAACAGATACTGCCAAATTCTCTTTGTTTGTTTGTTTTTTTGTGCGGTACGCGGGCCTCTCACTGCTGTGGCCTCTCCCGTTGCGGAGCACAGGCTCCGGACGCGCAGGCTCAGCGGCCATGGCTCACGGGCCCAGCCGCTCTGCGGCATGTGGGATCTTCCCGGACCGGGGCACGAACCCGCATCCCCTGCATTGGCAGGCGGACTCTCAACCACTGTGCCACCGGGGAAGCCCCAGCTGTATTCTTTTTATGACCCAGCCTCAGAAGGCAGGTTCAAGGGGAAGGAAATAACTCTTAATTCCTGTATCAGTTTCCTAGGGCTATTGTAACAAATGATCGTCACAACCTTAGTGGCTTAAAACAACATAAATTTATTCTCCCACAAATCAAGGTGTTGACAGGGTCATACTCCTTCTGAAGGCTCTAGGGGAACATCCTTCCTTGCCTTTTCCAGCTTCTGGTGTTCCTGCCATTCCCTGGCTTGTGGCAGCATCCCTGCAGTGTCTGCCTCTTCGTTACTTGGTCTTCCCTGCGTGTCTCTGGGTCTCACATCTCTTTCTCCTTTCTCTTCTATGGATGCCAATCAATGGATTTAGGGCCCACCCTAAATCCAAGATGATCCCATCTCAAGATCCTTAACTTAATTACATCTGCAAAGATCTTATCTCCAAATAAGGTCACATTCAACAGGTACTGGGGGTTAGGACTTGGACATCACTTTTTTAGGGGGAGAGACACATTTCAACCCACTGCAACTCGTGATGGAGAGTGGCAAGGTTCTAGGAGAGCATATAAGACTTGGAAAATTTGGGATGGGGACTGCGATTCTGCATTTCTCATAAGCTCCTAGGTTGTTGATACTGCGACAGAGATACAGGCTACTGTTCTCAAATCTCAGTCTGTTGAGGAGGAAGGAGGAGTAAATAGCAAACTAGGTACCATATTAATACCAATACTATGTAATATTTGAATAACACACAGCATCTACTGTGTACAGTCACTTGACATATATTAGCTCCTTTAAACCTTCACAGCCACCTTTTGAAAAGGTTTTTGTCCCGGTTCATGGATGTGAGGCTCAGAGAGGTTAAATGACCTAACCAAGGTCACACAGCCAGGAAGTGGTGGAGCCAGGACTTGAACCCAAGCAGAGCTGGTTCAAAATTCTTGCAGTTACTACTGCACTCCCCTGCCTGGGCTGGGACCTCGGGAGGGAGCCATCAGCCCAGGGGAGGAGAGCCAGTGTGGCTGCAGAGAGGAAGTAGCTCCCTAGCTGGGCCTTACAGGGTAGTCACTCAGGCACCTGAGATTTGCTAAACATGTGTGTGTGCCTGACACAAAAGCAGGAGCCAAAAGACATGTGCTTTCTGCCCTTGTGTAATCTGGTTGGGGTGTTGACTGTTGACAATTATACCAGGTAGAGAAGTGAAAGAACGGATCTTCAGGGAGGGACTATAGCAAGAGCAAAGGCACAGAGACATGGGCTGGGGCTCACAGGTGTGCTGAGGGGAGCCTGGGGGCTGACCAAGAGGAGGAGCAGGGCGAGGGGCCATGGGGTGGGGAAGGAGACCCTGGCTTTCCCCAGACCTCACCGATGGCTGGACAAACCTGGAGAGACACATAGCTCTTGGACTGATTGCATTAACTCCAGAATCAAGGAGCTGTTCGCTGTAAGGCAGACAGAAGGAGGCCAAAGCTTTCAGAGGCTGGGGAGTCCAGAGACCTGGGTGGGGCTGTGTACTAGAACTATTAACTCACATCCTCTGCGGGACTTTGTTTCTTTTTTGTTTATTTTTTCCAGCTATTAAAGTAATAGATTCAATATGTGATACACACACAAAAACATGTGACAGCAGAAGGACCCAGATGTCCTACCTTCCAAAGACAGCCTTTGTTAACATCTTTTATTTTTTTACATATAATTCACATACCATAAAAATCACCCTTTCAAAGTATGCAAATCAGTGAAGTACATTCATAAGATTGCACAACCATCACCACCATCTAATTTTAAAACATTTTCATCATCTCCCCCCACCCCCTGCAAAAAATTCCTGTACCTTTTTAGCAGTCACTCCCCATTTCTGTCTCTAAAGATTTGCCTATTTGGGGCATTTCATGTCAGTGAATCATAGAATATGTGGCCTTGGTGTCTGACTCCTTTCACTTAACATAGCGTTGTAGCATATATCAGTAAATTCCTTTCTGTAGTGAAATAATATTCTGTTGTGTAGCTATAACATATTTTGTTTGTCCATTTGTGAGTCGATGGACGTTTGGTTGTTTCCATCTGTTAGTACCTTGATGTAGCTTCTTTTATTCCTTTCTCTGTACACTTTTACACAATGATATTATACAGTATATACTATTTTGCATCCCACATTTTCACTCGCGTTTTCCCATGTAATTAAAAACTTCTTATAAGTGCAATTTGTAATAGCTGCATGATAATACTCCATCTTCTGGCTGAATTATAATTTACCTAACCATTCCCTTGAAGCCAGGCATTTGGTTGTTTCCAATTGAAGTAAGATTTTAAAAGGAGCAACAAATGAGAGAAACCTCAGGGGATCTTTCCAGAAGAGTTTAAATCGCCTCCCAGCCTATCTGTGCCAGCAAGCTGCTGAGCCCAGAGAGGGACGAGAATGACTTATCCCAAATTACTAAGAGACAAGGATCGGACTGGATGGTGTAAAAAAGATTCTTCTCCAGGGTGTCATAGCAGATCTGCCAAGGGCCCAGGCCCGCTCTTCCCCAGACCCCCAAATGTCAACGGAGATGTTAGCTTTATATCATGCCCCCTGGAAAATTTTTACATTTCTTGTTTGAATTTATTTTCTTTACCCTCAACAATATAGTCTTCATATGCAGTCTGGAAAGCAGAGAAAATGAATAAAGAGCTTGAAATTAAAATTGCCTGGAATTCACCTCTCAGAGGCAACTCCTGTGAACATTTTGGCATATTCCTTCCCAGTCTCTTTAACACATTTGAAGACCACGTTAGATGGGCAATTTTAAGATAACATTAAAAAACCTGAATTCACAAGTAAAGCATGACCACTGTAGAAGATGTAGAAAATCCTACACTAAGGGAAAACCTCATGCAACAGTCTAGGTGTCTGTTCTTCCGGAGTGTTACGCTCACAGGGCATAGGATATGGACAAAAATAGTTCAGCAAAGTTGGGGTCAGACTATTTGCTTTCCCCCATCCTCCATAACATCTTTCCATTTCAGAAAGACCTTTGCAAAATATTAAGGTACGGAGTGGTGTTATGTGATTCCATTTTTTTTTAAGGAGAGAAGTATATTTGTACATACTTACATATGTGAAGAGAGTTCCTGGGAGGATACCCAAGAAACTGTTAATGGTGGTTACTTTTTTAAAAAAAATTATACAGTTATACAATTTTTAGAGGTTACACTCCATTTACAGTTATTACAAAATATTGGCTATGTTCCCCATGTTGTACAGTACATCCTTGAGCCTATCTTATGCCTAATAGATTGTACCTTCCACTCCTCCACTCCTATATTGCCCCTCCCCCTCTCTCCCCACTGGTAACCACGAGTGTGTTCTCTATGTCTGTGGGTCTGCTTCTTTTTTGTTATATTTACTAGTTGGTTGTATCTTTTAGGTTCCACATGTAAGTGATGTCATAGATTTGTCTTTCTCTGTCCAACTTATTTCACTTAGCATAAATCCCTCCAAGTCCATCCATGTTGCTACAAATGGCAGAATTTCGTTCTTTTTTATGGCTGAGTAGTACTCCATTATATATGTATAATGGTGGTTACTTCTTAGTCTCAGTCCTGGGGCCTGTGACTTCAGTAGTCTGGGGGCCTGAGATGTGTTTTTAAGGGAAGGGAGCTTTGGGGAGGTGGGATTTTTACAATTTGTGTATATACCCATTTTTTACTGTTTGCCTATTTCTATTAGATGCTATTTTAAGTTTAATTGGAAAAAATAATTATATGTCACTAAATATTCTGCAACATTATTGTTTATGACTTTATAGCATCACTGTATGGATATACCATAGGATATTTGAGTGATCGATTCATAGACATTTAAGAGGGGGGTCCAAATTATTTTTGAAACTTTTTGTTTTGCATAGTCTTGACTTTCTTGGGGTTAATTCCTAGAAGTAGAGTTGCAAAAGTTTTGTACCACTCTGTCAAATATTTCTTAGCAAGTTTGAACCAAAGTGTGCTCCAGCTGGCAAAGTGCCAGATGCCCTGTTAAACTTTCTCACCCAGATGGGGTGGTGAAAGCCTTTCAGTGTTTGGTTCTTTTTTGGCTAACCATGAGTGCCACCGTGTTTTGAGTACCACCCATGTGGTAAGCAGAATAATGAGCCCCAAAGATGTCTACATCCTAATCCCCAGAACCTGTGAATATGTTAGGTTGTATGACAAAGGGGAGTTAAGATTACAGATGAAATTAAGGTTGCTGCTGGTCAGCTAACTTTGACATAGAGAGATGATTCTGGATTATCCAGGTGGGCCCAGTGTAATCACAAGAGGCCTTAAAAGCGGAGGAGAGAATAATAAGAGAGAACAAGAAAGATGGCTGTATGAGAAGGATTTAACCCGAAGATGCCGGCTTTGAGGATGGAGGAATGGGGCCACAGCCAAGGAATGTGGGTGGCCTCTAGAAGCTCGGAAAAGGCAAGGCAATGGATTGTGTCTTAGAGCCTCCAGAAAGGAACTCAGCCCCGCTGACATCTTAGTCAGTCCAGTGAGACCCATGCTGGATTTCTGACCTTGAGAACTGTAAGATAATAAATTTATGTCCTTTTAAGCCACTAAGGTTGTGATAATTTGTCACAGCAGCTATAGGGAACTAATACAGTACAGTACATACTGTATCCCCAACACCTAGCATAGTGCTGGCCCTGAGAGAGGTTCTTGGTTCTTGTCTAGGTGGTTCATTATATTTATCATTTGCCCAGTCTTACAAGACACAAAAGTTTTGCAGTTGCCACATACATACCACTGGAAAACGAACCCACTAAGTTGTGTTTCTGATTGGTTTGCAGTACATTTTGTCTGTAAACTGAGTGTTTATAGTCAAAGTACTGTGTTACTTGGGTTATTTCTTTTTTCCCCTTCACCTTAGTTCTGGTATTGATTTGAAATAGGTTCATGTGTTTCTGCTGGAATTCAGTAGGGTTTCCCCACATCTTTATTGATTTAATTTTACTTTTTAAATAACAAAAACATCAAAACTGTACCAAAAAAAGTACTCAGACTATTACTTCTCCCCCACATCCCTTCTACCCACCCCCACCACTCCTCACAAGACAACTAAATAAGCTAATTTCTGGCTTATTTCTGTTTCTTTTTGCAAGAATAAGCAGATACACGTATATGTTCTTTTGCCTTTCTTATATAAAAGGTAGTATGCGATAGATATTCTTTTTCAGTTAAATTTTAAAAATTTAGCGTCCTGGAAATCACTGCATGTCATTGCACAGAAATCTTTGTCATTCTTTTCTACAGCTGCATAGTACTCCACTGTGTGGCTTTGCTGTACTTTATTCAACTGCTGTCCTCTGTCTGGGAGCTTAGATTGTTTTCAGTATTTTACAGTTACAAACAATGATGCAGTGGGTAACTCCATGTATATGTATTTTGTCACTTTGGGAAGTGTATCTTCAGGGTAAATTTCTGGAGTTGGGATTTCTGTGTCAAAGGGTAAATACATATATAGTTGGTCAATATTGCAACGTCCCACTCCATAAGAGTTGTTCCATCCTGAGTTCCCACCAGCTGTTTCTGAGCATGCCCGACAGGTGCTGTCAAGTTTTTAATAGTTTCCTATCTGATAGGTGAGAAAGGGTATCTTGATGTAGCTTAATTTGTAATTTTCTTATGAGTGAAATTGAACATCTTTTAATATGTTTTTTTTTATGTCTTCTTGTAACTTGGTTGTTTCTTTTATTATCCTTCTGTTCAAGATTTTGGACATTTTCCCCTAAAATTTAAGAATTCTTTATATATTAAGGCTTACTAGCCCTTTATCTGTGACATGTATTACAAATGTTTTCTCCTTGGTTGTCATTTTCTTTCAACTTTGCTTATAGAGTTTTTTTTTTTTCCCAATGTGCAAGTTTTTAAAATTATCATTTAGTTTAATTACCAATTCTTTCTTCTGTTGAATTTGAGGTCTCTTTAGAAAACCTTTCTTAGATATAGAGCATTTTATCCATTTTTTTCTTTTAACACTTGTAAATACATTCTTCTTTTTATTATTTTATTTTATTTTTTTATTTTTATTTTTTTTTGCGTTACGCGGGCCTGTCACTGCTGTGGCCTCTCCCGTTGCGGGGCATAGGCTCCGGACGTGCAGGCCCAACGGCCATGGCTCACGGGCCCAGCCGCTCCACGGCATGTGAGATCCTCCCGGACCGGGGCACGAACCCGTATACCCTGCATCGGCAGGCGGACTCTCAATCACTGCGCCACCAGGGAAGCCCACATTCTTCTTTTTAAAGCTCTGATTAGCACACTGGCCCTGAACTCCGTGCAGATCTGATTTATTCTTGTGTGCAGTATAAGATATGGATCCAATTTTATCTGTTTCCAAATGGCTACATAGTTATCCTAGTGCTCTGTATTAAAAGCCCATCTTCGCCACAATGATTTGTGATGCCACCTTTATCATGTACTACATTTCTGTGTGTCCTTGGGCCTATTTCTAGCCTGTTCCCCTGTCTGCCCATCTCCTCACGGGTCAGTCCCCCACCGTTTAATTGCAGAGGCTTTAGAGCAGGATTTAGTATCTCGTACCTCCTCCTGTAGCAATTCTGTATCAGGGTTTTCATAGCTATTCCTGTATTTTGATTTTTTAATTAAAAATTATTATTAAAAATTAACAGATTCATTTTTACAGTAATTTTAGGTTGATTTAAAAAATTAAGCAGAGAGTATAGAGCTCTCATACACCCCTTCTCCATCCACCCTTTTCACACACAATTTCCCTTATTATTAACATCTTTCTTTAGTGTGGTACGTTTATTACAGTGATGAGCCACAAAAAAATTGTGATACATTATTATTAACTAAAATCCAGAGTTTACATTAGGGTTCACTCTTGGTATTGTACATTCTATGGGTTTCAACAAATGTATACTGAAATGTATCCACCATTACAGTATCATAGGAATAGTTTCACTGCCCTAAAAATCCTCTGTGTTCTGCCTGTTCATCCCCCCTCTCCTTCCCCAGACCCCTGGCAAACCACTGATCTTTTTACTGTCCCCATAGTTTTGCTTTTTCCAGAATGTCATGTGGTTGGAATCATACGCTATGTAACCTTTTCAGATTGGCTTCCTCCACTTAGCCATATGCGTTTAGGGTTCCTCCATGTGCAGTTTTATTTTTTCACATGAACTTTTTACGTCAGCTTATCTAACAAAAGCTTATTTGTGTTTTTATGGGGATAATGTTAAATTTTCAAATGAGAGAGAATTGAGATCTTAATGATGCTGAATCCTTTCCAACAACAGACCATCTTTTTTTTTTTTTCCTATTTGTTGAGTCCATTTTGAGTGTTTTAAGTTTTCTTCACATGTGTGTTGCACATCTCCTGTTAAGTTTATTCCTGTTTTCTCTCTTCTGTCACCATTATAAATGTAAAGTATAGAGCACAGAGTATATACTCTACCTCTTCTGATTGGTCACTCTGTGTATATGAAGGCTTGAACTGGAGAACTCATTGATTTTTACAGGTCTGTGGAGCAGCACAAAGGAGGTGAGAGGGCTACTTCCAGGCCAGCTTTACCCCAACTTACCAGGAGGCCTCAGACCCATGACGTATTTTCTCTACCCCTCACCCCAGTTTTCTCTCTTCCAAAATGAAGGGCTGGATAAATGTGCACCATTTCCCAGAGTGAAATTCCAGCCAAAACTAAATTGTCGTTTGTGTTTTTACCTCTTTCCCTTACTTGTGATTGACAAATTGGATATTCTTTCCCTGCTGCGGTGCACAGAGCCAGGCTGCAAGTACCCAGCCTCCCTACATGCCCTGGCCTTGTCAAACTAGACCTTTACGTAAATGGAAAATGTCTCTTGCCTGTCTACAGAAACCAGAAAGGGCAAAGGGGACTAGCTTGCTTGTTCGTATATTTGTTCATCCATTCATCTAATTGTTTATTCACAAGTTACTGGTTCTGTCAGCCATTGGTGGGGTGCCTCCCATGTGCTATGCAAGGGGGGTGCAGTACTCTGGTCCTGAACTCGGTGCTTACAGCCCAGCATGGTCTGAAACCATGATGAGGGCTTTGGGGCTGGTACTTACTGCAGAAAGTTCTTTCGGACAGTGCTGGTTTAGAGTGCCTTTGCGTCATCTGAGTTGAAATGTAGAGGAGGCAAATACAAGTCTGGGGCTCAGAATAGCAGTTGGGCTGGGTTCATATCTTGCTCTGCTATTTGACTGGTGGGTGTCCTGGGGCAAGTGACTTCACCTCTCTGGACCTCACTGCCCTCATCTATAGAACAGGCTAGACCATTCCATGCCTCAGGTGGTGCTTATTAAGTGTAGAGCCAAATTGTACGAGGTCACTGGCCTGAGCGAGGTGCTCAAGGGGTTCCATAGCTGTTATTCCTCCTGGGTTTGACCTTTGTAATTGCTCTGATGTGTTTACTTGAAAGCCAAACTCTCCTGTGAGAAGAGCTCAGGAGTGGCTTCTCTACCCTCGTTCCACCATTGACTCAGAGTATGACCTTGGGCAAGTCGTTTCCCCTCTCTGGGCCTCAGTTTTTCCACTGATGACCTGGGGGTTAGAGAAGGCCTTCTCTGAGGCCTGCCCATGTCCTGGGTAGAGTAAGCAAGGACTGACAATGGACGTGTTAGTGTGAGAAGAAGGAACCAGAAGGAAGTCAGAATGCACCAGGTCCGCCAGTTCCATCCGTGGCGTGTCTGTCTGAGTGGGTTCTGCCTTGTGAGAGCAAGGTTTGCCAGAGAGGGTTGTGTGATGAGCTCACCCAGACCCAGCCCTCACCCACAGCTTGCTTGTTCTAGGAACCTTCTGAGCATTTACCTTGATCTTTTTAAAAAAAATACAGACAAGGTTTACTGACTTCCGAACTGTTGGAAGAAACTAATGTTGTCTCATTAAAACTGCATTGCTCACTTGTACCAAAAAAAAAAAGCAAGAAAGAAAACAAGCCCATTAAAGTTTTAAACCTGACATGGAAGACTATTAAAGATTCATAATTGCAATAAAACTCTTCAGTAGAATTTGAATTTTCGTTGTGGTAATGCTACAGTCAGCAGAGTCCTCATTTGAAGCCGCAAAATCCACTTCAATGAAGTCTTGGGACGGTGGTGAAGAAGGGCCTGAGGTCAGCCTCCTCAGGGCCCTGGCCCAGCGAGCCTCCCACTGGTGTGCACATCCAGAGAGGATGGATTCCTGCCTGCCACTCAGCACAGGGGTCGAGTGGTTGGCAGGTTTCTCCCCTGCCTCCCTCTGATGTGGGAGCTCAGCCCTGCTGCCATCCTTCCGTGGGTTCTTTGGGCTCGTTTGTTCCTTTCACCAGGCAAGAACAGAGCACCTACTGTGTGCATGGCAGAATGCCCGGGGCTGAGAGGTCACGTCAGAGGTGGAAGGATAGGCTGGTTTTTCCTCGGGGAGGAGCCGATACTGGTTCGAGCGGAGGTTTGGCAGGCTGGCAGAACGAAGCCCGACTCCCAGCTCTTGTCACTTCACTTTCTGGCCTCAGCCTCCTCATCTGTAAGATGGGGATAACAGTATGTGCCTCGTGGGTGTGGCCATCATGTGTGAGTGTTGACACGGAAGGTGGAAAGGCGGAGGGTATGGCTTTGAGAGACTCGGAGGAGGCAGAAGTGCAATATTTGGTTGGTGAGTGACCAAGGGCCGCTTTAAGGGTAAACATGGTTTTCAAAAACGCAGCTAACATTTATTGAGGACTTACTGTGTGCTGGATACTGTTTTACCTGCTTTGTTATGTGTCCATTCAGTAAATATTCATTGAGCACCTACCATGTGCCAGGTGCTGTTTTAGGTGCTGGGGATACCGTGGAGAGTGTATTAACTCATTTAATCCTCAGACCTATGAGGTAGGCACTGACGCTTTCCCCATTTTCCAGAGAAGGTAACTGAGCCACAGAGAGGGCAGGGAAATTACCCGAGGTCACACAGCTGGGAAGTGGCAGAGCCTGGAATTAGATCCCGAGGGCAAGACCCCTGGGTCTGTGCTCAGTAACCACACAGCAAATGGCTTCTCATTTAGTTGGTGTAGCCCTCTTCACGGATGCTGGTCTTATTCCCGTTTTGAGGGAAGAAAGGCCTAGAGCGGTAACATCATTTTCCGCAAGTCTCTTAAGGAGCAAGAGGGAATCATTACCGAGACCAGCTCACTCCTAAGCCTGCTGAGGTCTTCCCCTCTTCCAGGGGCCTCAGACCCAGGGGAAGGGAATTCCTGCTTCCTGGTGGTTGGCTGGCCAGGTTCAGGGGAAAATCAGTGTCCTGGCCTTGGTAAAGTCCCTCTCCTCTCTCCTGGGAGCATCCTGACCCCGAGCCTGTCACTCGATGGCTGTGGATGATGGAGGAGCCTTCCTCTGCCTTAAGATGGAGGGCACTTCCGCACTCCACCCTCTGCTCCTTCATCACTGGTGATGAATAGGATGCCCGTGGTGACAAATAAAATAAAGCCTCTTTTATTGGTTCATCCTTCTACTTCCTCCCCATCGGCGCCTGTCTGAAAGCTGAGCAATATTAGACACTCAATCACACTCTGCTCCTGTCTCTCCCTTCTCTGGGGGGTCGTGTCCTGACAGCTCTGGGCTGGTGGGTGTTTTCTTGGTTAATCAGCCTCAAGGTCTGGGCTTTGCTGTTGCCTCGCTCTGTGGTCCCTGACACGTCCCTGTGCAGCCTGTCTCCCCATATGTAGGGGACCTTGGGAGGCCTGACGGTAGCCACATTTTCCTTTATCCTCTTTTTCTTAAATCTGCCCTCCCCCTCCCCCGCCCGGGTTACCTAACTCAGAGCTGGCTATGGTGGGAAGGAGAGAGTGAAATTTCAATGAATAACCACAGAGAGCTCTTACGTTTGTTTGTTTGTTTGTTTGTTTGTTTTGCGGTACGCGGGCCTCTCACCACTGCGGCCTCTCCCGTTGCGGAGCACAGGCTCCGGACGCGCAGGCTCAGCGGCCATGGCTCACGGGCCCAGCCGCTCCGCGGCATGTGGGATCCTCCCGGACCGGGGCGCGAACCCGTGTCCCCTGCATCGGCAGGCGGACTCTCCATTTTTATTTTATTCGCTTTTTAGCTGGAACTCAGATTTAAATGGTGGACTGTATTTTTATTTGCTAAATCTGGCAACACGGAGGTCGGGGCGTCAGTAGCCTCTGGGGGCAATGGTTCTTGGGGGTGTGTGTACCGATTTAGTGCTGGTTTCCAAACTTCACTTACTCTCCCTTCTCTGAGCTGGGCACCTGTTATTTATGCAGTGCTGTGAATCACCGGCACACATTTACTGCAGCCTCCTCGTAAACATTAACATCCATGAAATCAAAGGTCTGCTGCGCTAATCACATTTCCCCCTAATGTCTGCTGAATGAATCCCTACCCGATCCGTGAGTCAGTGTGGGGTTCATGTGCAATCCACTTGGGGAACAGCTGTGAAGTAGGAGTCACACTCTGGAAACCCCAACTTAATGGGGGGGATACATGAGCCCGTCTTCCCCATCTCTTTCCATCCACTCCTATCTTTCTTCTTCTTCAGAGCCTGTTTTAAAACTGAAGCTCTAGGTGGGGTTGTCTCCACGCAGCCCTCTGCAGCATCTGAGTTGGTCTGAGTGACTCCCATTTAAAATAATAGGAAAGAAAAATAAAAAGCGAATACTTTTTTTAGTGTGCATACTTCCCATGCAATATTTGGGACATTCCCTGCTTCTCCAGCCTCACTGTGAAGGGCCAGGGAGGTGCTTGTAGAATTGAGTTGCTTCCCCCAGGCCTGGACCTGTAGG
>NC_041222.1:10966316-11068710 GCF_002837175.3 Physeter macrocephalus | reverse complement strand
AAACCAGTCCTGTGATTCTCAGGAGGCCAATTTCTTGTCACAGTTCTTTGCTTCTTATGTTATCAATTTTAGAATAAATGGGCGGGAAAACCAATCTGAGTTAGTAAGTGGTAGGCTGTTTGAAGTTTTCAACATTTTTCTAGCACAAATGATAACTCCAAGGAAACATGGATCCTACAGAGCTAGGTGGAGTTTCTGCTTTTTTTTTTTTTTTTTTTTTGTACGCGGGCCTCTCACTGTTGTGGCCTCTTCCGTCGTTGCGGAGCACAGGCTCCGGACGCGCAGGCTCAGCGGCCACGGCTCACGGGCCCAGCCGCTCCGCGGCATGTGGCATCTTCCCGGACCGGGGCACGAACCCGTGTCCCCTGCATCGGCAGGCGCACTCTCAACCACTGCGCCACCAGGGAAGCCCGGAGTTTCTGCTTTTTGAATAATGATAATGATAGTGATATTGATGGCATTTATTGCGCATTAGGTATTGGGCTTTCTATCCATTAGTGCCTTTAGTCCTCACGCCAGCTCAACCAGAAAGGTGCTGTGATTTTCTGTCTTTTACTGCTGAGGAAGTGGGCTAAGCAAGGTGAAGTGACTTTGCTCAGGGTCCATCCCAGGGTGGCTGAGCTGACATTCCCATTTGGCCCTTTTGATTTGAAAGCCTATTCTTGATCCCTAACTGTACTGACATAAACAGGCTGGGTGTAACCCCCACTTTACTTCATTACATTCAGACTGGACACAAGTCCTGTGAAAGACTTCCATGCCACACAAAAGAAACTGGAGGATCTTTGCTGGAATCCCAACTGCCGGACAGGTGGATGGAACTTTAGAGACCAAAATGTGTTAAGAGCATGCATTAAATACAATTAAAAAAATTTTTTTTCCTCTTTTTCACTTCTTAATTTTTTTCACTGCAGTAAAATATACATAGTATAAAATTCACCGCCTTAACTATTTTTAAGTGTATGATTCAGTGGCAGTAAGCGCATTCACATTGTTGTGCAA
Organism: Physeter macrocephalus; assembly: GCF_002837175.3. Taxonomy (NCBI): domain Eukaryota; kingdom Metazoa; phylum Chordata; class Mammalia; order Artiodactyla; family Physeteridae; genus Physeter; species Physeter macrocephalus. Next base: position 11,067,708 of record NC_041222.1, on the reverse strand, counting down.
CCGTCACTACATCCTCCTCCAGAACTTTTTCATCTTCCCAAATTGAAACAAGATACCCATTAAATACAAATTCTTTTACCTTACCCAGCCCCTGAAAACCACCATTCTACTTTCTGTCTCTATGAATTTATTGCTCTCGGTGCCTCATATAAGTGGAATCATACCGTATTTGTCTTTTTGTGATAAATCCAGTTTTGATAAGCACTTTTAATATAGGAGTACTGTCTGAAGCAATTCAGCAGGTACTGCGGTGTATGACTTGAAGAATCCTGCCGTCAGAGGGGTATTCCCCCAACCCTGCCTCCATTTACTGGTGATTTTCTTCAAGTGCATTACCTTGACCTCATGTACTTTACAAAATCACAGACCCTTGAAACTGGAAAAATGTGTGTGTGTGTGTGTGTGTGTGTGTGTGTGTGTGTGTGCACAATTGGCTGGTATAAGCCAATGGTAATTCCTCTAGTGCTTTGAGGCTTCCTAGCTTTTTTGTGCATATTATTATCACCTATTAGCAGTTAGGTTACCACTTCAGAGATGAGGAAACTGAGGCTGCAGGAGCCCCACAGAGCTTGAGAGCTGGAGTTCCAGACCAGTTCAGGCATCTTGCAGTTGTCCCGGGTGAGGGCCTTGCTGAGCTCTTCCTAGTGAGCATTACTGCTGGTCCAGGGGTGTAAGGACCACTTGGCGTACCCCTCGTGCTTTAGACACTTTTCTGTGGCCCTCACTCTACTTCCCTACCTCTTCCAGGAAATGGCCCAGCAGCTGCTGGCAGTGTTTGGTGGCTACTACATCCGACTCCTGGTGACCTCTCAGCTCCCCCAGGCATTGGGCACACGACATACAGACTCTCCAAGGATTCCATGCCCCTGCCAGCTCATAGAAGCCCACATCCTGGGTACAGGATGCTGCCCATTCCTGGCCAGGTGACCTAGGGACGAAGGTACTCATCTTCTCCCAAGGCTGAAGGTGAGAAGTCAGGGAGGCCTCAGGATCCCAAGGTGGCCGACGGTGAGCCCTAGGCGAGGAGAGCAGCATCTGGGGGCACTCTGAGGCTGTCAGTCATGTCAGCACTGCGAATATTGTGCTCATTCCAGGACCCTGCACAAGAATGGCTTGTCGACATCCCACACTGACCCCTGACCTTTGCAGAAGCCGATGGTCCCACTCTGAGGTACTTTCTGTGCTGCTTAGAACTGTGGGAGTGGATGAAAGGGCCACCCGCACATCCCTTTCATTGTCTGGAGAGCCCAGGAAATGTGAAGATGACCAGACCGGGCTGAATGTGTGTCCAAAGCTTGGTCTCAGGTGATGCTCCTGTCCCCACCCACTTCTTGTCAGATGGAGACTCAGGGAGGACACTGCTCTTTGTGGCATTGCCTTGGGCCCCTTAGATTATAAGAAGCCTCTTCCCAATCTGAAGTGAAGAAGTAAATTCTCAGAATGTTCTCCATTTTTAAGTTGTTTTTTTCCCTACATTTTCCGAAAAACGATGGCACTTGGGCTTGTATGCTAGCACACAGGCCTTCAGGAGTAGGAAACAAAGGGCCTGTAACTGCTAATGGGAATATTTGGAAGAGACTGATCCTGTCTGATTGGAGGACATATTTTGTTCAAAGCCATGCTTGCTTGTGGGTATGGTTTTCATTCTGCAGACGGAGAATGGCAGTTTGTTCCTTAACACTAACACTGTTCTGGAGTGAAGCGTAATCTGTCACTTGTGGAATTCCATGAAGAGCTCAGAGGCTGCCAGGTGCTCTGCTTCTGAACAAGTTTGAAGACCCATTGTTCCCTAGGCCCAAATCCAAAAGCCCTAGCCTGGCATTTAAAGGCTTCCCAGCACTTAAGACCTGGGCTTCATCTGCAAATTTGGCTTCATCGCCCATAAAAATCCTTCATAGGTTGAAACTCTTCCTGGACTGACATACCTGTTCCTTTGTATCTGCGGTACGCGGGCCTCTCACTGCTGTGGCCCCTCCCGTTGCGGAGCACAGGCTCCGGATGCACAGGCTCAGCGGCCATGGCTCACGGGCCCAGCCGCTCCGCGGCATGTGGGATCCTCCCGGACAGGGGCATGAACCCGTGTCCCCTGCGTCGGCAGGCGGACTCTCAACCACTGCGCCACCAGGGAAGCCCTGATTCACCATTTTCAAATGTTATACTCCACTTATGGTTATTATAAAATATTGACTGTATTCCCTGTGTTGTACAATATATCTTTGTAGCTTATTTATTTTATACATGGTAGTTTGTACCTCTTATCCCCTCCCCCTATCTTGCCCCTCCCCTTCCTCTGCATGCTTTAAAGCTCAGCTTTCCTTACCCCTCCTTCAGGAAGCCTTTCAACATAGCCAGACCTGCCACTCTCTGCCTCCTTTATTTTTTTATTTTTATTTTTAAAAAATTACCTCTTAATCCATTAATCCAAATCATCTCACTTTTTTTTCTCCCCCATGCCACATGGCTTGCGGGATCGTAGTTCCCTGGCCTTGGATTGAACCCAGGCCACCGCAGTGAAAACACCGAGTCCTAACCGCTGAACCGCCAGGGAATTCCTGACTCTGCGGCCTTTAAATTCTTGATGTAGTTGCTGCCTTTACTGATGTTTTATGTTATTGATTCTGTTTTCCTGTGCATACACCTATTCTTCTAGCTAGACTATAAGCTCCTCAAGGACAAAGACTGCACCTTGTACTTTTTGTGCATGACCTGGACTTGCTAAGGAAAAAAATCCTGCAGACTGAGTGCTTTGTCATCTCTATAGTAGCTTTTGCAAATTGCTCTCTGTACTCAGTTGAATGATGAAGTTGTCACAGACTGGGGTTCTGGTCCTGAACTGCCACTTTTAGCTATGTAACTTTAGGCTGCTCCTCACATCTGTATAATGGGTAGATTAGATGATTCTTAATGGCCCTTTCAAAGCCAAAGATCTGGGAATTTCCATCTTTTTCTGTTCCATTTTAACCCTTGGCCTTTCTCTCTGTTATGCCTTTATCTACATACAGAAAGGTACTATAGACCCACACAGGTGAGGTGTCCCAGACCTGATACCCCTTTGGATGGAACACTGGCCTAGCCAGCAGGAGAGCTGTATTCTCATTTCAGATCTGCTACTTCTTAGCAGTAGGACCTTGGTTAGGTTAACCTCTCTGAATGTCAGTTCACTCTATAAATGAATCTGGTGAACATGAAATGTAATTATGTGGGTGACTTACCATGTATGAGATGAATCTGACTGTTCACTTTCTCTGGGCCAGAGAAGAGAAATCATGTACATAGACCAGCCCTCGGAAATGGCTCTTTTAGGCATTTCTCTTCAGCCAACAAATGCCGGGGCCCGCTTTGCTCAATGAGAATTATTCATGAAGGCGATCATTGTCTTTCTCACCTGCCACAGCGGAAGTGTGGGCTGTGCATGTGATCAATAGTAGTCCATATTTATCATCCAACCATAAAACCCTGGTAAGTATAATAACAGAGAAAATGTGTGTGTTTTGACAAAACAGCAGTTTTTCCACTTTACAGCTTCCTTAAAGGACCCTTGATGTGTTGTTTCCTGCCTTTTCCCCTCTTTAGAGTTTCTGGTGGTCTCACCCAGTGGGTAGGGCATCCAGATGTGCCCATGAGGTACATTTCTTGGCATTTGAGCCTCAGTTTCCGCTTTTAGAAAATTCTGTGATCTCTGTCTTGCCTGCTTCACAGGGTTGCTGTGAAGATGAGATTCCACAAAGGAACATGTGCGCCGTTTCAAAGCTCTGTGTTGGTGACAGGCATGGAGCTGGTGAAGATGGTGCCATGTCGTGAAGTGGGAGCGGAGGGCTTGGATTCTGGAGTCACATGTATTCAAATCCAAGGTCTGCCACCTAGGAGCCGCGTCCTTCCCATCCTTGGGTCTCAGTCCTCAAGTGTGGAATGGGGATAAGTGTGCCTACCTGGCAGGTGATTGTGAAGGTTAAATGATATAAAAAATGTAAAGTGCTTACAACTGTGAGTTGCAAACTTGAGTAAGTGCTCAAGAAATTGTTGCTATTATTATTATTTTTTATCTCTCACTATGTCTTAAATGCTGTAGGTACCCGACTTATGCTTTTGTGGATGACGTAGCTCATTAACAGTTAATGTTTATTCATTCTGCATCAGACCTCAGTTACTCCAGCACCATGGGGTGTATTTATGTGAATAAAGATTCTAGTCTTTATTCTTTAATCTAGGGAAGATTCTGCTTCCCTAGCAGGGAAGTTAAGCACGAGCTGGTTTGTGACTTTGGGCCAGATGCCACCCTCTGTTCCTCCTCATCTATTAAGGGGGCGTGTGATAATAGGGAGATGAATTGAGGTGATGCGTGCAAAACACAAGGCCTGGTTCATAGTTTGGTCCCTGGTAAGGGCTCCATCATCTGATGATGACTTTTCTTCAGCTGCTGCATATACTGGTTTTCTACCTGTGTCTATTTGTGTGAGTCTTTACTTACCTTATTCAAATCTATATCCTTACCGATTTTGGTTGGTTGGTTCTGTCAGCGACCAAGGGAGGAAGCTCTCCAGCTAGGATTGTAGATTTTCTGTTTCTCCTTTTACTTTTGGCAAAGTTTTTTTTTTTTAATTACATAGTTTAAAAAATTGAGATGTAATTAACATACCATAAAATCCACCATTTTAAATTATAAAATTCAGTGGTTTTTAGTATATTCACAAGATTGCACAAACATCACCACTATTTAATTCTAGAACATTTTCATCACCTCTTCCCCCCACGAAGTCCCCCTACCCATTTGTAGTCACCCCGTTACTCCCTCTCCCCAGCCCCTGACAATCACTGGTCTACTTTATCTCTCTGGATTTTCCCATTCTGGACCTTTCATAAATGGAATCATGCTGTTTGTGGCCTTTTATGTCTGGCTTTTTCACATAACATAATGTTTTCAAGAATCATCCATATTGTAGCGTGTATCAATACTTTATCCCTTTTTAATGGTTGGATAATATTCTGTGGCACGGATAGAGGAGATTTTGTCTATCCTTTCATCCAGCTGGGTTATTCATCAAATCTACTTTTTGGCTATTATGAATAATGCTGCTATGAACAATTGTGTACAAGTTTTTGTGTGAACGTATATTTTAATTCACTTCTGACAAGTTTTGCTCTGTTATTCCATGCATACAAATTTAGAATTATTAGAACTGCCTGATGGTTTGACCCTTTTATCTTTATGAAATATCCCTCTTTAGTAGATTTTTGCCTTAAAATCTCCTTTGTCTGACACATTAGCGTTCTTTTGATTGGTGATTACATAGTATATCTGTTCATCCTTTTACCGTCAACTTATCTGCATCCTTATATTTACGGTGCTCCTCTTGTGAACGTGTGGGATTAAAAAAATTCAGTCTTTTTTAGCTGGAGTGTTTACTATGCTATGTCTAGTGTGTTTCCTGATATATTAGATAGTTTTGGGCTTAAATGTTCCATCTTACTGTTTACTTTCTATTGGTCCTCCCCTTCTGTGTTCTTTTTTCTGTACTATTTTTGCCTTCTTTTGCATTAAGTTTTTGTGATTTGTATAATTTCTCTTCTAGTAGCTTGTGAGGTATGTATTCTTTTCTCTTAGTGGTTACCCTAGATTACAACATGCATCCTGCACTTATTCAATTCTATTATAAGAGGATCCTTCTATCACTTTCTGGACAATCCAAAGACCTTAGAACTCTTTTCACCTTTCTGTCTGTGGTGGTCTTGTTATCATGGATTTCAATTCTTGCTATATTTTAAACCACAGCAGACATTATTATTAATGCTTTGTGTAGTCAGTGTTCATTTAGGTTTATCCACATGTTTACTTTTTATTAGTCTTCATTTATTACTTTGTTATTACTCTTTATCCCTTCCTGCATTTCCACACATTTGTCTAGAATCATTCACCTACTCCCGAAACTACCTTTGGAATTTTTCTTTAGAATAGTATTATTTATATTTAGAAGTACCTTTAGTATCTTCCTTCCAGTACAGATCTTCTGGTGACAGATTGAGTTTTTGTTTGCTGAGAGGTCTCTGTTGTGTTTTTATTTTTGAAAGAAGTTTTTGGTAAGTCAAGAATTCTGGAATACTACAGGTTTTTTGGGTTCTTTTCAACCTTTGGAAGATGTCATTGGCTTTCATTAGTTGTGAAGTCAATCTTATTGCTGTTCTTAAAATTTTCTCTTTGCTTTGGGTTTCAGTAATTGTATTTTGATGTGCCTAGGTATAACTTTTGTTGTTGTTGTTGTGTTTTTTGTTTTTTTGCTGTACGCGGGCCTCTCACTGTTGTGGCCTCTTCCGTCGCAGAGCACACGCTCCGGACGCGCAGGCTCAGCGGCCATGGCTCACGGGCCCAGCCGCTCCGCGGCATGTGGGATCTTCCCGGACCGGGGCATGAACCCGTATCCCCTGCATCGGCAGGCAGACTCTCAACCACTGCGCCACCAGGGAAGCCCTAACCTTTAAAAATATTTATCCTGTTTGGGATTCGTAGCACATCTTGAATCTGTGATACAGTATTTTTCATCATAGCTTCTACCCTCTTTTTTCTCATCTCCTTCTGGGACTCTAAGGATATGTGTGTTAAGACCTTGTCACTGTATCTCTAAGACTCTCTGTGTTTTCTGTTCTTTTGGTTCTTCATGATTCAGTCTGAATATTTTATACTGACTTATCTTCCACTTCATTACTCTTACCCTCAGTTCTGTTTACTCAGTTGTTAATCCTTTGAATTGAGTTCTTAATTTCAGCTATTGTAATATTCAGTCCTATAATTTTTAATTGATTTTTAAAAATAGTGTACAGTTCTCAGATGAAATTATCCATCTTGTCATCTGTTTTCTTCAATATTTTAAAGTCCACATCTACTGACTCCAATATCTGGCTCTTCTGTAAGTATGTTCCTTTTGCTTTTTTGGTCAGTTGGTCCTATCTTCTGGTGTTCCTGGTAATTTTTTATTGAATGCTAGACACTTTTAAAAAATGAAACATTGAAGAGATACAAGACTCTGGATATTCCTTCAGAAAGGATTTACTTTTGCTTCTGAGAAAAGTAAAGTTGGGATAGTTTGACTCTGGGTTTTAGTCCTAGTAAGACTTAGTATATTTCTGGTTAGCACTGATTTGCCGGTTCTAGCTCTTCAGAGATTTTAACTGGAAACGTATTTTTAAAAACTTTTAACAGCCAATCCTCTTCGTTCAGGGTGAGCCCTCAGCCTCTAAGCTGTGAGTCTACTGAAAGCTCTGCCCAGTTTTTCAGCCTTTTAGACTCTTTTTAGGAGTTGGCAAGTGCCTTGAGGAGGTCAGAAGACCTTGATGTCCATTTCATCTCTCTGCACTTTCTTTCTCTTGAGGACCTTGGCCCCTCAAGTCCTCACTGCATTGGTAGCTCTTTGACATATTCGGACAGATTTAAGAAAAAGGAACTACAGCCTTTTAAACTGCTCTCAGTAGGAGGATTGGTCTGATACCAGCTAGTTTGCCATAGTCAGAGGTAAGGTCCAGCTGTGGCTTCCATTATTATTTTTATTGTTATTATTTGAAAATCCTCTAAAGAAAGATATCACCCTGAGGCCAAGGGCCCTTTGACAAGTTCATAGGATGTGAGCCTCCCTCCATCTTTCTGTGAAGTGGCTTCTAAATGCAGGAGGTGACATTTAAGGAGCATCTTTTATGTGCAAAGCACCTGCTGTATCTGTTGCAGGAAACAGTTCCAAGACATAAAGAACATAGGGTTTTCTGGAGGTTCCCTTGTTTGCTTTCAGCCATTGTTCTTTTAACTTTACCTGCCACATATTTCTAACCTCTTCTGGATGTGGCCACCTGGATGTCCCGTAGACTCATTTAGCTTGACATAGCCCAAGATGAAACGATCTCCTGTGTGTGGTGAACTTGGCCTCACGACCACCCCCTTCGCAGTTCTCTGCATTGCAAAAGAAGTCAAGAACTTCATTTAGCAGAATCTTCTTCCCTGTATGGTTCTGAGTTCGAATTGGCCAGCTTTACCTGAGATATACTTTGTAACTTGGGGCTCTCGTCTCCATCTTAGGGATGCTGACCTAGTTCATACCTATATCACTGTCTGTCCTGATTGCCTAGGCAGCCTCTTTTTGGATGTCTGTATCAGTTAGGGGCCAATCAGAAGACAGAAAGCACACAGTAATTTGAATATAAGAAGTTTAATATAAAGAATTATTAACTTTAACAGGGGGTTGAAATAATGGATTGGTGAATAAGAAGTAAGATCCTGTAAAGAATATAGAAATAACAGGTCTAAGGCATAGCCACCACCACAGGGCTGAGATAGAGCCCCCAAGGAAGAGCCCCCCCCACCCATCTCCAGCTGAGATACGGACCTTGGGAAGGACATGGCTGTGGCCCATTGGACGCAGAGAAGTCTCTGAGATGCCATGTTGACAGAATGTTCTAGAAATCTGCCCTCTAAGGTGCTAGGGAAAGCTATCACAGAGAGGTGGAGGCACTACCCCATTTGTTGGGGGGAGGTCACTGGGAGAAGCTGCTAGCTAAGTGCTGCTGACCACCATATACAGCAGGATCTGGGTGCTGGAGAAGCCATGTGAACTGCCAGAGCCAGATACCCAAGGAGCTACATGTGCTGCTTGCTCCCTGCCAAGTGAGCTCCCCAGAACAGAAGGAAAGCCCTTCCTCTTCCAGTATCTCCAGCACCCCCTACTGACGAAGCCTAAGATTGCACTAGCTGCCAAGGGAAAAAGATTTAAAGGGCCCAACTCCAGTTTTGAAGAACAGGCAATGAACTGTCAATTTGGAGCCAAAAGCAATCACTGAATGTCATTCTACCATCATTGTGAAGGGCAGCATAACTGGTTGGTTAAGAGTATCAATTCTGGAATCAGGTGTCCTGGGTTCAAGTCTCAGCTCTGCCATTTACTATTAGTGTAATCTTCAGAGACTTATTTAAGTTCTCTGGGTCTCAGCTTCCTAATTTGTAAAACCAGAGTAGTAACAGTACTATCCTTATTGGGTTATTATGCTAAGTGAGTTGATATTTATGAAGCATTTAGAAGAGTAATATACCAGATTTATACACTGCTGTTATCGTTATTGCTCACACTTCTTCAAATTGCAGCCAGGATGGGCTTTCCATTGTAGGTATGAATCTTAATCTATAATATTGTGGTATAAGACATCATCTTCCTTTATTCTCCTCTTCAGTGCTGGGGGCAGACACAGGGAGTGCTAATGTTTTGTCTTAACAACTCACCATGTTCATATTGCAAAAACCAGAAATATGGCTATGTCACTTTGTTGCCTAAACATTACGTTCCCTGGCTCCCCATTACCTTCTGGATAGAGTCCAACTTTCTTTTTCTGGATATGAGGCTCTGAAAGCTCTGTCCCCCTCACCTCTCCCAACACCCTGGCTCAGGTTTTCACTTTCGTCTTTCCAAGCATCGAAGTTCACTACTTTATACTCCTGCCAGCTTGTGTCTCTGTTTTCCAAATTTGCTTATTCTGTTCGCTCCTTCTGGAATACCATTCCCCTCTCCTCTTTCCTTGGCTAATTCCCTTTCAACTTTCAAAAAACTCAAGCACCATCTCTTCCAGGAAGCCTTCCCCAAATCCCCAAGTTGGTTGCAAAATTCCCCGTTGTTATTGTTTCCCAATTGTCTATAAGGTGAAGTGATATGCTTCTGTGCCTGGCTCCCTGGCTAAAGTTGAAGCCACTTGGGGTGTCCCGCATGTTACGTTTGCATGCTCTGCGTTTTAGCGCAAACAGCTTTCTACAACTGTATGGGCTGTGCATTGCATCACTATAGGGCTGCCTGTTGCAGAGTTGTGCACTACCTGCCCCACTGTTCACTATGACCCTGAGCACCAAACTGAGTCCCACAGTAGCCGAGCAGTATTGTGCCCTCAAGCTCTAGACAGTTATTACAGCATCTATTTATAGCTGCCCATTGCTGACCAGCCTCTCCTAAGTACTTGGTTAGGTTGGTAAGGAGTGACTGAAAATGTTTTAGAATCAGACCTCATTTCTTAATAAGAGATGCCTAATTCTAATTGTTCTATATTCAAGGGAATCTCAGAAGTAGGGCTGGGAGAGGGGAAAAGAGGAGGGACACAGGCCTAAGATGCAACTAAGGACTTTAATTGGAGGCAGCTCCTCTGCAGCGGCTTCTCTGGGAGCTGAAGTGACTCTTGCTGGCGGCACAGGGACGGCTCAGACGTCTTCTCCTCCTCTGGGGAGTTTCCGAATCAGTCTTCATGGCCCCTGTTCACCGTCCCTTTCCTGCTGGAGACCCTCCAGCAGCCGTGCAGCCTCAGAGACCTGCAAGGGGGCTGCCGTCTAGAATGTTCAGGGTCTCCCAATGAGGCATGGCTGGTATGGCCAGCGATCCTGAGAGTAGCGGCTTAGGTTTCTCTTGTGAAATCCTCTTTTGGAAACATGTGAATTCACATCTGAAAGAAGAAAGGGAAAAATCACACAGTGAAGGCTTTGCTCTGGGCCTGGGTGGACTGTTCCGGTCACCCCCATCCCTGGTCATTGTCAGATTCTGGAATACTGTGTGAGCCACGTGGATCCTGGCCTGGGACGCATTGGTACCCCATTGGAGCATTCAGTGACAGCAGGGTGTCTTGCAGACTGAAGTGGCCTGGAAAATAGAAGAATTGGGCCCATGATGGTTCTGACGTTAACACCACTCTCTGCTGGGCCTTTGGAAAGTCCCTTCCCACTGTGGGCCAAAGCCTTCTCTATACAGTGAGAGGTGTGTTTATTTTTTTTTTTAAACATCTTTATTGGAGTATAATTGCTTTACAATGTCGTGTTAGTTTCTGCTGTATAACAAAGTGAATCAGCTATACATATACATATATCCCCATATCCCCTTCCTCTTGCGTCTCCTATCCCACTCCTCTAGGTGGTCACAAAGCACCGAGCTGATCTCCCTGTGCTATGCGGCTGCTTCCCACTAGCTATCTGTTTTACATTTGGTAGTGTATATATGCCAACGCCACTCTCTCACTTCGTCCCAGCTTACCCTTCCCCCTCCCCGTGTCCTCAAGTCCATCGAGAAGGGTGTTTTTAAACTATGCTCCATGGAACCCTGTGGGGGGGAGGGGAGCTAGGGGGACTCCCAGACCCTCATCCCCAATTCGAGTAGAGCAGGACCCCTTTGAGTTTTTATAGAAATTGGACTTTGAAATTTTGTTTGCCAGGAGGGTTTAGCTGTTACGAGAGTTCTGAAGTGACTGGGCTGGATGACGCTTACCTCTTAACAGCCAGCCTAATAGGATGGTTGTGAGCTATGTGAGATCACCAGGGTACAGTGTGGGTGCCAACCAGTGGGGCTGCATTTCTTCTTCCTGGATGTGGCTACAGTCCAGGAACCAGAGGCATTTCTCCCCCCACTGGACTACGCTCAATCCACAAGCATTTTCTGGCATGTTTATTTGCCATGTACCTGGTTGAGTTTGGAGGAACAAAAGTGATGTAGGCCCTGCCCTCCTGGAACTTATCGTCTGGTGGCCGAAGCAGACATTAAGCAAACAATCACATGCAATACACATATAAGACAATGCCACAAGGGCTTAGAAGGAAAGTATGGATATGTGTTCTTTCTTCCCAGACCTCCTGCTCCTCATGTAATTCCCAGCTCAGAAGGTCCTGCAGCCAGGTCTTAGACCCCTGGACTCTGTCCAGTGTGTCCTAGAATGTGACTGCAGCTTCCTGAAGGGAGCAGTCCTGCCACTCCTGTCACCCCACTTAGCTCAATATCAAATTGGGGTTTGGTCATTAGGACAAGGCCCCCTCCCCCAGAGGTTCCTGGTCAGTGTTAGGACCCCAGTTTGGAACTCACCCTCAAACTCACTGCTGCTGAAATAGGAGGTTCTCTTTTCTGGATGGAGCAGGGATTTCCCCAAAATCACGTGGGACGCTTCATTATCTTGCTTGAGATTTTGTCCGTCAAGCTCATCCTTCTGCAGACCTGGCAGTGGTAATTCCACGTGGTCATGTGGGGAGGCTCAGAGGAGGTACCAGAGGTGAAGGCGTTTTGCCAACTGGAGCAGGGCACATGGACCAGTGGTGATTATTGTGGGGTGGGGAGTACCTGAGTCTGTGTCCTCTCATCTTCTGAGTTCTCTGCCTCATAAGCAGGCACTGGATTCAAAATATGTATTCTTTTTAAAATATAAAGTTTACTTTTTTCCTGTTTATAAATATAATGCATACCCATTATAGAAAAGCTAGGAAATATTGAAGAATATGAAGTAGGAAAAAATGCCCCAAACACCCCTCCCCTCAGATATGATCACAGTTCCAGTGTTTGCCTATATGCATATTTTTACATAGTCCATCACATCCTGTATATTATGCATGCATTTTACTTTGTACATATCATAAACATTTTTCTCATGTCACTAAATTTTAAGAATTTTATGGATAATTCAGGATTTATTTAACCAATGTTCTATTGTTGGGTGTTTAGACTGCTTTCAAATTGCACTACCATAAAGACCATTGTGATGACCACTGTTGTATATAAGGCTTTATTTTGACATACCCCTAGATTCTTAAAAGAATAACATACAATCTTGTCAACAGACTAAGCTGTATTCTGTAATAAATGACTGTCCTTTTCTAGCTGCATACCTTGAACAAATTGCTTCGCCTCTCTCTGTCTGTGTTTTCAGACCTGCAAAATGATATATCCATTCTGGATAATCAGGTCCACTTCTTAGAGTTATTACAGAGATTAAATAAGATCACTTTTCTAGTGTGTAAGCTCTGAAACAGTAGGGGACTTATCTGATCACAGCTGGGTCCCTTGTGCCTAGACAGTGCCTTGCATGTAATTGGGGCTCAGTAATTATCATTATTATCATCTTGGAAAAAGGGACTGACATTTTTAAGTTTCTTGGTTTTTATCGTGAAATTATTTTCAGGGGAAGTATTTTAAAGGCCCCTGCTATGGATTTCTGGCAAAATATGCCATGAGAATTTTTTTCCTGCCATTGAACTGTCCTGTCTCCTAGTGGGATTGTGTCAGCTGCCTGACCAGCCGCCCTGACCCCGCCACTCACTGCCCAGCTGTGTGTTTGTCAGTCCTAGCTTTGCCTGATCTTGACAATATTGCTGTTTTTTTCTGTCTGAAATTGCTGATGTTGAACCCCAGTCTTTTCCACTATGACCTTTTGTCCTGGATCATCAAGAAGGATGTAATTACAAACTGAAGGTCAGGATGCCTTCTCTCTCTCTCTCTCTCTCCTCTTATACATGGTGGCCTCGGAAACTGTGTTCCAGATGCTCTGACTAAAGATGAAAAAAGATGTGTAATAGACTTTGAATGAGCAAGAAATACACTTTTGTTTTGTAAATGATTGAGATTTAAAGGCATATTTGTTTTAGCATCAGAGCCTATCCTATCCTAGCCAATACCTGTATACTATAGTTTCCATTTGTTGACCTTTGTTGAATGCCTACCTAGTGCAAGCCCTGTGCTTGGTGCTTCTATATATTCCCTCATTTAATCCTCCCAGTGATCCTGAAAAGTAATAATACAGTGTGGATATCCCCATTTTACAGGTAAGGACACTGCAGCTCAGAGTGAAAGGGTAAGTGACTTGCCCAATTCTGTGGCAGAGCTGATTGGATCTAACCCCAGCCCCAAAGGCAGGGTTCTTAACTGCTATCTTTATAGTCTTTAGACAAGTGATTCTCAGACTATGATGTATGTTCAGGTTTCCCTGTGGGTCATGTTAAAACCTAGGTTCTGATTCGGTAGGACTGGAGTAGGGTCTGAAAGTGCAGCTTTAACAAGCTTTAACAAGGTGATGCCAGTGTTGCTGGTTCATGAATTGCACTTTAAGTTTCAAGATTTTTAAGCTCTGTTTATTGATTTGGGTACTTAGCCACCCAATCTTCACCTCATTTTAGGTTGGGATTATTCAATCAAAAGCTGAAGGAAGGGCTTCCCTGGTGGCGCAGTGGTTAAGAATCCTCCTGCCAATGCAGGAGACACGGGTTCGAGCCCTGGTCCGGGAAGATCCCGCAAAAAAAAGCTGAAGGAAATCTGAGGGTATCTCAGCAGGAAGGGGGATGAGCAAAATGAGGTCTCGAGAGGCCACGCAGGGTGTTTTTGCCTGGTACCTACCATGCTTTGATGACTGAAGCTCTTGGGTTTGACTGGGGATCTTGGAGTCATCTGTGGCATTGGGTTCCTCACAGCATTTGCAGCATAAACAGAAGATCTTCGAGGCCAGGTTTTGGTGGGCTGCTGTATGAAAGAAAGGAATGGGGCCTTGGGTTCTGGGGCCTGAATTCCAGATGCCCCGTTGGAAATTTACTGTGATGGGGGTCATACAGGGTCAGCTTCTCCCAGGTATAATAACACTTCCCTCTCCCAAATCTCTTGTAGCTCCCCACAGCCAGCAGGTCCAAGCCCTTCAGCCTAGGTTGCTGTCTCTTAAGGTCACTATCCCTATTTTATACAAAATTTTCTTACCCATGGAAAACAGTTGAAGCCTCTATTCTTCTAGCTTTGCTTGCAGGGGTGCCTTATTGAATCAACCGATCTTGAATTTGAGCCCAGTTCCCTGGGCAGGGCTGTTTCCTAAATAAACATAAGACTGTGGATGAAAAGTGCCAGTCCTTTACCTGTGCTCACACTCCAGGTAGGATCCCACTACAGCAGAATCCCAGCCCATGCAGAAATCCACATAAACATGCTTGGCTTTTCTTTTATATATATAAATTTATTTATTTGTTTGTTTATTTATTTATGGCTGTGTTGGGTCTTCGTTGCTGTGCATGGTCTTTCTCTCGTTGCGGTGAGCGGGGGCTACTCTTCGTTGGTGAGCGGGGGCTACTGTTCGTTGCTGTGCGTGGGCTTCTCATTGTCATGGCTTCTCTGTTGCGGAGCGCGGGGTCTAGGCACGCAGGCTTCAGTAGTTGTGGCACATGGGCTCAGCAGTTGTGCCTTGTGGGCTCTAGAGTGCAGGCTCAGTAGTTGTGGCGCACGGGCTTAGTTGCTCTGCGGCATGTGGGATCTTCCCGGACCGGGGCTCGAACCCGTGTCCCCTGCATTGCAGGCGGATTCTTAACCACTGCGCCACCAGGGAAGCCCACATGCTTGGCTTTTAAAGAGATCTGTATTCTACCCCGTTTCTAGGGGTAGGTTCCTTAACCTTCTCGAGCCTCACTTTTATCATGTGGAAAATGGGAAAAGCAGTGCCTACTTTGCAAAAAGTAAAGGTTTAAACATATGAAAAATGACCCCTGTGGTGATGGGTACACAAAGTGCCCAGTCAGTGGTCATTGCATTTCCTTTCCCTTCCCTTCATGTAGCTCATTGGCTCCAAACTATTCTAGCCGGTCCAGGTCCCATGAGAACATGGTGATGAAGCACAGTCTTGTAGATGTAGGTCCTGGTTCTGCCACCAACTTGCTGTATGGCTTTGAGTAAGTCCATGCCTATCTCTGTGTCTCAGGCTCCTCATCAGTAATAAGAGGAAGTTAGGTTAGATGATCTCTTCAAGGATCTTCCTAGTTTGGGTGGTCCAGAATTACAAGGCCTTGTTTTCATCCCAAACTCCTTTCACTGTGTATCAACTTTTCCAGGTCTCTGAATGCTTCCTGTTCTCCCTTCCCTTTCTGTGTCAAACCCCCTTGTAGGAAATTCTTCTCGCAATGCCCAACTCACTATGTGAGTTGTCTCACTCATGGGCATTTGCTTCTCATTTTCTCTACTCTCATACCATCCAAGCCACCATCAGCTCTTGCCTGAATTACGGCAATAGATTTCAAACTGATCTTCCTGTTTCTTTTACCCTTGACTTCTTAATAATGAATACAAAATCTCTAACTTCCTGCACATAAGCTATTCAGTATAGCACAATTTATATACTGTGGCTAGGTACAGCCAGCAGACCAGACACATACGATGTCCCCATTGTGTGGGATCCTTGGACCAAGAGGGGCACTTTCTGGGCCCATTTAGCTTCAATCTCCAATAGTCCTTTGGATCTGCTGTCAAGTGAGTTTTTCATAATAATTTGAGCTGTGACATATTTCGCTGAGCTCTCTTTAATGAATTTATTTCCTTAGGATTTATAAACAAATGGAAATTAATATGAGGCAATTCGATCTTTTGTTTTGAAGATGCACCATTTAGCAAATATGCTTGCCATTAACACGCTGATTCTTTTGCTGCTTGCTCTAGTTTCAATCTTCATCTACTTATATAAACTCTTGCTTCATGGGCTTTTATTTTGTTCTAGATCGCCTTATGTATGTTGAGTGTAGAAGGAAGTGCTTCATAAGGAAGGAATAAAAACATAAGTCTGACCTGCCTCCACCATCAGGCAGCCCTGGGAACTACTGGTTGGAGGTCTGTTAGATTGGTGGTCAGTTTGTATAAAGGAAATTGCTAAAACTTTGCCTTGGGTCTCTCCAAACCTTCATGAGCACATGTCTGTCTTGGTAAAGCAATGAAAAGTCACTTTTCTCAGCCTATGTTTTGGAGTTAGTGATTTCCAGGGCATTGATCATATGAAGCCTTTTAGGTTCTCCTTGGCCAAGGAATTCAAGATGTCATGCATAGTACAAAGTTTTGACTAACTGTAGTGTATTCTTTCCTGTTTGTCATGGTCTCAGCTGCATTGAAGTTGCTTCCTCTTCCTGGAAAAACTCTTGCTTTGTATATATACTCTCACTGAATGTACTCTGATGTGCTTATCTTAATTAATGGCAAAATTTTGCTAGATGACTTAAAATTACAATGGCCATTATGGCAAACTTTCAGTGTCAAAAATAATAGATTTAAGAGGGGCGGTAGAAAAGAGAGAAGACAAAAACACCAAACACTCCGTAGAGGGCTTCTTTGATTGATAATGCTCTCGCTCCAGGAAGAAGAAAAAAAAATCTGACTACTACTCAAACCTGAAACCTACTTGCATTGCATGTCTCCCTCTCTCCAGTAGCTTTATCTCTACCGCCCACTTAAACTTCTCGTTTCTTTCCCTAACTGCCTAAATAAACTTTCTTCATGGGGCATTTCTCTAGAAAAGAGAACAAAACATTGCACAATATTCCCCTAAAACTCCTGTACCAGAAGGTGGATCCAGAGAGGTTGAATTTAAAACCTGGGTGAGAGCTGAATTGAGGAGAAATATTTAAAATCATCTCAAAGTTTGGAACAACAGAAAGTTGCTGTCTAGTTCAGGATTCTGTTATTCAGTTACTTATTGCCCTAGACTACCACATTTGTATCAAGTAGTTAACGTAATTGTTAACCTTCAACAATGGAGCAAAATGTTTAAAAGCAGCAGGATGGAAAAGACCGGAAGATTTAAAGAACACATCTATGCATAATTCCAAAAAATTAAGGGCTTGAGAAGTTAAGAAACACAGAAAATGCACCACATAAAATTATTTCAAAAGTTATTTCAAAAGGTAAAACCTTTTTCTTAAGGGTAGATTGGGCAAAGATTCAGAATTGAAAACAAAATCAAGATGAATCAGTAGGAGACTGAGTAAACTTCAGGACATTCTGGGGTAGACCAACAGCTTAAGGGAATCTTTTCTTCTTTTCTTGCAAAGGACTCAGACCTGAAATAGTGAACTTAGATACAATAAATTGGAATGAGAAATGTCGACTTTGATCTCCCGATTATTTTCAAATAGTCCTAAAAATTAATTAGAAATCAAAATAACTTTAAGCCCTCTTGGACCAAAAGTTCCTCTGTTCTTAAAGAATACGGAGTCTGTGGATGAGGACACGTGTGTGTGTGTGTGTGTATATATATATATATATATATACTTTGAGCAGAAAGACCGTTGGAAGAACTCATGTTCCATAATGGCCAAAGGACAACTGTCCAAATCTGTCCAGTGATACCACTCTAAGGAGACCTTAGCACTCAGCACTCTCCTGTTCTTCCTCTAAACTCCCAAGGAAAATTGATAAATAAAGGTGGACAGTAATACTGCTTGATTGTTGACATGGTTTATTTCTTACTGGGAAATCAGACTTTTCAATGCCAACCAGGACTAAGACCTAAGACCTACTGTTCTTTGTGATGACTATGTGTCCCTTTCCAAGTGTGCAACTCCCGGGCACCCTCAGTGGACAATGTTTCTTACACAGTGTTGGAAGGGAAAAAAATCCTTCATGGGGTTATCAATATCCCAGACTTCTGAGAACAGTGAGCCCCCCAAAGGAGGTGGACAACACAAGGGGCTCATTTTCCTTCACCTTGACTGACATAGTACACAACACAGCCCACATCCTAGGGCACAACTGACCAATTGAAAATTCTTAGCTCTTACCTTTGGATTTTATTTTGGCTAATCGGGGGATTATGCACCATTGCTTTCACTTTATGCTGTACCTTGATTGATACCACAGTTGAGGTTAATCTATACCTAAGCCCAAAGAAAAGGCAACCTGGCTATTTGAGGTAGACACAGGGTATCATTTGAAATTTATCTTCTTCCGTCATGCCTGGGAAATATAGGTTATGATTCTATACTGCCTTCTACACTCTCTTAAAAATACTTTTAATTATTATTGTTTGTCTCACAGTCATTCATTGGCTGTTGTCCAGAGAGTTGAATATTTGTATGCGGCAACTGTTTCAACTTCTGGCTCCAGAGATGATTGAAAGACAGAAACAAGGAGACATCAGGCTGGCTGATGCTCAAACTGAACATCAGACCTCTGTAAGTGGAAAACTGTAACTGTGTCTTCAAGGAAAGTCGACAACAGTGCTGAAGATCTGTACAATCCCTGAGGGTCTCTCCTGAGGCTTTGGTTGAGGGAGGGCCGAAAGGGGGAGACTGAGAATAAAAAAGGAGTTCCCACACTCCAAAGTGAAGACTGATTGCTCTGTAACCATGGTAACAGATAATCACCAGAACCTGTTTAAACCCATTTAACCTGTTAATGAACTTTTATCTTGATGACCATTCTCCTGAAAGTAACATCCACAGACAGTACTTCATGGCCTATGGTCTACCACTCCTAAGCACTCCTGCCTCTGAAATACCACCTGTCCACGAACTCAGTGCCTCCACAAACCCCTTAAATATTAGCCATTAGCTTTGTTCAGAGACTTTGTCATCAGAGCATAGTTCTCTCTTGTTTAATGAGAAATAAATTCAGTTTTCGTTCCACACGTTGAGTGGAGGTCTCTTCTGCTAAAGCAGCTTGTACGTACATAGCATCTTGGAGATCATTCTGTAGTAGCAGCTCAGCAGATATTTTCAAATATAAGTTTATCTGAATCTAGCGCTGATGCTTTTCATATCTTTACTCCCCAGCAATTTCCCGAGAAAGAGAGGGGAGTAGAACCACTTTCTCCTCTAAGTGTTGGTAGCCAAGAGTTTTGAACTTTTGAACCCTCTTCAGAAATGGAAAGGATATTAACACTGTAGAAATTACAAGCACGTTCTCTGGGGTATAATTCCTAAGGATTTAGTTTATTAGCTATGAAATTTAAAAGAATTTAACTTTCCTGAACTTCTGTTTTCTTATCTGTAAAATGGGAATGATAATAGTATCTACCCTAGAATGTGGTTGTGAGGATTAAATAATCCTCACATAAATAATGATGGAAAGTGCTTAGCACAGCTCTCTGGCACATTGTAAAGGCTCAATAAATGTAAATGCTGATGCTGATGAAAATGTGGAGTTGATTTTGGTTAGGGCAGGGTGGGTGTGGTGTTTCTTGCACTACCAGCACCCTCCTCTAGGTGGAAGCAGGAGCCAAAGAAAAAGGGCCCTTGGGTTACCCCCAGTGGGCTGTGAACTTCAGGTCTTCAGTGACCCCACAGAACTTCGACCAGAACAAGAAAGATCATTGAAGTCAAACAGGAAGACTTCCGGAGCTGGAGGAGCCCTTAGGGGTCATTCAGCACAGGTGGGGAGACTGGGACCCAGAGAGAGAAACAGTGGGGTCATGGTAAGAGGGATGGCGTCTGCTTCCTGGAGCAACGTGAAAAGGTGCCCAGGAGTGATGGCGACATTGTCCCTTTAAGGATGAAAAAAAAATATCCCTCCTGCTCT
This sequence comes from Physeter macrocephalus, assembly GCF_002837175.3. Taxonomy (NCBI): domain Eukaryota; kingdom Metazoa; phylum Chordata; class Mammalia; order Artiodactyla; family Physeteridae; genus Physeter; species Physeter macrocephalus. Next base: position 11,047,651 of record NC_041222.1, on the reverse strand, counting down.
CAGGTCTAACTTTTGAGCCTCACTCACCTGCAGCTGGCAGAGCAGAGATGGAACTGTCTGTGATGTCACAGGGCCTGGGAACCAGGGAATGTGGGGACAGAAGGGTTTGACTGGACCACAAACGTGGAGAGGAAGGAGGAGGTTTACTGACCCTCTCTCCCATCCTTCCCTCTGTCCACAATGCCGTGTTGTCCTTTGGGGCACTGCAATGGAAGTCCTGGTGCCTCTGGTGAAAGCATCTTGAGGATGGCTGGGCCAGAAGGAGGCAGTATAGCACTGGATGCAGAAGACCTGGGTCCACATTCTGTGCCCGTACCCAGCAGGGTGGTAACCTTAGGCAAATAGACGTCATGTCTTGGTTTCTTCCTCTTTAAAGTGGGGATAATAGGACTTCCCTGGTGGCACAGTGGTTAAGAATCCGCCTGCCAATGCAGGAGACACGGGTTCGAGCCCTAGTCCGAGAAGATCCCAAATGCTGCGGAGCAGCTAAGCCCCGCTGCCACAGCTATGGAGCCTGCGCTCTACAGCCCACGAGCCACAGCTACTGAGCTCACATGCCACAACAAAAGCCCGCGCGCCTAGAGCCCGTGCTCCGCAATAAGAGGAGCCCCCACTCTCTGCAACCAGAGAAAGCCTGCACGCAGCAATGAAGACCCAATGCAGCCAAAATTAAAAAGAAATAAATGAATTTATTTAAAAAGTGGGAATAATAATTATTATTATTTAACTTTAAATGATATTTGTAGGATTAAATGAGGTCAGGTAAACATTTAACACGGTGCCTAGGTATAGTAAACATTCAAGAAGTGGTTGTTATTAATGATATGTGCAAATAGAAAGCGGCATTCTCTTCCCAATCTATCTTTCAGGAAAAGAATTATTTTATATTTGAATCCTGACAAAATCTCTCACCTTTGGGGAACTCTCAGATCCTTTATTTAGGACAACCAATTTCTATTTGGGGAAGCCAAATTAGGTTAAAATGTTCTCAATCAGTGCTATCTCTGGATGCTTCTAGAGGTCACCTGATACAAAAGGAACAGAAGCCAGCAAAACTTCAGCACAGTTTTGGATGTTCTGTTGGAGGGGTGGATTGGGGTTCATGTGGTTACTTTCAGGAGAATGGTCATCAAGATAAAAGTTTATTAACAGATGAAATGGGTTTAAACAAGTTCTGGTGATTATCTGTTGCCATGGTTACAGAGCAATTGGTCTATGTGACCTAAGCCATACTAAGTATTCGATGGTGGTTAAAACAGTCTTTTAAACCTCAGTTGTAAAGAAGTACTCCAAAGTGGTAATTTTTTTTTTTTTTTTTTTTTTTGTGGTACGTGGGCCTCCCTCTGTTGTGGCCTCTCCCGTTGCGGAGCACAGCCTCCGGACGCGCAGGCTCAGCGGCCACGGCTCACGGGCCCAGCTGCTCCGCGGCATGTGGGATCATCCCAGACCGGGGCGCGAACCCGGTTCCCCTGCATCGGCAGGCGGACGCGCAACCACTGCGCCACCAGGGAAGCCCAAAGTGGTAATATTGAAGGTTCTCAATTCTGGCTGCAAGTGAGATTCATCTGAGATGTTTTTTAAAACATAGGTATTGAATACCCTCGGGCCTAACTCCAGATAAATTAGAAACCTTGGGGATAGTGGTGGGTGAAGCCTGGGCATCAGTATTTTTACAAAGCTTTCCAGGTGATTCTTATATGTAATCAAGACTGAGAACTACTAAGTTACACTGTGGAGATGGCTAATTACACACATAAGCAGTGATTCTCTGCAAAGGCTGCCCTTAGGGAGGAACATTTAAAAATACCATGCCCAGTGCCCACTTTATAGGCCAGTAAAATCACTATTTCTGGGCATTGGTAGTTTTGGAAAGGTCCCCAGATGATTTCCCTCCACATACTTTAAAAAAATTGAGATATAATTGACATATAACGTTGTGTAACTTTGAGATGTACAATGTGTTGGTTTGATACATTTATATATTGCAATATGATTACTATGCAATAGTAGTGTTAGCTAACACCTTTATTGCATCACATTATTTCTTTTGTGTTGAGAACAATTGTAGTCTCTTAGCAACTTTGAAGTTTATAATACAGTATGACTTTTAACTTGCAGCCAGCATAGAAAACTACTGACCTACGGAACAAATTTTAAAAACCTAACTTTTCTTGATGCTGTATAAATAAATGTATTTTTTAGCTTTTCAGGGACAGTATTATATATGGATTCAATAGGACTATTTTTCAAATAACTTAGAAATGAAAAAATACTCTGGAAACCTGTGTTAGATGAAAATTGTAAAGATACTGATGTTAGAGATATGTGGGAAGCATTTGAATGAAATTGTTTCAGCAAATGGGTGAATGAGGATAGCAGTATTTCTAAATTAATATATTTTATAATATATAATATGCCATTGTATACACACATCCTGTATTGAATCCTTGTAAATAGATGTTTGGTTATTTCACCCATAGCACAAAACATTTATATATTCAGGTTGGCCAAAATACTTTAAAAAAAATCTTTGCGTGGGGAAAATGGGAGATAAGTCTTCTGTTTGGGGTGGTTTACCATTCAAGCTTAGATCTGGGGTAGGAGTCTAGTTAGCAGGTTCCTGCACTAATCCCTGGTCCAGGTAGAGAATAATGAATAAGGCACTGGCCTAAGATAAGTGGGTGGATTTTGAATCTGGTGATTCCAGAGTGTATGGGCTCTGGCGTTAGGCTGCCTGCATGAGAAACCTGCTGTGGTAACTTGCTGTATGACATTGGCCAAGGTCATTTACCCCTCTAATCCTCAGTTTCTTTACCTTTAAAATGGGAATTATAATAGCGTTGATGTGAAGAATACATTAGACCAGCCATGGAATGTTATAAGTGTATAGCTGTCCCTCGGTATCTGCGGGGGGAATTGGACCCCCAAGGATACCAAATCTGAGGATGCTCGAGTCGCTTATGTAAAATGGTGTAGTATTTGCATGTAACCTAAGCACATCCTCCTGTATACTTTAAATCATCTCTAGATTACTTATAATACCTAATACAATGCAAATGCCATGTAAATAGTTGCTGGAGAGGTGCAAATTCAAGTTTTGCTTTTTGGAACTTTCTGGAATTTTTTTTTTTTTAATTTTTAAATTTTATTTTATTTTTTTATACAGCAGGTCCTTATTAGTCATCAGTTTTATACACGTCAGTGTATACAGGTCAATCCCAATCGCCCAATTCATCACCCCCGCCCCGTGGCCTTCCCCCCTTGGTGTCCATATGTTTGTTCTCTACATCTGTGTCTCAACTTCAAGTGCAGAGAGTTTCTATGAACCTTTACCCAGTCTCCCCCAATGTTAGCATCTTGTATCATTAATGATATCAAAACCGGAAAATTAACATTGGTGCAATCCACTAAACTCATTCGACCATTCACCAGTTTCGTACACACTCGTGTGTATGTGTGTAGCTGCACGCAGTTTTATCACATGTGGTTTCATGTAACTGCCACCAATTTTGGAACTTTCTGGAATTTTTTTTTTTTTCTCCGAGTATTTTCTGTTGTGGTTGGTCGAATCTGTGGATGTGAAGCCCTCGGATATGGAGGGCTGACTGTAGTACCTGGTAGAGAAGAAGCATTCAATAAATGTGGCCTGTTACTATTATTATTTGATACTGAGAGCGAAGGGTGAGTCTGGGCTGATGCTTTCACACCTGTGGATGTGAAATTAGAGAATTCAGGAAGAGTACATTTTGGATAAGGATAAATTTAGGTTTTAAAACAACTTTATTTTGAAATAATTACAAATTCACAGGAAGTTGCAAAGAAATGTGCAGAGTTTTTTTTTTTAATTTTTAAATTTTATTTTATTTTTTTTTTTATACAGCAGGTCCTTATTAGTCATCAGTTTTATACACGTCAGTGTATACAGGTCAATCCCAATCGCCCAATTCATCACCCCCGCCCCGTGGCCTTCCCCCCTTGGTGTCCATATGTTTGTTCTCTACATCTGTGTCTCAACTTCAAGTGCAGAGAGTTTCTATGAACCTTTACCCAGTCTCCCCCAATGTTAGCATCTTGTATCATTAATGATATCAAAACCGGAAAATTAACATTGGTGCAATCCACTAAACTCATTCGACCATTCACCAGTTTCGTACACACTCGTGTGTATGTGTGTAGCTGCACGCAGTTTTATCACATGTGGTTTCATGTAACTGCCACCAAAACCAAGACACTTAACTACCATCACCACAAAGTTCCTTATGTGTTACTTCTTTATAGCCACACCACCCCCTCTCCCCACCATCTCTAACTCCTGGAAACCACTAATCTGTTCCCCATTTCTATAATTGTCATTTCATGAATGTTCACAAATGGAAACACACAGTATACAAGTATCTTTTTGAGTTTTTTTTTTTCACTCAGCATAATTTCCTAGAGATTCATCCAAGTTTTAGCATGTATCAATAGTTTATTCCTTTTCACTGCTGACTCATAATCCACAGTATGGATGTACCACACTTTGTTTAACCAGTCATCCAGTGAAAGATACTTGAATGGTTTCTAGTTTTTGGCCATTACAAATAAAGCTACTTGGGGGGCTTCCCTGGTGGCACAGTAGTTAAGAATCCGCCTGCCAATGCAGGGGACATGGGTTCGAGCCCTGGTCTGGAAAGATCCCACATGCTGCGGAGCAACTAAGCCCGTGCGCCACAACTACTGAGCCTGCGCTCTAGAGCCCACGAGCCACAGCTATTGAACCCCGCGCGCCTAGAGCCCGTGCTCCGCAACAAGAGAAGCCACCGCAATGAGAAGCCCATGCACCGTAATGAAGAAGAGTAGCCCCCGCTCGCTGCAGCTAGAGAAAAGCCAGTGCACAGCAACAAAGACCCAACGCAGCCAAAGATAAAATAAATAAATTTATGGAAAAAAAAAAAAGCTACTCTGAACATTCATGTACTAGTTTCTGGGTGAAGATAAGTTTTCACTTCTGTGGGGTAAATGCCCAAGAGTACAATTTCTAGATTGTATGGTAAACCCATTTTTAGTTCTAAAAGAAAGTGCCCAATTGTTACCAATCCTTCCAAGTTGGTCCCCAACAGGGGTCTTCCTGCCTAGTGTCGCTCGCGCCAATATAACTAGACTGACCTGGGTTCAGAAGCAAGGGAAAGTTTTATTCTTTGATCAAAGAATGCAGAGGTGCCAGCTCCCGCTCTAGAGTCTGTGCTCCGCCCGCTCCCGCTCCCCAGGCCATCAGGGCGGGGCTGCTTTGTAGCGGGGGGGGGGGTCTCTTCGGTGGGGGAGGGGCCGGAGTTCTCCTGGGTCTCGCGCAGTTATGCTGCTCACGTTCCTGATCACAGTGCCGGGTGCAGCCTCTCTGCTCGCGGCATGCTGCAGCCATCTTGAATTGCAGCGTCGTGTGCAGCGCTTCTGCACGGCTCCGAGCTGCAGTGCCGGGCGAAGCCCTTTCGCACTAGGAAGTCTGATCTGAAGTGCCGGGTGGAGTTCTCTGCCCGTGGTATCGTGTGAGAAAGTGAAGCTAGACGAGACACAAAGAAAAAGAAAAAAAAGGTTAGACTTTATTTATTTTTTTTGCGGTACGCGGGCCTCTAACTGCTGTGGCCTCTCGCGTTGCGGAGCACAGGCTCCGGACGCGCAGGCTCAGCGGCCACGGCTCACGGGCCCAGCCGCTCCGCGGCATGTGGGATCCTCCGGGACCCGAGCACGAACCCGTGTCCCCTGCATGGGCAGGCGGACTCTCAACCACTGTGCCACCAGGGAAGCCCTAGACTTTATTTTATTACCCAGATTCTATTTTTATTTCTCGGGAATTGTGAATGGGCTCTGCTGTTGACCAAGTTATTTTCCAGAGGGACTGTGCCATGTTAGATTTCCACCAGCAACTCTCCTCTTCTCCAGTGTTTTTTTTCCACTGTTTTTTTGTTTTAGTCATTCTAATAGGTGTGTCCTGGTATCTCATTGTGATTTTAATGTGCATTTCCCTAATAGCTACTAATGTTGAACATCTTTTTACATGCTTATTAATCACTCATACATCCTCTTTGGTGAAATGTCTCTTCATATCTTTTGCCCACTTTCTAATTGGATTGTTTTGAAAATTCAGTTTTTAAAATGACAGCTTATTGAAATATAATTCATATGCCATAAAATTTATACTTCTAAGGTGTACAAGTCAGTAGTTTTTAGTATCTTCATAGAATTGTGCAACACTGTCTAATTCCTGAATATTTGCATCACCCCAAAAGGAAACTCCATGTCCATTAGCAGTCACTCTCCATTCCCCCTTCCTTCCAGCCCCTGGCAACCATTAGTCTGATTTCTGTCTCTATGGATTTGCCTATTCTGGACATTTCATATAAGTTAAATCATACAATATGATTTACCTTTTCAGGGTACCTCCAGGTTGTACCATATATCAGTTCTTCATTCCTTTGTGTTGCCAAATAATATTCCATTATATGGATATACCACATTTTGTTCATCTACTGATGGACATTTATATTCTCTTCACTTTGTGGCTCTATGAAAAATACTGCTATGAATATTTGCGTGCAGGTTTTCTTATGGACATGTGTTTTCTTTTCTCTTGGGTATATATACCTGGAAATGAATTTGCTGAGTCAGATAGTAACTCAATTTTAACTTTTCAGAAATTGCCAGACTGTTTCCAAGGTGGCGCTACCCTCAGCAATGTATGAGGGTTTCATTCACTTTATATCCTCAACAACACTTGTTATTGTCTGTCTTTTTTACTTTAACCATCTTAGTGAGTGTGAATAGTATCTCATTGTGGTTTTGCTCTGTATTTTCCTAATGACTAATGATATTGAGCATCTTTTCATGTATTGGCCATTTGTATACCTTGTTTGGAGAAATGTCTGTTAAGCTCCTTTGCCCATTTAAAAATTGGATGGTCTTTTTATGGTTGAATTTTAAGAGTTCTTTATATATTCTGGGTATTAGACCATTATCAGATATATGGTTTGCAAATATTTCTTGCATTCTGGTTTTTTTACATTCTGAATGTGTCTTTTCATGTTCTTGATGGTGTCCTTTGAGGCATAAAAGTTTTTAATTTTGATGAAGTTCACTTAATCATTTTTTCTTTTGTTGCTTGTGTTTTTGATGTCATATCTAAGAAATCAACCACCTAACCCAAGGTCATGAAGATTTACTACCATATTTTCTTCTAAGATTTTATAGTTTTAACTCTTACATGTAGGTCTTTGGTCCATTTTGAGTTAGTATTAAGGTAGGAGTCCCAACTTCATTGTTTTGCATGTGGATGTCTAGTGGTCCCAGCACCATTTGTTTAAAAGACTATTCTTTCCGCATTGAATGGTCTTGGTCTTGGCCTGTTGTCAAGAATCAGTTGGCCATAAATGTAAGAACTAAAATTTACTTCTGAGAATGTTGCATTTGATATTGTAAGAGAGAGTCAAATGAAGGTTTCCAGAAAGGTCAAATGAGTGTGGTAGATGGCACTGTTGGCCCCAGTTCTTTACCCCTGCCCATGGTCATACCTTCTCCATGGCATCATCATAAGCAGAGTGTTTTTCCCTGTGTTTGATTTTGGATTTGACTAAGTGACTTGCTTTGGTCAGTGGTTTGTGGGCAAAAGGGACAGTATTAGAGTTTTGAGCTTAGAATTCCTAGCATGTTGCCACTTCGACTCTTGCTCTTCTGCCACTGCCCTGACAGATTATGTCCCCATTAGCCCATTAGTCCCAGAAGAAGAATGAGAGACATAGATCAGAGTCACTCCAGGCAAGCAGTGAAGCTAAGTCCAGCTTAGATCAGCCAACCCCCATTCAACTCACAGACAGTTAGAGGCCTTGGGATGTTTGCTAGGCACAGGCATTAATATTTTCCCAAAGTGTGGGATGCAGTCCCCCAGTAGGAAGTGCAATGATTTAAGGTCAAACATGGACATGACACTATATAGCATTGAATCATATCATGAGAGAGCAACTCCCTTTTGAGTCTTTTCAGTTACATAAGGGGAGAAGTCTCCGCTAGGTGTCACCCACTCTGTAATGCCTACAGAAAGTTGACAATCTCCCTTTATAACAAAAAGAAAATAGCCTGCAGGCTCAGTCTTTGCAGGTGACAGCATCATACCAGGATTTCAGCACATTATTTTGTTTTTATTCTGTTTTTTTATGTTGACCTTTTCCATTTGTGGTACATTTGTTTTAGTGTAAAATAATGAGATGGTTTAAAGGAAAATATTAAGGGAATAATAGTAGAGATAATAGGCAGATCCAACCATGTTATGTGAATAAATGCAGTTTAGGAAATACTGATTTGGTATACAACATCATGTCTATGACGTATATAATAATATTAAGAGAGATTTATGTTTCTTTTCTAAGCAGCTTGTGGAAGGGCATCGTTTTATTTATTTATTTATTTATTTATTATTGGCTCTGTTGGGTCTTCGTTGCTGCGCGTGGGCTTTCTCTAGTTGCGGTGAGCGGGGGCCGCTCTTCGTTGTGGTGCATGGGCTTCTCATTGCGGTGGCTTCTTTTGTTGCAGACCACAGGCTCTAGGCGTGTGGGCTTCAGTAGTTACGAGCGCGTGGGCTCAGTAGTTGTGGCTCACGGGCTTGAGAGCGCAGGCTCAGTAGTTGTGGCGCATGGGCTTTGTTGCTCTGTGGCATGTGGGATCTTCCCGGAGTAGGGATCGAACCAGTGTCCCCTGTATTGGCAGGCGGATTCTTAACCACTGCGCCACCAGGGAAGTCCCAGGGCATCATTTTAGATGTAAACTCATCTCTTGCCCGTACTTTTTGAGGTGAAAATTGGGTTTATTCTTTCAAAAAATGTAGGCTTCTCAATTTCCAGGAATCTTAACCCCTAGACTCCCTTCAAAGCCCCAAGGTGATGGTAGCAAATAAAACCCTTTTGTGGCTCTTAGATAATTGATACTTAAGAACCTTTTGGAAAAATACTCCTCTGTAATCTCACATTCTAAAAATAGGCTTGACTTTTGGATTGCTTCTAAATAAAAACATATTTTTCGATTACACTGGAGACAAAGAAAAAAAATTTCCAGTATCAGTTTGAGACTTGTGGGAAAATGGAGAGAATCAAAGTTTCACTGTTCTCGGTGAAGGTTTTGGTATTGAAATTTTGTCATGTTGGCTGACTTTTGAGTGTGATGGCAGTGGGGAGGAAGGAAGGGTAAACATTGTCACCAGTCATTTAATATGTCACTTATTACTCAGATCTGACACTAAATGCAAAGGCTGTGGCAGGAAGACGAAGCTCGCATCACTGTACATGCTGTGGTCCAGGAGAACATCTCTGAAATGCTATGGTTTCTCTGAGTAATTACTGAATCATCTCTTTATTACAGTGAAACTTCACAGTGACACTATCGGCTGTGGAGCAGAACCAGAGGGCTTCATTCTGCGACTTCTTGGGCAGCAACTAAAAGGGTTTGGCTTCCAAAGAGGCAATGCATGTCCCTTTACAGTCCCTCTCACCTGAGCACAGCCCACAGGACAATGCTGCAGTGTAGGCCACTTCTCAAGAACTCCCTCTTGGTGCTGAATTTTGTTCTTCCTCCCTCTTTTGAAACAGTGGATAGAAAAGAAGGAGCCATGGGCAGTGTATGGTAGCATGTAATCCAGAGTTAAAATGTGGTCTTTCCCTATTCATTCAAGGATGTTTTCCCCTTACGCCAAGTCATCTGCTAGGTCCATGGTCTAAAAAATTACTTACTCTTTGTGGATTCAGACTTCTGCCTTTCCCATTCACGGCAAATCACTTCCCTTCTTTGAGTCCCATTTGCTCATCTCTGAAATGGGACTCATAATTCCCACCTCTCCCAGGGCAAGAAGAACGGGCATCTATGAAATTGCTTGTTGAACTGCACCATGTGTGTATTTTGGAAGGACATCTGTGCCTTCCCCAGTGTCTCACCAGGCTGTCTTTATATAGCCACTCACCTCTCTGTGCTCTCTTTGTAAGCTTTTGTGCTCACAAAGCACCATCATACTACCTGACCCAGAGGGGGATAGAGTAACTTGACTGAATGATAAAGGGGGAAGCTTGATACCTCACCTTTTTTTCCTGACCTTTGAACAGCAATATTGTTTATTATGTCTCTTTATATTACAAATCCCAGCAGAGTGCCATATACATGTGGAGGAGGGTGCATAAATATACTTTAATTGGATTTGAGTAAGAATCTATATTTATTGTTGCCTCGATGCTTGAAAGAAGTAAACAGAGGGGATATAGGAAAACATACTCACACAGTGTCAAGCTATAGGGGGATAGAGAAGAAGTATGTTACAAGACAAAGGACAAAGTCTTACAGAGAAAAAAATTTAAAAAATGAGTTGAGAAAGAGAGATTCACGGTTTACAAATCAGTGGATTTGGATTTATCTACTGGTGTATCCACATATGTTCTTCCAGTATTTTCTCTGGTCTACTGATGGGCAAAGATGCACCATTAGAATTGATAATACATCCATGTGCAACGTACAGAAAGTCTTCCATTTCTAACACCCAGCCACCTGAACTCCATCAGTCATCTCTTCAACTGGATAAATTAGAGGTTGCTCCTTGTAAAGAAAGATTGGAAACTACCAATTTGGAGTCCTACCCTTTTCATGGTGATTCTCCACTTAGCCTTATAACTGATTCCAAGACAATTTGCCAACTCCCCAGGCATACGGAAGAGATTATTTCTTAAGATTGTTTTTAAAAGCCCTAAAAAGTGAAATCCAACATTCTCAAAAACTAGTACAATAACACAAATCCTTTGACTTTGGCAGGGATGCCGGAGTTCTACAGGAGAGCTTATGGGCTTCTCCCATGGAAGTCAGCTAGATGCTGTGGGTTAGAGGATCCCTGGGGCCGCCTTGTCCAAATATAGGCAAGAGTCATTTTATGGGGAGTTAGCACAATAGTAACATGAGTGGAAACTCTGTGCCAGGCAGTGTACTAAGGGCTTTGTTTGAGAGAAACTACCTAGGATGAAATATGACCTTGGACATGTTATGTGGTTTCTCTGAGCTTCAGTGTTCATGCCTCTAAATGGGGTCATAACACCTAACTCTCAGGAAGTTTTAAGGGTTTGTTGAGACATTGAACTCAAAGTTATAGGTACAGAGGAAACACTCAATACCTAATGTTGCTGTTTTCTTGTTATTCATACATTTCATACAAAATTCAGGCAGCCATGAATTTCATGGCAGATGGAGCATTCCGCCTGGCCCTGGGCTTCAGTGCCATTTTGAAATTTTTTCTTCCAAAGAGAGAGATATTTAAATTTTAAAGGAAGAGGATTTCTGAGTTGTAAACTAAATGAGTCTGATTTATAAAAGTAGAACAATTTTGACTGCAAATCCAATGACAGTGATTTCAAAGTAGATAAAGACAAAGCCATAGACCTAGGCTTATTTTGGAAGAAGAGATTCTTATGTCTATCAGACGTAAGAGACTTTTACTCTGAGATTTGAAAGCCTCGTAATAGTGTCCTAACCTAGAAGGGAGTAAGTAGTTTCTTTCATCACAGAATTGTAAGGCTTTATAAGACTTGTAGAAGAATTTAATTAGACTCTGAGCAAAGGTTTATTTCCTCTTTATAAAGTGCACATATGGGCTATATAATTTGATGGTGGTAAATTAAAATATGTTTGTTCTCTATTCCCGCTCCAAACAGGGTCACATAAATGTTGCCTGGCTGGATTTTGAATATCTGACTGCTCCCTTCTCAAATCATTTTGGATCGCATAGCTTTCTTGCACTGGGTCAGGAGCAGGAGTTGAGTGGTGTAAATTGATCTTTGTTCTCTGACCACTACTAGGGTTATAGCTAAGATCAGCCTTAGGACCTTCTAGGCTCCCGAGACAGCCACTTCTATGCAATTCAAAAAGTAGCAATGAGAGAGCTCAGGTAGATCTCTCTCTTTATCCAACACAGGTTTATATTTGGCATTTTTCCTTTTATTCACTAAATGCTTTCAGACTAAAGAGGAGATGTCACCTGGGTTCATAAATAGGTATATCTCTGATGGAAGGCTAACCCACTCAGAATCTTCATTCTATGATTCTGGAAAGGGAAGAGCCAGAAGGAGATTAAGAGGCCATGCAGACCAACTCTCTCCCTTGCTCCCATTGTATAGGTAGGAACACTGAGGCCTGAAGAAGGAAAGAATTTTCCCAAGTTTATAAGTTGAGGTCCTGGTTGAGTTATGATATGGATCTAGGTCTGTTTGATCCAAAACCTGTTTGGACTTGCAGCAGAAACTGCTAGTTGTTTCCCAATTTCCATCTTCTACTTCTCCCTTATTAATAGAACCTCCAATTTGTGGCTGAGCATATAACTGTCTGGAAAAAGATTTATTTTCCAGTCTTCTTTGCAGTAGAGGTAGTCAAGAGACTTAAGTTCTGGCCAATGACAAATAAGTGGTGGTATCCTGTGTGTCTTCTGGAAATATTACTTGGTCCTTCCTCCATCTTACTGGTTGTAATATGGAAGTGAAGGCTGGAGCTTGAGCAGCTATCTTGGATTATGAGGTGGAAGCCATGTGTTGAGGATGGGGAACATCCAGATAGCAGAATCCTGGGTGCCTGACTTTGCAGAACGTGATACCAGCCCTGGAATGCCCATCCCTGGCCTTTTTATATGATTGAATTATTTTTATTTTAATTTCATTTGCTTCTGGATTTTATCTTTACTGATACTCCACTACCTCATTCTGCCTCCAGTTAAGTTTTCTTGTTGCTAAGAAGATAGAAATTAGGTCTTGGGAGTTCTGCTGGGGGATGGTGAGGTAAGATCCTTATAGATAAAGAAAAAGATGTTCGTGTATCTCTTTCAGCAGATTGGGATCCCTAGGAGGGAGGACCATGACTGAATTTTCCTTGTGGCTCAGAACTCAGCATAGGATATAGAAGACACTGGTAAATGTCGTTGGATCTTATAACAGTTATTTATTGCCAAAATAATGCTGAGTAACAAATAACCACAAAACCTCGGTGGCTTATGACAATGCCTATTTAGTGCTCATGTGTCTGGGGTGGTCAACTAGGGAGCTCTGCTGAACTTGGCTGGGCCTGACCACACGTCTGGGGGATTGGCTGGCTACTGGATGATCTAGTGTGGCCATGGCTCAGACAACTGGGGTGACTTGACTCTGCTTCACATGCCTGTTATATCCTACCAAGCTAGCCTATGCCAATGGAAGAGGCCACAAATGATGAGTAGAAACATGCAGGTAATTTTTCTTGCTTCTGCTTGTGTCATATCTGCTAACACCCCATTGGCCAAAGCAAGTGCTATGGCTGGACCCAGAGATAAGAGTGGGAGGTCACTTAACTGTGACATGGCAAAGGCATTGGTACAGGGCGGGATGAGAACTGGGGCCTTAATGGATCCAGTCTACTACAGATGGATGACTGAATGGACGGAGGGATAGATGGAAAGAGGGAGAGAAAAAAGGCAGACGGGTAGGAAGTTCTATTCACTGTGTCCAATACAAGGGAAAAGGAGGCACTAGAGGGTGGTTTTATAAGTCTCTAGTGCTCTCTGGGGTGAGCAGCTTTGGGCTCGGGGACTGGCACATGGGGTCTGCAGCTTTGGCACGGACCCAGGCTATGGGGTATTTATATTATGACTTGCTTCTGTGCTGTGGAATCTTTGCTTCTGAGTGAGTAATTATGAAAGGCTTCGCAAGCTTTACCTAGTGGTTGGGAAGAGTCTATTTTGGAGACGAGACGCCTTTTCAGAGAGAACTAATTCATAACATGAAGACTGTTGTGTTGTGGCCTGAGAACTGAACTGGGAAGCAAGGGGCCTAAGTTTCAGTCCTGCCTCTGTCAAGTCAGGAAGAAACACCATATATACAAGCTTCTCTTAGGCAACTTCTGAGCACTGTAGTACTTGTCAGCAAGAGAAAAGGCTAAAAAAAAAAAAGTTTTAGAGAATACATTTTTCTCCCAGTCTTTATGGTTGTTTGAGCTCCTGGAAATAATATTTTTTAAGAAGATGAAAATTCTCTAGTGCTAATAAATTTGGTAACTTAATTTTCTGCTATATATATTGAAGATCCTTTTTCATTTGTTGTTTCAAATGCTTTCAAAATAATGCTTAAATGTTTATATCATAAAATGATGGCTAGTATGAAATTAAACATTATTAATGTGAACATTAACAATGATTCTAAATTTCATAATTGTTGATGCAAGAGATTTACCAGTAAGTCTAATCAAATTTTCCCTCAAAGATGGGAAAAAAACTCAATTGGTTCCTATCGTGTTAGGATGAACAATTCACTGTGTTTTCCTTCTGTTGTAGAAATGAAAGTGATCCTGGCAATTTTCCTGAATCTTCAACACAAAGTAAATGCTTTGTTTGCTTTCTCAGCTTAAATGAAAGGAAAATTAGATCCAATTCCTTGGCAACTGCAGATCCTGCAGGCTTTTCAGGGTCAAGTCAAGAGCACCAAAGTAGGCCACTTTCCAAGGGGTTGAATTCTGGAGGCCTGAGACAGGTCTTTCTGATCCTCTTTTTGATCCTTCCCCCACCTTTAAATTTCCGGGAATCTTGAGGCCTGGAAGAGGAAGGAGACTTGCCTGTGGGAGCCTCAGAGGGCCACCGGGAGTACTGGATCCTCATGCTGGTTCCTTGTACTTTGCGTGAGATCTCGTCCTTCCATCCTACACAGCTTGTGTCCCTTTAAATAGTGACTTGCCAGTTCCGAGATGCACTCATTCAAAACATATTTCTGTATCTGCTTTCAGAAGAGAGCAAGCAATGACGTATAATGTTGCCCCCCGAGGAAAGTGGAGAAAGAGCTATTTCGTTTCCTTATTACTTGAGCATACTCAGCCTAAACCCCAGAAGTTTGTTAACTAGAGCCAAGGCCTGTCTCATTCTGTCTCAGTCCTTTTTATCCCTTTCCTCCATGGTTTGTACTGAAGTATAGAAAAGATGCCTTCTTTTTGCTGGTGCATGGTTTGTGATTTCACTTCATTATGAATTCAGGATAGGCATGAGATTGAAAGCATCGGCACGAGGCACTGACAGCTGTGAGATGGAAGGGCTCCCGGGAGTGTCTCAAATCTCCCTCTATCAGAAGTCAGATAGATCTTAGAAGGGATTCTGTTCCTGCCACTTTGATTCATGTGGCTCAATGATGCCTGTGTGCAGAATGATGGCTTCTAATACAGGAGGTGATCTTGAGATTCATCTGCTGATTCCCTGAGTCAGAACCTTGCAGCTGGAGTCTTACTTCTTTAGAGAGAAGCAACAGTCCCCATCTCCCTTGCTGACAGTGGCCAGGATCGGGCATGCCTCTGGTATCAAGATTCGTAGCTACTTCTTTAGATTTTGTGTTGTTCCAAATAGGATGAAAAGAACCACCTCCAGACTATTGGCTTGGAAGGCATCCAGGGTTCTGGAGTTCGGAGTGAGTCTTCAGAGACCCTAAAGTCCCATGGCTTTCTCACTGGAGTCTGTAGTCATTTTCCCTTCTCTGACCTCAGTTTTCCCCCCTGCCAAAACTGATAGCCATGTAAAGACCACCCCGGGGGGTTAAGGAAAAGCTGAACAGAAAGGGCCCTGACGTCTTGCATAGGCTTTAAACAGAGCACCTCCAGTCTTAACAGTTTCATAAATTGAGGATACCTGTAAGATTGTGTTCAAACAAAGGGCTCTGCTATTGAAGAAGAAGCTTGAACTCTTCCTCACCTCTTTTGTGAACGTGACCTATGCTTGATATCTGAGAACTTCTGTTCTTAAATAATCCCAGGGACGTGAGGTGGTAGTAAGGAAATAAAATTCCCCAAACTCTTCATTGTTTATAACATCTCAGCAACGAGTGGACTTCTGCAATATATTTTTTTGTCCTCTATATGATAATACTTTCTTCTTATCTCTGCTTGTTCGCCCTGGATTGAACCCCTGAATCCCTGAGTAGTGATTAGCCTTGGGAGTAGACACATCTTATCCAAGTTCATAAGGGACTAATGTACAAACTGGATGCCATGGTATCAGTTTACAATCTATATAAATAAAAAAATCTGTCCGTTTGCCTGTTATTACATGATATGAAAATATTGATTGACTTTAGAGATTATGTTTTGGATGGAATAACCTAAATAATAGTCTCTGTGTCTGTATTAGTCAATGTTTTTTGCTTGGTAATACTGCATAACAAATAATCCCACCTACCCACCCCCATATCGGTGACTTACGATAACGTGTATTTTTCTTACTCACAGATTTGCTGGTCAGTTCACGTGTCTCTGTTGGGCTTAGCTTGGATCAGCAGGGCTTGGCTCTAGGATGAAGGCCAGTGCAGGTCTGCCTCACATGTCTTCATTTTAGGACCTGAACTGAAGGCGCAGAAACTGCTTGGGGGAAACTTTTAACATGGCAAATAGCAGGAGTGCAGGAGAGGTGAGCAGAAGCGTGCGATGCCTCTTAAGGCCGTTGTTAGAACTGGCACTTTGTCACTTCCACCCACGTCCCATTGGCTAAAACAAGTCTTATGGCCGAGTCCAGTGTTAATGGGCTTGGCTATATACTTTATTTCATCTACTCAGAGGGAATGACACGTGACAGGCAAAAAGGATATGTAGTCCTAATAATAAAATGACAGGGAAGGGAAGAACTGGGAATAGTAATTCAGCCTCCTACAGAGGCCTGTGTTAAATTCACTTAGTGGGAGGCACTGGGGAGCACCTCAGAGAGACAGCCATTCACCTCCCAGAGTAGTTAAAATGGAATTACAATGAGAGCCCGTGTTACGCTGTCCTTCAGAGTCTATCACATAAGACAGCAAGCAGTGGTTTCAAACATGAGGTCCACATTGAAAATCACAATGATAAGCAGGTAGGTAAAGGTAGGTATTGGTTTTCAGGTGAGCTGTTTCCCACCACACGGCATCTCTATTCATTGTACTCCTGGGCTGGCAGCACCAAGTCCCAGCTGAGTCCACACTTAACCTATGAACTTTGGCTTTTCCAAAAAAGATCAGAATTCTTGTAAAGATGGCAGCTCTCATGAGTTTTTTGTCCATTTGTCTTATTTTCATTCTCAGGGTTCTAGATTTGACTGTTTCTGTCACCTTCATATTCTGCCTACAGTAATGCTACTCAACATAGGAGAAAAGGGAGTGAGAATAGAATCCAGACAAACACAGGAAATTGAGAGTGACCAGTCTGCCTACAACACTCATGACAGACGCTGATAAACAAGTGTCCTCTCTCCTGCTGAGCTCACGCGAACCATCATTCTTGTAACAATGAGCTCCACGCAGCCATTGCCGATCCATCCACCTGACAGGAAAACTGTTTGCCATCTTTTCCTAAAAGGAAATGTCCATGGTGCCAAAGATAGAGTGTCTGTCCCGAGAGATCTCCAAGGAGAGAGGCAAGGCGGTGGATTGAAAAGAGCTTTGACCTACGAGGGACACAGGTTCTGCCCCCAGCCCTGTGGGTGACCTCCTGTGTGACCTTAGGCAAATTGTTTTCCCTCCTCTGAGCTCAGTTTCCCCATTGCTCATTGATATCTATGATGGAAGTAGTGGGTTTTAGTCCTGACTCAGCTGTGTGGCCCCAGTCATCTCATCTGGGCTTTCAGAATCCCGTTTTTCTCACCTCTTATTAGAGTGAGGTCAAATTTTCTGCAATAACTGGGACAAGAAAGTGACCTGTAAACTCCAAAGTGTCAGAGAAATGGGAAGGGCTTTCATCCAAGGGCTTCTTGATCAGTCCTGGAAGAGCCAGGATTCTCCCCGCAGTGGCTTTTTCAGTTGACCTGGTAGAAGGCAGAGGACTGGGTCCCAGAAGCTTTGAGGGTCCCTTCCTGCCTGACTTGGATGCTTTTGCAACCTTTGCTCCCAGAGAAGGTGAAAGGCCCCGTTGCATGCTGGTGTGAGTGTGCATGTTGGAAAAAACGAAACAGAACCCCACCACTTTCTAGCCTGGGGCCTCTTCTGAATCTCTCTGCAGAGAGAAATTAGGGATGCCCAGAAATTGAGAATGTGGCAGAGGACTGAGGCCAAATTGCTCACCACACAGTTATGTGATGAGTGCTCAGTCATATCAGGACCCAGAAGACGCGCAGAGCCCTGCCCTGCGGGCTGTTTGAAGGTCACACCGACTTTGCCCTGCTGGGAAATGAACTCAGCGTGTCTGTTTGCGGGTTCCCCGTGCTGAGGGCACAGTTCGCTGGGGCTCTGGCTCACCTATTCCCACTGCTGCCTGGCTGTCTCTACCACCCGCTTTCTGGCCCCTGCTCCAGAGCCCCTCCTGGTGGGGGCAACTTTTAGACTTAATTACTTTTGAAATCTCCTCTTTTTTGGTGTGTTTTCCTCAAAATTTGTTATAACAGAGGCAACTTGGCACAGGAAGTGCAGCTGTGGCCTGAGGCCGTTCCAGTCTAATTGAATCTGGGCCAGAAAGGAGCTCCTGACTCATCTCTGAGGGAATGAAAGCAGAATGACCCCTGGGACTGCCCTGGGGTCACGGGGTCACTCAGGATGGTGAAGGGAAATGATTTTTCGGGAGCACTTGCTGTGAGGCATTTTTTCCTAGGTAAACCTCACAACCCACAGCACAGGGCGGGAGGTGCTCTTGTTTTGCAGGTGTGACTCAGGGAGGAAAAGAGCTCCTCCGTGGGGGAATGAATCGCCTCATGGCACCTCCTTTTTCAGCCCCTCTGCCTTAAAAAGTGTGTGCTGTGGAGGATAGGGTGTCATTCCATTCTGTTCTGTGTCTTTAGGAAAAGCCCTTTTCTCTCTGAGCTTCAGTTTCTGCTTCTGTAAAACACAGTCATTGGTATTAGATCTCTTTGAGCTCAAGAATCCTATATTCCATGCCCTTTTAGCACTTCCCTCAGTTCTCCTTAGCTCCAGAGCAGGCTGGATAACTTCCTGGGATGTTGGCATCCATTTCAAGGAGTGACCCCACAGACAGCTGTGGATCTAGTAGTTAGGATGATAGAGGTGCCTACCTAGATGTGGTAGGGAAGATGGTGAATGACTGTGAAGCGGACTGAAAAGATTCCTGGTGTCTTCTGTGGAAAACTAGGTGTTTCTGTGGGGCCGCTGTGCCTTTCATTGCCTTTGAGCTATTTCAGAACTCTAAGTCGTAGATAACTGAGAGCAGTGCAGATGGTTCGCGTTCATGATTTTTTTTCCAGTGCAAGTTCAGCTGGTTTAGCACACCCGCTCTGGAATAAGCCACTGTGCATCTATTTGTAGTTTCATTTCAACATTTCTTGTTGTTTGTGTATATGTGATTCTTTGAACCAATTGTGACATCTTACTAGTTCCTTCACTAATTAACGAGCTAAATAAAATCCTTGATACGTGTTTATTTTATATTTCTATGAGGGTCATGATTATATCCTTTTAAATAAACTCTCCTTTAACAGTGTATAGTAACTGCAACACACTGTTTGGCGTGGTTGGTGGGTAAAGGGTTGCAGGTGGGGTGTATAACCCTTTGTCTATACTTCCAGCCTAGAGGCTGCTTTTCTGGTCCAGACTATTTCCCTCAAAACTCTGGTCCCCTGAGTTTTTCTTTTTGCATTTCCTGGAAAGAGGCCGATTCTTCCCAGCTCCTTACTTCAAAGCTACCCTTGAAGCCTTGCTAACCTACTACCTACTTCTGTGTTTAGACTTTACCCATCATGATTAGGGGGATAGAAATACCTCCCATGAGGAAGTGAGAGGATTAGATTAGGCTGTGCATGTCTGAGGGCACTTATCGGCAGTCATGTCATGTACCAACTGAGGTGGCCACTCAAGGGATCAATGCCTTGTGCCTGCCTGAAGTTTGTTTGTGAGAATTGGGCTCCCCATCTCCAGTCCACTCCTCTCCCCGCATCTGGTCCTTAGTGAGGCTGGTGGAGCTCTCTGCCGCCTAGCGATGAGATCTGGGCCTGAATAGCCAACCAGACCAGGCTGTTAGGTGCCTCTGCTTCTCAGACCAGGTGACAGGATTTTCTGAGGCCTCCAGCACTTCTAGGAATGACCTTTTCCAGGATTTCCTCACCAGCATTTTCCTTTTGACAAAATGTATTTTCATCCATTCTGAGTTGAACCCTACAATAACTCCTTGAGCTAGGCTGGAAGAGTTTGACTGTCCCCCCTCTTCACACATGCGAGACATGAACTTCAGAGAGAGGAGGTGACTTGCTCCAGGTGAGTGTGGCAGGGGCAGAACGCAGGTCAGGACATGGCAGTCCTCAGACCTCCGTCTCTGCACTGCACTTTGCTCCTAGGCTGCCCGCTCCCTGCAACCTTGGCTGTCTTAGACATTTGTGTCTTTGGGCAAAGAGAGGATCTGAGTGAGGCAGGGGAGGACTCTGTTCCACCCTTTCCTTATTCTTGGGATATTCCTCTGCCCTGATGTTAGCTGACTTAACTGTTCTTTGAGATGCAATTAAAATGGGGTTGATGGCTTGACTGTTATCTCCTAGGGAGTGGGGGCCCTGGGGCTCTCCTAGTCTCTCTCCCTGGGAGTATCAGTTAAAATGCAGCTGGCTGCAGGTACCAAAAAACTCAGTATACAGTAACCTACAAATTAGGGATTTCTCTTGATTAACAAGGAGTTTGGAGATGGATGGCTCAACGTCAGGGTCAGAGATTCTGTGATTCTCTAGTCCTAGCTGTCCAATAAGTAGCTTCTGCCACATGTGGCTATTTAAATTTAGGTAAATTAAAATTAATAAAAATTAAAAAGAATTCAGTTCCTCAGTCATACTAGCAACATTTCAAGTGGCTAGTTGCTACTGCTTTGGGCCAGTACAGGTATAGAGCACTTCCATCAGTGCAGAAGGTTCTGTTGGACAGCAGCAAGATGTCTCCTGCTGTCTAGGTGTGGAATAGACGGCAAAGAAAGAAGAAAGGTAGAACATGATGGTGCTACCATGTTTGTTCCTTTTTATTGAGAAGGAAAGGCTTTTTTAGAATTCCTACAAGACTTCTATCAGTGTCTTACTGATGATGTCACAGGGCCCTTCCTAGCTGCCAGGGAAGTTTCTGATAGCAAGAAGAAAGAAGGATTTTGGGCAGGCAGTTCTGTGATGGGGAGAGGCTTATCTTTTCCTGGTCACGTCTGCTCTGAGATCCTCTCTCTGCCCAGTGTGTTCTAAGTCCTTGGGTTGTCTCTGTGTGTGTTGACCTGGTCTACCCCGCTCTCCCCAGCACCTCTTCTTCAATTTGCACAAAAAACCCCCAGCAATACAAATGTCCACAGAAGTCACACTCTAGTAGAGGTTCCAGGGACTTGAAGGGGCCTTAGATCTTATTAATGCAAACCACTTAACACTAACGTTGGGAGTTCCCGATCTTACGAATCTGTGTCACACTGTCATGTTGCTCTGCCATCTGGTTTTTCCCCTCTGTGTTCCCATTATTAGGAGCCCCACCTCTTAGGCCACCTGATTCCCCTCCTTTTACTAAGTAGAGCAATTTAGGCTGATACTACAGACCACGTGGCCTGGTGCGGGGGGGTCTCTTTGCACAATCAAAGATGCTGCAAAGCCATGGCAGTCTTCTTCATCCTCCCTCCCCCAGCCTCCTGCCTTTTCACTAGTACAAGAGAAACAAGGAAAGGCTTTGGAATGTCCGTCTGTTCCTTTCTCTGTCCCTATCAGCTCTGTCAGACTAGAGGCCACTGTATAGATGTACCTTCACTCTGATGAAAATGATTTCATCTGTCTTTGGAAGGCACCAACAACCACGGCTAGTTTTGATTTTAAATGACAATTTTTGTTCTGTTGCATTCATATACCACATTTTCACTATTGAATGTTGACAATACAATTAATCAAGCGTTTTGGTTAAGAACCAGCGATTGAGATTTTTGAAGAAATAGAATAAAATAAAGTATTCTTAATTCTGGAAGCAGAGTGGCCCATGAGTCAGATCTGAGTATGAGGGACAGTCCTGATGGCTGAGTGACCTCAGACAAATGTACTTAAAGTCTGTGCAACGCGAGGGTTAAATGAATCAGAGACCCACGGACTATGGTCTTCAGGCCAAATTCTGCCACAGGCCTGTTTGTGTACAACCCCTGAGCTACGAATAGTTTTTCCATCCTTAAATGGCTTTTAGGGACTTCACTGGCTGTCCAGTGGTTAAGACTCTGAGCTTCCAGTTCAGTGGGCATGGGTTCAATCCCTGGTTGGGGAACTAAGATCCCACATGCTGCACGGTGTGGCCCAAAAAAAAATGGCTTTTAAAAAATAAAGAAAGATATGCAACAGAGATTGGATGTGACCCACTAGGTGTAACAAGTATACTACTTGGCCCTTTACAGAAAAAGTTCACCCTACCCTGGTTTAGATGGTCTCTGAGTGTTTTTCCAACTCTCAGGGTCTAGATGTCTAGGATCCTGGTAGACTAGATGATTCAGGATGTGTTAAGTTCAAGGCCTTGCGAGGCTCAACAGTGGTTTCCTTCATTTCTGGGGTCTCTCCATTCTGTATCAAAAGGAAAATGGGAGGGGGCATGACTAATCAGGGACTGAGACTGGAAGTTACTGGAGGATGGGTTTACGGTAAACCTGCTGACGTGGTCCGTGGAGAGAGATTTCCCTCAGCAGGCGAGCAGCAGGCATGTACGTCAGATACTGGAAACTGTGGGGCAGAACGTTCTGGCCTTCTAGCCGCAGCCAGGCCTGCCCATCCGGAGCAGGTGTCAGCAGCTCCGACTGCGGTCAGCTGGGCAGCTCTGGCACCAGGCTGTGTGTGTGGTGGGGGGAAGGTCGGAGGTGGAGGAGTAGGGGTAGGGAAACTGGGTCACATTTGCTCCGCCTTGAGGCACTGAGGTCTTGAATTCCACGCTGGTAAGGACTTTGTATGGGGACTGCTACCCTTAGCCTCTTACTCTGAGGTCTGGGAAACCAGGCCTTTAGTGCAGGGCTTCGAAGGAGCCCAGTCTTCACTTCCATTCATCTCCAGGGTGACCACGAGCAAGTCACTTCACTTCTCTCTGTTTTCTCAACAGTAAGATGGTGCTAATGAATCCTAATCTACAGACCTCCTTGGGTTGTTGAGAGGGAAAAAGCAGATATTATATGGAAAATCAGTTACAAACAGAAAAGTACAATAAGGCCCCAAAGGTTCCAGGGGAGCTTTCTTTTAAAACTACCATTTGTTGAACAGTTACTATGCCAGGCACTTGGGTAAGCTCTTTACATAGTTTATCCATTTAAACCTTGAAACAACCCTCTGAGACACGTATTATTATCCCTGTTTCTGGATGAGGTGACTCTGGGTCACGAGCATTTTAGGCTGCAGCACTGGGATCCAGTCCCAGGTCTGGGTGATGCAGTTTTTTTGCTCCTAACCACTTTTCAAGATCTGGAAAGACATCAACTTCTTGAATTGACACTTAAGTGGCTCTTTGGATTCCTAATTTCATTCGTGGGAATGGCTAGTATTGCTTTAGACTGGCCTATTTTTTTGTCGTCTCATAGAATTTTATTTTGGCTCCTGAAAAGTCGCATGGGTGATTGTCCTTATTAAAGCTCTTAACTGGCGTATTTATACTGTTTAGTAACTTTAGAGAAAAGAAAAAAGACAGTGTTCTCAGGAAACAAACACCCAAAAATCTTAACCCCAAATAAAATAATAACCATGCAAAACCAGTGAAGATGAAATTTTGATGTTTGTGCCATTACAGGTTTCAAAATCCTTTGATTTTTATCTTACCTCTCCCACTGCTAATGCTCATGTTTTCTGCTTGCATTCGAGATAATTATGGGATGGAAACATTTTAGAATTACAGATGTCCAGTCATATCTGAATAATTATTATCCTTTTATGGAGTCATGCTACAGAGTTTTCTAACCACTTTTATTTCCAATATGTTAGTCGAATTTTACAGACACTTTCTGAGGTCTGGAAAGCATGATGTCTCTTGTCTTTAAGAGGAAGCAGAGGCTCAGGGAGATTAAGTGACTTACCTAGACTCACACAACTACCACACAGCAGAGATAGAATTTCTAGGACTCACCACATCTACCCATCTCCTCTGGGGAGGGCAGCCTACCCTGATTTCATGGTGTATCCAACCACTGCAAATATTGACTGATTGTGGTTTAATTACTTTTCCTCATTAAATTCATCAAATTAATTTATTAAATTCATTACATTTATTTATTATATTATTATACTATAATATTGTAGTTTATTATTATACCAATATAAATTATAGTATACTATAATATACTATGTGTACTATAATATATTATTATACCATATAATATATCATTATATTATAATATTTATAATAATATCATTTATTTATGAAATTCATTATATTAATTTATTAAATTCATCACATTAATCATCTATTATAATGTATTGTAATGTATTATACTATATATATTATAGTATGCTATAATATACTATATATATTATATATTATTATATTTTAAATAAATATTATTTATTATTAAATCCATTACATTAATTTATTAATTAATTTCCTCATTAAATTTGTTACATTAATTTATTAATTAATTTCCTCATTAAATTCATTACATTAATTCATGACAACCCTGCAAAATAGGTATTTATTATCACTGGAGTTTTACAAACGAGGAAACTAAGACTTAGCGAGGTGGATGTTTGTTCAAGTTTACTCAGCCAAGTAGAAGCAGAGGCAGGATTTGAACGCATCTCCGCCTGACTCCAGAGCCACGCTCTTGCCAGCTGCCTTCTATGCCGTCGTTGGCATAGCCAGGGAAGGTTTAAAAGAGGCAGAAGGGAGGGTATAGGGTATCTTGGTTCCAAAACCCATTGGTATTTTATCTGGCCCACTGGAGAGCCAGGGAACGCATCTTGTGAGTGACCTTAACGCAGGTTTGATGATGGAGATGGAAGGTGTGTCCTGGCCTCTATCACCAGGAGATGGGTCTGTACGAAGGCAGCTAAGAGTGTGTTCTAAAAGCAGCAGCAAGTCTTGTCAGTCTTGTCAGTTTGGGCAGGTGAAGTGTGTGCCTGTGTGGGTGTCTCTTCCCTTTCTCTTTTCTAGCTCAGGATTCAGGGGTTGATAACACTTATTAAGCCCCTCTTAGATACCTTGAGCTCACTGCAAGCTGCATGTGTATGACGTCCGTTTCAAAAAGGAGGAAATGGAGGCTGAGAGGTGTGCCATGACTCACCCGAGATCATACAGCTGGAAGGGGCAGAGCTGGGATTTGCACCTAGGTCTCTCTGGAATTAAGACGCTCCACCTGCTGCCTTTGTCTGTCTTTTCATTCAGTCCTGGACCCCTTCTTTTTCAAGCAGCACTCCCTGCCATATTTCTAATCTCATTCGTCCCCAGGCCCAGCTGCTGGAGAAGTCCATGCTGGGCCCAGGCAGGAGAAAATGCAATGCCCAGAGACCCAGATGCTGCTGCTGTGTATGCGCTCTGCTGGGTCCACGAGCTCCTGACTTCTAGTTCTTGTTACCTTACCAGCAACTTGCATGACCTGGGCAGGCTGTCCCCATGAGGATTAATGGCAGTAATAGCTAACAGATGCCCAGCTCTGCACGCTCACATTCATTCTCCATCTGAACTGGGAAGGCTCAAATACTTCATGGGTGCCGCCCTCTTCCTGGGTTCCTGGGTCCTGCTCTAAGCTCGGCCAATAATCTTTGTATGGCCGTGGCTCCTCGCCTTCCCTTTTTTGGACCACAGCTTTTCCATCTGCAAGTGAAAGAGATCCTTGGAAAGCTTCCAAGGGACAAGTCTGAGGCCTCTGGGTTCTGTGTAAAATTATCTCCTTTGTCTTTCAAATTTTGAACTATGTTAAACTACTTTATTTAATTATATAGAAATACCCCAACAACAACAACTCTCTCAAACCTTTTTTTTTTTCCCTGTTTTTGCAGGGAGGTCATTTTTTCTTCTTGTAATGTGACCTTTGCCCATTATTCTTCTCTAGTCCACCTCCAAGAAATGGGGAAGTGGAATTTAGCTTTGAGGCGACTACTTCTAATCCAGCACAAAGTCTTCACTGTCGTCACAAGCTGAACCCCTAACAGCACATCGGGATGGTGACACAATTTCCACCCAGGCGACCGTATCTGTTTCTGTCGCCAACCTCATCCCTCTCCCTCTGACTGAGGGCTCAATTCTTGGACAATTTTAAGAGCTCGTTTTAGGGAAAAGCCCATTTTTCCACCCTGACAATAGAGATTTCTTTTTGGATCAGCTTTAGAAACTGCAGCCCAGGGAAAAAGATGGCTCCCTTTTCTTTGCCAAATGCTTTTTCTTTTCCCTTTATGGTTAGTTCGTGAGCGTCTTTTCACCCATCACTACCCCACCCTCACCTCTGTGCTAACTGGAAGTATGGGTCTAGGATGGCAAACAGGACATGAAACCTGGAACAGTGTCTTACCAGGCTGCAAGGAGAGCTGCAAGGGTAGGGGTCTTTGGTTCCATTCTTTGCCACTCTGTCCCTTATGGCTGCACAGCATCTCCCGGCCAGGTTGGGGAGGTTTTCCTCATCACCTCTGAAGCATCATAAATTAGCTGCCCCTGCTCTATGCTTAGTTGAGCTCTGGAGGTTTGCAGAGAAGTCTGAAGGTCTACTTTTTGTCCTCAGGGGGTGTTTTGTTGAGGCAAGTAGATTTGATTGGAAAAAGTTCAGAGTTGATTAAGAATGGGCTGAGGCCTTACTGAAATTACTAACATGCTGCCTGCTCCGCCCACGAATTCTGGGGCTGCAGGCTCTTCCGGGTTTGTGCTAACCACCTGGCGGTTTGCAGATCAAAAATAAATTTAGCTATTTGGTCTTTGGAGGCCACAAGATAGCCTGGTAAAATACCACTTTCATAGTGTCCCTGCTTTGCTCAAGAATACACAGTGATTCCTCGTGATAGTTTTCTGCTTGTGTGTAACAATTACCCCCAAACCTAGTGGGTCAAAAATTTGGGAGCAGCTTAGGTATGTGGTTCTGGCTTCAAAGAGGGTGTGTCCTCACATCTCAGCAGGGGAGAAAGATTCATGAATGCATATGAATGTTATGGTTTGTGTTACCAGCTTTGAGTGTGAACATAGTCACAAAAGATTGTCAGGCAATATATTTTAAGAGCGAAAAGGCCTAAAGAATCTTGTAAGACGGGTGTACTCGACCTATCCTAAGAAACAAATATTTCCAATCGTGTAGAAACTCCTGGGTATCCCTTTCCTACGGCATGTTCCCCACCATCTCTTCACCCAAATGGTAACCAGTTCCTTGAATGAAGTCTTTATCTGTCCCAATCATTTCTCTTATACTTTTATTGCAGCAGCATGTATACCTAAACAATGTGTAGCATTGCTTTGCAGACTTTTTAATTACATTGAATTATGTCATAGTGCATGTGCTTTTCTGCAGTGTGCTTTCTTCACCCAGCATTCTACACGTGAATACCCTTGTTCATCCAGTTTTTGCTGCTGTATAGTATCACACTGTGTGGCTATACTATAATTTATTTGTTCATTTTCTTTTTGATGGATACCTGGATTGTTTATAATTTCTTTCAAATTAATCATAGGAGCTCTCCCTGCCCCGATTAACAGAATGTTCTTTATCACCCCCTTGAGATTCTATGATACCCCCCAAAATGGATAGGAATCTTAGGGATTTTCTTAGGCATAAGGGATGAGTTCTGCTCAAGAGCTGAATCAGTCCATGGCTGCCCTTGCTTCTGTGATAGTTACATGGCGTCACTGCTCAAAACTTGTTTCTCGTAGTCCTTGGCGTCCTTATTCCCTGATATGGTAACATCCCCAGGAGAAGAGCTGAGCAGGTGAGTATGAACCAAAGGGCCCTGACCTGGAGTGTGAGCCTGGGCCACTGCTGGTCCCATGCAAGGACCCAGTCATCACCAAGGCTGTCCCTGCAGCAGGGCAATGGGGGCAAAGACTCCCACCAGCCCCGAGAGCACTGATCTAGATAAACGAATCAGTAACCATGGCTATAGCCACCCTGTGAGGTTGGAATTCTCCTGCTGAGGCCTCTAGAAGCACAGCTTTCATGTACTGGCATTAACAGGAGGCACGCCTTCATTTTTCGGTATGGGTCTCTTAGCTTATGTGTTTTAGTTTCCTCATCTGTCAAGAATGCATTACCCCACGTGATGCAGACAGTCATAGTCATTGATTGCTTAGCTGGAAGCAACCACTTCTAGTAGGGGCCCCTACCCCCGACATACCCTCCTCCTTCCCGAAGTCAGTAGCTCTTCCCTGGGCTTCCCTGTTAAGAGGCTACTTAACTCTGACAGAGCCAGGACACTGCTCTTGGAATGAGAGGACCCGGCTTAGGCCCCACTCCATCCACATTCTTGCCGTGTGATCTTCTTCATATTCCTTAACCTCTCTGAACCTCAGGTTCCCCATGTGTAAACCCAGGGAGAATCACCTCTCTGCAGAGAATTGCTGTGAGGGCAAAATGAGACCATGGACTTGAAAGGGCTCGAGAGGCTGGAATGGGTGGGGTGAAGGTGGGGGTCTCTTCTGTTTTGGAGCAGCGCATTCTTCTGTTAAACAGTTCTGACTTTGCAAACATTGTGAGTCGGGTCCTGCTTCCCCACAGGAGACTCTCGACAGCTTTTTGTGAATTCAAGACTCCCAGCATGTTCAAAACATCCCTCCACACCCCAAGTCTTTTCTTCTCCAGAAAAATCTTCTCTAGTTCCTTCACAAATTATATTATGGGTCACAGTTTCCATAAAACAAAAGAAGGTTGTAGAATATAAACTGCTTGCAAAAATATAAAATGCCATATAGTTCTAAGATGATATCATTGTTAATGAGACCATTTATTATTATCACTTTGGTGAGAATGACAACCTCCTCTGTTGAGGGCAGAGGTCACTGATGACTTCCATGCCCCTAAATCCAGGGACACCTTTCAGGCCTCATCTGACTTGATTTCTCACCTGGCCACATTTCTTAACACACACTCTTTCCTTGGCTGCCAAGGGGACAACAGTGTGTACTTCACTGACAACTTCTTCTCAGCCTCTTGATGTCTATTCTTCTTCAGACCAGACCTTAAATGTTGTAATCCTCAGGGATAGGTCCGAGGCCCTCTATTCTTCTCCCTCCTCACACCATCCCTGGAAGTTCACCTATGCTCATCTACTCCAATAGCTTCAATGACCATTCATGGACTGATGACTTCCAAGGTCATCCAGAGTCCATATTTCTCTCCTGACCACCAGCTCTATAGCTCCAACTACCTGTTAAACATCTCAGTTTGGATGTCTTGTTGGCATGTCAGTCTCCTTGAGTCCTTCCCCCAATCCCAAACTGTCTCATGCTATACTGTGAAAGCTACCACCATCCACCCAGTTGCCCAGGCCAGCAGCCTGGGAATCATTCATGACTTCTTTCTTGCTTTCTATCCAGTGTGTAAAGAATTACCAACTCCTGTCAACACCATCTGTTTTTCCATTCCCACCACCACTACCTCTGTCTAGGAGTCAACAGCTCATTTATTGCAATAGCCCTTTATCTAGTTTCTTGAGCTCCAATATTGCCCACTTCTAATTCAGTTTCTACACTGAAGCCAAAGAGATCTTTCTAAAGATCAGATCATGATCTTTAGATCAGATCATGGGGATTTCGGGCTGGATGGTTCACTCCACTCCTGCTGGCCCTCCTGCCCTACCCCCTGCCACCAAAACCTGAACTCTGGGGACATTATGGAAGGAGAGTGAAGCATGCAGGCACTGAAAAACTGGCATGAAATCTGTGGGAAAACTCTGGGGAGGACATCCTGACTTGACATGTGGAGGGAACATGAGCCAGAGGCGACGGGGATGGGGAGCCTCACCAGGGGACAGATGTGACTTCTGCTCTTTCCTCTCTCCCACTCATTGCCTCAGGGCACCAGTGCCTGCCTGGCACAACTCAACTGTGACACAGAAAACTATGGGGGCACCTTGGGTTATCCCTGCAGCTGATACCAACAATAAGAAATGAGAAGTTAAAGTCCTAACCCCCAGAACCTCAGATTGTGACTGTATTTGGAGATAGGAGTCTTTAAAAATATAATGAAGTTAAAATAGGGTCATTAGGATGGGCCCTAATCCAATAGGACTGGTGGCCTTGTAAGAAGAGGAGATTGGGACACAGACATGTACAGAGGAAAGATGATGTAAAGACAGGGAGAAGATGGCCATCTGCAAGCCAAGAAGAGAGCCTCAGAAAAAAACCAATCCTACTGACACCTGATTTTGGACTTCTAGCCTCTAGAATTGTGAGAAAATAAATTTCTTCTGTTTAAGCTATTTAGTCTATGGCACTTTGTTATAGCTTCCCCAGCAAACTAATACAGAGGTGTGAAGATTGAAGGGAAGAGGCAAAGCTATCATTATTCACATG
This sequence comes from Physeter macrocephalus, assembly GCF_002837175.3. NCBI lineage: Eukaryota > Metazoa > Chordata > Mammalia > Artiodactyla > Physeteridae > Physeter > Physeter macrocephalus. Next base: position 11,017,280 of record NC_041222.1, on the reverse strand, counting down.
TGTTATGATCATCGACAAAGAAAGCCAACTGAATCACCAGACCCTCTTTTAAAACTAATAAGAGGATTCAGCAAGATTGCCAAACACAAGACCAACTACTAAAAACCAATAGCATGTTTCCACACCAGCAAACACCAACCATAAAATACATAAGAGAAAATATGATGCCACTCACTGTAGTTACAAACACTAAGCCTAGGAATTATTTTATCAAGGAATAAACAAATCATCGATGGAAGAAAAATTTAAATTCAATTAAAGGATGTAAAATGAAGTTTTAAATAAATGGAGAGATATTCTCCATTCGTGATGGAATAATATAACATTGTACACATGTCAGCTATCTTCAAATTAATTTGTAAATCTGATACAATTGCAATCAGAATTCCAGATAGATATGTTGAGAAACTTAACAAACTTATTCTGAAATTGATAAGTATAAAGGTCTGAAAATAGCTGAGGCAACTTTTAAAAAGAGGAGGGACATATCTTCTAGGTATTAAAACACATTAGAGGGAGGGGGACTTCCGGTGTCTTCGTGGCGGACATTTTAATTGTTGTTGAGACTGTAGACCTGGTCAATAGCTCTGCTGTGCGGTGTTGGGAATGAGGGCCGTGTGACCTTTGTGGATGCGGCCGTGTACTTCTCCTGGGAGGAATGGTGTCTTCTTGATGAGGTTCAGATACACCTGTACCTTGATGTCATGCTGGAGAACTTTGCAGTTGTATGCATGCTGGGTTCTTTTCCTGCAGTTGAGGATGAAGAGACGCCTTCTGAACAGAGTGTATCTGCAGGAGTGTCACAGATGAGGACCCCCAGGGGAGGTTCATCTCCTGAGAAGGCCCAGCCATGTAAGATGTGCATCCCAGTTTTGAGAGACATTTTGCACTTGGCTGAAGAGCAAGGAACAAATAGGGAGCCGAAATCATACACATGTGGGGCATGTGGGAAACAGTTCTATTTCACTGCAAACCTTCAAGAGCACCAGAAGCAGCACATTAGAGAGAAAGCCTTCAGCTGTGACATGGGGAGACCCGCATTTTTCAAAAGCTGCACAATCCATGTAACAGGGAATCTCTCTACCTACATGGAGATTGGGAACAACTCTGGCCAACATGGAACTTCAGCCACAGGCCACTAATACCAGGAAGAAACTGAACAACAGTAAGGAGTGTGAAGCTATTTTTCACAGTGGAAAAGGTCATCACAGCTGGGGAGAAGGCAAGAAAGCCTCCAGCCACACAGAAATACTTATTCAGGATGAGAGAGTCCTCACTACTGAAGGGTTTTGTGAGTTCAGAGAATGTGGGAAAGCCTTCACCCAAAGAACTAACCTTATTCAGCATGAGCAAGTTCACACTGGAGAAAGACCTTATGAATGCAGCCATTGTGGAAAATTTTTTAGCCACAAATCCCATTTCCTTACACATCAGAGAGTTAACTGTGGAGGAATGCTCTATCATTGCAGTGAATGTGGGAAATCCTTTAGCCTAAGGAAGTACCTCAGAGCACATAGGAAAACCCACAGTGGAGGAAAGCCTTATGAATGCAAGGAATGTGCTAAATCTTTCATCCAAAAGTGGAACTTAATTGAACATCAGAGAGTTCACACTGGAGAAAAACCTTATCAATGCGCCCAATGTGGACAATTTTTTGCCCGCAAATCCAATTTCCTTGCACATCAGAGAGTTCACACTGGAGAAAAGCCTTACGAGTGCAGTGAAAGTGGGAAATCTCTTACTACTAGTTCTGGCCTCTATTATCATCAGAGAATTCACAGTGGAGAAAGACCTTTTGAGTGCAGTGAACGTGGGAAATTCTTTAGCCGAAATGAACAACTCAGTGTCCATATGAATGTTCACACTGGAGAAAAGCCTTATGAGTGCAATAAATGTGGAAAATCGTTTACGAGTAGGTCGAACCTTTGTAATCATTGGAGAGTTCACAGTGGAGTGAGGCCTTTCGAGTGCAGTGAATGTGGGAAATTCTTTAACCAAAAGGCACACCTCAATGCCCATAAGAAATTTCACACTGGAGAACAGGTTTATGAGTGCAATAAATGTGAGAAATCTTTACTGCTAGGTCGAGCCTTCATGATCATCAGAGAATTCACACTGGAGAAAAGCCTTATAAGTGCAGTGAATGTGGGAAATGTTTTACTGGTAGCTCTAGCCTTCTTCGTCATCAGAGAGTTCACAGTGGAGAAAGGCTTTATGAGTGCAGTGAATGTGGGCAGTCTTTTACTAGTTGATCCTCTCTCTGTGATCATCACAGAGTTCACACTGGAGAAAGACCTTATGGGTGCACTGAATGTGGGAAAGCCTTTAAGCAAAGACAGCTCCTCCGCATCCATAGGAAAATCCACACTGGAGAAAAGCCTTTTGAGTGCAAGGAATGTGGTAAATCTTTCACCCAAAGGTGCCACTTGATTAAACATCAGAGAGTTCACACTGAAGAAAGGGCCTTATGAATATCGCGAACATGGCCGGCAGTGACATTGAAGGAGTTCCGGGTGGTAAGAGAGTGAGAAGAACCCGTGCAGCTAATGGACCCTTTCTAGAGAGGAAACTGAGACACAGAGATGATGTGTCATCTGTTTGTGATCTCCCAGAAATGGACAGGGATCTGGGCTTCAATGCCAGGTTGCCTGGTTCAGGGTATCGGGAGTCTGGTCACTTCACTCCTCCCCTGCCCCCCACCCCCAGGTTTGGGGACTGAAAGAACACCTTGTCCATCCTGACACTACTGTGCCCTGACCCCCACACCAGGAGCCCTGCTCATATCCCAGCCCCATGCTGATGGACAGGATTATCTTTTCTCTGGGAACCAATATTGATGACTTTCCTGTGACTGACTCCATTTATCTACCCAACCAATCCAGTGCTGTGATTCAGTTATTATTATTGCCATTTGTGAAAGAAGGGGTGTCCAGCTCAGAGATGTTGAGGGACTTCCACAAGGACTCACTAATGCCAGGCCTTTGATGAGAGTGGTTCCTCTACACACTGCACCTGTCCACTGTCCTCTCTCCTGCCTCTCCAAGCAGGGCCTCCACTTGCTGTGACCTGACCATGAACTACCCACATCTGACATCTGCATCACTACCAGGGTCTCCAGCTTCATTTTCACAAGTGCACATCTCCCAGAAACACCCTCCTGCTTGGGAAGTTCTCCACAGGGACAACAGCACTAAGCCAGGCACTCTGGACTGCGTCATTGGTGTCACCCCAGATTTGACACGGGCTCTACGGCCATATGCAGTGATTTGTTTCCAAGGTCCTGTCCTTCTTTACATACCCACCTCAGGATGTCCCTGTTGCCCTGTTAGTTATGTGGTTGACCTGCTCACTGTTCTGGGCAGTGTGAGGGACACGGAAGGACTAAGAATGTCCAGTGTGGCCCTACGTGGCCTGGTCTCCAAGCATCCTCTTCCTAAGCCCTTGATCCATTGCCTCACTGTTCCTCCCATCCCTCCAGAAAAAATGTTAACTCACCAAAATGATTGTTAATTAGCAAGAACTTGCCCTCCCCCCCTTGGGACCCACACTTGATCAACCTACCTTAAAAGCTAAGATTGAATGTAGGCTGACCCCTCCCATGAAGACTTTAAAATTCATCCATAAAAAATTATGATTTTAATTGCATTTCTTCAGGATTTTTTTTTTTGACCGTGTCACACAGCATGCATGATCTTAGTTCTTCTGATCAGGAATCTAACCCATGCCCCCTGGTGTGGGAGCCTGGAGTCCTCACCACTGGACCACCAGGGAATTCCCTTTCTTAGGATTGTTGATGTTGAATTTTTGTTTTTCATGTGTCTGTTTTTTACCTGTGTGTCCTGTCTGGTTAAATTTCTATTCCTATCTTTTGCCTGCTTTTATTTTGTGAGATATGGCTATTTTCTCTTTTTTTGACAAAAGAGAGCAGGTAAACAACAAAGACATCTGTTAGATTTCTCTCATTCACCAATAATGTGAGTGATTTCTTTTCTGAATGTAATTGTAATTTGGAATAGTGAAAGAATATGTTCTCAACTTTTTCTCGGTTTTATACTATGCATAATGTAATGGCCACATACATTATACAGGTTTAGGAATAATCTGCATTATTAATATATGCTACCTTAGTGTTAAGTCCAGACATTCAATTACACAATAAATTAATCTCTGGTTTGTAGTGTTTGCCGGTTTCCATGCTGTAAATATTCCAACCATAGCCAAGGTCAAATTGCTGACATAATTTCACTGAACATTCATTTGGGAAGCATTGCCAGTAGCCCGCTATTGTATTCTTTTGCCACCATTACAGGTACAGTAGCTGCAATTTTAAGAATGTAGCTAATAAACCATAGTAGAATTATTATAAAGTGATAGGTTTTGCATCTTTATTTTGAAAATCATTTACTGGATGAATAGTTGACTTAAGTTTTACCTAGTTAAAATGTACATTTTGACATACTTGAGTATAGCCCTCCAGCCAGTTTCCTCCTGCCATTGTTAATTCATCCTCAACATTAAAATGACTTATGCAAGAGCAAAGAAAAAAAAACAGTAAAAAGTCATGGTAATAGAAGAATTGTGTGGTTCTCATGGAAGGATAGGTTAATAAACCAATGGAAGAGGACAGAGAGCTCAGAGACAGACCACACATATATGGGAACTTGATATATGATAAATATGGCACCATAGATCAGTGGGAAAGGTCCCACTGACTTGCAGATGGCTTTGGAAAGCTGGCTGATTACATATATTAGAAGAGAACTGGATTCCTACTTTACCCAGAACACAAAAGTGGACTCCAGATAAATTAAAAACTCAAAGGTTAAGCAATAAAACTGATTGATTGAAGAAAATGTAGGGGAACATTTTTATAACCTAGACATGAGGAAGTCTTCTCAAAGAAAACCCCCAAGACAAAGAATAATATCAAAAATTAATTTATTTTTAATCAAAATTATGGATTTCTAATCAATGGGATTAGATAACCATAACCCTGTGGGAGGGATAACCTATAGACCAGTGGTTCTCAACTGGGGGTGATTTTGCCCCCCATCCCAGGACATTGGCAATATCTGGAGACATTTTTGGTTGTCACAACTGGGCTGGAGGTGCTACTGGCATCTAGTGGGTAGAGGCCAGGGATGCTGTTAAACATGCTCCAATGCATAGGACAGCCCCTCAAGGAAGGATTATCAGGACAAAATATCAGTAGTGCTGGGGTTGAGAAACTCTCCTATAGACAGATATCACATACAGATGCCACATCTAAAACCTTGAATATACAAGAAGTCCTATAAATTGTTAAGAAAAAGACAGGGAACCCAATGGAAAATTGGACAAAGTGTACAAATAAGCAATCCACAACAATAGAAACCAAGATGGCTCATGAGTATATGAAGAGTTGCTCAGGGCTTCCCTGGTGGCGCAGTGGTTGCGCGTCCGCCTGCCGATGCAGGGGAACCGGGTTCGCGCCCCGGTCCGGGAGGATCCCACGTGCCGCGGAGCGGCTGGTTGCTCAAACTCATTAATAATGGGAGGTACGAGTTAACACAACAGTGAACATTTACACTCAATAGACTGGCAAAAATGAGAAAATTGGATAATGCCAAGCCTACACAGAGATCTGGGGAACCAGAGACACATGCACACCACTGGTGGGGGTGTAGACTGATGCAGTGACTTTGGAGAGTTATCAGGCAGAATTTAGTCAAGATAGTGTATCCATACCGATGGACTCCAGTATCTGGTGAGCATCCAAGGCTTTCTGCATAGGTCCCTAAGGAAACATATTCAGACATGTTCATCACAGCATTGCTTTTGGTAGCAAGGTGATTGGGAGGTCCTTAGGGTACACTGGGGAAACAGAAAAATAAAATATGGTATAGGCACATGATAAAATACGATGCATCAGTCAGAATCCACAGACTGGATATATGTACGGCACCGTGGATAGATTTTAAACGATTGTAAGAATTAAATGAAATAAAGTAGAACCGTGTCTGGCACACAGCTTTGAATGATGTTTTTGCACGTGCCACTTAGATAAAATTAAAACAAGTGCACATACAGATTTTACCAGAACATGCACATCTGTGTTTTAAATTTACCTAAATTCGTTCTCTGTCTAGCTTTGTTCAACTCAGTACTATGATATTGTGTGCCAGATGCTATTCTTTTTGTTACCCTCCTCCTCAAGGCCCGGTAGGTAATTATTTTAAGGAGTTTGATATATATCATGCGTGTTGGGGGGGGTAATAAAAAGGAATAAAACCAGGAGAGAAGTGTTGTATTAGTCTGCTTAGGCTGCCATAATAAAACACCACAGACAGGGTGGATTAAACAACAGAAGTTTATTTTCCCACAGGTCTGGAGGCTGGACGTCTAAGATCAAGGTGTTGGCAGGTTTGTTGCTCCTGAGGCCTCTCTCCTTGGCTTGCACATGGCTGCGTCCTCACGTGTCCTTTTCTCTTTCTGCATGCCTCCCTGCTGTCTCTTCCTCTTCTTACAAGGACACCGGTTCTATGGGATTAGGGCCCCACTTTATGACCTTATTTAACATTAATTACCTTCTTCAAGGTCCCATTTCCAAATACAATAACATTGGAGGATAAGGCTTAGACATATGAATTTGTGGTGGGGAGAGAACAGTTCAGACCATAACAGGCCTATTGGTCTTTTTTTTTTTTTTTAAAGTTATTTATTTATTTATTTATTTGTTATTATTTTTTGGCCACGCCACACGGCATGTGAGATCTTAGTTCCCCCTCCAGGGATCGAACCCATGTCCCCTGCAGTGGAAGCACAGAGTCTTAACCACTGGACTGCCAGGGAAGTCCCAGGCCTGTTGGTCTTGAAGGGGACATGAGGAGGACTCTGGGATGCTTGTTTCCTGGTGCAAGTGCTGATTACACAGGTATATTTAGTTGGTAAAAATTCATTGACTGACACTTATGATTTATATGCTTTTCTGTAGGTATGTTACCCTTCAAAAATTTTTTTTAAAAAGGTTAATTTTAACAACTGCTTTTATCACCTTTACTGATATGTTTATATGGATTTTCTATTTTATTCTTTTTCTGTGGCATTGTATTAGTTTGCTAGCGCTCCATAACAAAGTACCACTGATTGGGTGTCTTAGACAACAGGAATTTATTTTCTCACAGTTCTGGAGGCCAGAAGTCCAAGTTTAAGGTGTCAGTAGGGTTAGTTTCTCCTGAGGCCTCCCTTTTGGGCTTATAGATGGCCATGTTCTCCCTGTGTCTTCACAGTCTCTTCCCTCTGTACCTTTGTCCAAATTTCCTCTTCCTATAAAGACACCAGTCCTATTGGATTAAGGCCCACCCTAATGACCTCATTTTAACTGAATTATCTCTTTAAAGACCCTATTTCTAAATACAGTCACATTCTGAGATACTAGGAGTCAGGACTTGAACATGTAAATTTAGGGGGACACAAGTCAGTCCATAACAAGTATAGTGCATTAACAGATTGAAGGAATATTCTTGTAATACTTGAGCATGATGTATTTTACACATTGCTTGCTGAATTCAAATTGACGGCACTTTATATAAGATTTAAAAAATACTGTGGCCATATTTAAATTTGTCTTTTATTTTATGGCACCATCCCTATCAGGTTTTTTTTTTTTTTTTTTTGTGGTATGCGGGCCTCTCACTGCTGTGGCCTCTCCCGTTGCGGAGCACAGGCTCCGGACGCGCAGGCTCAGCGGCCACGGCTCACGGGCCCAGCCGCTCCGCGGCACGTGGGATCCTCCCGGACCGGGGCGCGAACCCGGTTCCCCTGCATCGGCAGGCGGACGCGCAACCACTGCGCCACCAGGGAAGCCCTCCCTATCAGGTTTAAGCATCAGGGTTATAATAGCTTTATAAAATGAGATAGGTAATTTTTGCTCTTCATTCTGTTCTATAAAACAACTGTTGTAACCTCATTTTATGTGTGCCTTGAAGGCTTGGGGAAACTGAACTGTAAAATTCCACTGCCTCAACAAAAAGTAAATCAAAGGGAGAAAAAGAAGAAGGGCACTTGTCAAGGTGAATGATGAACACCATGAGCATATTTTCTTTATCCAAGGTCCAGTTCTACTTCCTCAAAACATACAAAGGGATGAACAAACCAAGTCGGATCAAGTCACTCTCCTGCTCAGATCCTTCACTGGCTTTCCATTACCCTCAGGAAGGAGCCTACTCTTTACCACAGCCTTCTAGGATCTTCGTGTTCTTGCTCTACCAGCCTGTCCCATCTTGCTTCCTAAACCTGGTTGGAATGCATTTGATTTGATCTCACTCCTAGGATTTTGCTTAGAATGCTGCCCTTTCCCCCATATCCTTACCTGTGGAACTCCTCCTCCAGTTCCCACCTCAGAAATCACCTCCTCCAGGAAGCCTCCCAGACCTCTCCCTTGAGCCAACCCCCAGGCTCAAGTAAATAACACCCTCTGTGCTCCTCCTGCCCTTCATGCTTCTCCCAACTTCAGCTCTTCCTACCCTGTCTTTCTTATTGCTGGGAGCCCTTCCATGGCCTGGGCCTATAGTCATGGGCTCCAAGACAGACCCTGCTGGGTGAGTGACAATCTGAGACCCACAGAGTCACATCACGAAACAGTTTTCCTCAGTTAAACAGGCAAAGAAATGGGAGTCAGCTTTTTTTTTTTTTTGCGGTACGTGGGCCTCTCACTGTTGTGGCCTCTCCCGTTGCGGAGCACAGGCTCCGGACGCGCGGGCTCAGCGGCCATGGCTCACGGGCCCAGCCGCTCCGCGGCATGCGGGATCTTCCCGGACCGGGGCACAAACCCAAGGACTCTCAACCACTGCGCCACCAGGGAAGCCCAGGGAGTCAGCTCTTTTAAGATAATGGCTCTCAAATTTAATCTAAAGTTAAACACTACTCAAGTTCTTATTTTAGAGTGAGATGGAGTTGGGTGGGTGAGGGACATGCAGCACCCTCCGTCTTTTCTTACTTTTCTTAAAACACAAAGCCTGCTGGAGGCAACTTCTAGTGTTGCTTCTGTGCCAGCTGAGTCAGGGTCCCTTGCTCTTAAGGGAGGGTCTCAATCCGCTGACTTTGTGTTACTTCCCATCGCTTCTTTTTGCCTTGAATGGACCTGTTGAAAAATATGTGATTCTTCTTTGAGTCCCAGGGGCATTCACCCTCTGCATTGAGAACCTGACAGTACCCAGGGGATCTTGGAGAATAGCATCCCCTCCTGTGCTGTAGACATAGGGAAACTGAGTCCAGACAGGGGAAGGGGCTTGTCCAATCCACCTCCAGTGGGGCAGAGGCAGGTCTGGACACAGGGTTCTCGCTACCAGATGGAGACTCTGGGCAGTGTGTTTTCTAGGCCCAGTGTGAGGCCAGTATACCCCCACCTCACAACTGGGCTGCTGTCTTCCCTCTTTCATGTCCCCTCTGCCCTCTTACTATGGACTGAATCGTATACCAGCTCCCCTCAAATTCACATGTTGAAGCCCTAACCCCCAGTGTGACTGTATTTGGGGAAAGGACCTTTAGGGAAGTACTTAAGGTTAAATGAAGTCATAAGGGTGGGGCCCTGATCCAATAGGCTTAGTGTCCCTATAAGAAGAAATACAGATAACTAGCTCTCTTTCTGTACCACATGGGGATACAGCTAGAAGGTGGCTGTCTGCAAGCCAAGGAGAGAGTCCTCAGCAGAACCCAGCCATGCTGGCATCCTGATCTCAGACTTCCAGCTTCTAGAACTGTGAGAAAAAAAAATTGTGTTGTTTAAGACTCCCAGTCTATTGTCTTTTGTTCTGCACTAGGACACCTCCCAATCCTTCATGGATCTGCCCTTTTCCTTATCTCTGATGGCTTCATCTGTCTAACCCTTTAGCTCCTTTTCTTCCTAAGATCCTAAATGTTGGCATTCTTTGAGGCTTTGCCCTTTACTCACTCTCTTTCCCCTCCTTTTCTCCTGTTCTCACTCTTCTTCTTTTCTTTTCTCTCTTCTATTCTTTGGCTGTCATATCTGCAATTTTAGCCTCACTGTAGGTAACATCTCCGTTTATTATTTCTTTCCTCACTCCCACATAGCATCTCCTGCTACCTCCTGGACTTTTCTGCTTGGATCTCCTGCTGTTGGGGATGGGAATCCTCTCCTCTCCTACTGACCAGAAAATTCATGCCCCCTCCTGACTTCCCTGTTTACATGTTTAGTACCTGCCCCCCAGAAAGAATCTCACAGCCTTGGAATAAATTTCCAAGTCACGCTGGCCTTCCACTCCCTCCCTCTGGACCAGAGAAGAGTGGGTGTGGGTTGCAGCCTTAGGGAGTGGTTAGTAAACTCAGTTGAATAGTCAAAAAGCACAGCTCCTTTAGCCACAGAATTTAAATACCCGGCAGGAGTGGCCTCTGTGAGTCATGAAGGATGAAACCACACGGTACCCACCTCTTGTGTTTTTCTTGGAATCGGGTGTGTGGGTGTGAGCATCCTCTCACGAAGACCTTTGAAGATTTGTGTCTTGAAAGGGGGCTGACAGTTCACCTGTACAGGATGCTCTGCAGGTGACAAAGCGCTTTCACATACCTTGATTCATTCCTGCCTTATGACAACCCGTGAAGTTGGGATTGTCATTTGCAGGCAAGAGCTGAAGAGTCTGAGCCCCCGGGAGCGGCTTGCCTAAGGTCATCACTGGTAGATGGCCCAACTGCCACTTGAAACCTGGTCTTCCTGCTCACAGATGGAGGAAAGAGCATGCATTGGGCACCTCTCACTGCTGAGTCCTCGGCAGTTGTTACCTTGATAGGTGAGGGAAGGTGAGGGAAGGTGAGGCTTACCTAGTGGGTTTGCTCAGAGTCTCCAGCTGATGAGTGTTATCGTGAGGCTCTAAACCCGCATGGCTCTGACTCCAAAGTCAGTGGATGTGTGAATTCATCAGGTTCATGGCCTTCTAAATCCAGGCCTTCCCACTGACCTGAAGGGACTTCCCGAAGGCCACTGATGGCTTGTCATCCTGTTGCAGTAGTTCCCAATCTGGAGAGAGTCATTATCTCCATCATCACCCTCACCTTTGGTACCACTTACTGAGTGCTTCCTGTATGCTAAGCACTGCCCCAGATGCATTATATAACTGATGCTCTGGGCTGAGTTGTGTCCCCCATGCAATTCATGTGTTAAAGTCCTAACCCCCGGAACCTCAGATTATGACTATATTTGAAAATAGGGTCTTTAAAGAGATAATTAATTTAAATGAGGTCATCAGGGTGGACTGTAATTCAGTATGACTGGTATTTTTGTAAAAAGAGGACATTATGACTTAGACATACACAGAGAGAAGACCACGTGAAGACACAGGGAGAAGAACACCATCTGCAAGCCAAGGAGAGAGGTCTCAGAAGAAACCAACTTACCAAATCTTGATCTTGGACTTGTGGCCTCCGGAACTGTAAGGAAATACAATTCTGTTGTTTAAGCCATCCAGTCTGTGGTACTTTGTTATGGCAAACTAATACAACTGATCTTACGAAGTTCTCACCGGCATTATGGGAAACGGGGAGCCTGAAGGAGGCAGGAGTGAGAGGGGAATAGGCCTCATGTGGTTGCCTGAGAGACGGCAGACAACCTGCCTGGTGCCCACAAAGTGGCAGTTATCCTGGTACGTCTCCATGGTGGGGACAGGCGGCCCTCAGCTCTGCGTTCAGACACCCCTGGGTCAGCCCACTGAGAATGAAAACCACCCGGCTGCCCGTGGCTGGGCTCTGGCTCTGTGCTGGGCACATGCCCGGTGCTGTACACACACCGTCTTGCTTCCTTTCCACAGCAGCCCCCCGGGGTGAGCGTGGTATGTCTTCACTTTACAGATGGGGACGTGGAAGCTCATGAAGAAGGTTCCCTGACTTGCCCAGGAGAACGCAGCTCATAGGGACTAGAAGTAGAATGTGAACCTAGTTTTGCCTGGCTTCAGCACTCGGAGTGACACCAGGCAACTCAGAAAGAATGATGCACATATGGTGCCCCCCTGATGCCAAGGGGTCAGTTCCAATGAGAACACAGCCCCATGTGGTCTGGACTGCTCTGGGGGCTTGGAGGGGTGTTCTGTTCCCCATGGTCATGCTTTCAGAAGTTTCCTGGTCATGCTGGCATTGGAGCAAGGAGAGGGAGAAAGTGTGCCTGTGTTTTTCTTCTCTTGAGCCAATAAGGCACAGTGGCTGAGAGAACACACCCCCGGGCTAGCCTGCGTAGATTCAAATCTCACCTCCATCAGTTGTCTGCGGTGTGACCTAGGACAGGTTGTGTGACCTCCTGGTGCCTCAGTCTCCTTTTCCAGGAAGCATAGAAGGTTTTGCTCACAAAGCCCCCTCCTGGGGCTGCTGGGAAGACTGGCAGGTCTGTGTGTCTAAAGCCTCCGCTGGCCCCCATCCCCAGGGGGGTGAGGAGGGGGCACATATCCATCGAGGGTGGTCTTGATGTCTGTGCCAACCTGTCCCCCTTGTCCTTCCCTTTGCTCGACACCATACGCGATTGACCCTGTTTGGTTTATTATCGTCCCCCAAACAGAACCCAGTCCACTGACTGCAGATCATCCTCCCTGGGGCTTTGGAAATCAAGCTCTTCACACACACATTCTTCTCTTCCACACAGACGGCTCATCTCCTCCTCTTTGGGTGGATTTAGTAACTTGAATATTCTGTCCTTCTCTCTTGCTTCTAGGCCTTTGTACATGTGTCTCCCTTTGCTTGGAAACTTCTCCTCCTGCCTCTTTGATCAATTCCTACTCATCTTTCAGGTGTCACCTTAAATACCACCTCCCCTGAGAAGCCCACCCTGATTTGATCCTGGCTTCTGGGCTCCCACAGATCCTACCATAGAAATGGCCACAACATTGCAATCGCTCCTTCCTTGTAGTGGTCTCTACCTGCGCCTTCCCCTACCCCATTGTACTGTGAGTTCACCAAGGGCAGGAGTGGGCCCTCCTGTCCACTACTGGATCCACAGTGAGTGTCTGACACACAGTATGTGCATCACACATTTTAATTGACTTAAAGGTGATATTGTATGTGAGGACAAAACTGATGAAAGTAACACTGCTGGCCCTGGTTATCCCTCATCTGTTTTGCAAGGAGCACCCTTGGTTGGCATTGCTTGTTGGGGTGTGGAGAGGAGCAAGGTGGAAGCCTCCAGGGCCAGGCTTCTCTACTTGAGGGGCTGGGGAAGGGAAAAGAGTGTCTGTCAAGTTCTAGGATTTGAGCACAGTGAGAACGAGTGGGAAAGAGGGCAGAGATTTGAGCAGGTTCACAAAGGAGAGAACTCGGCAGAGAGGGAGAAATGTTGAAGGAGGAGTTTAAGGAAGTTTTGTGTGTGAGAGGAGCTGTCAGACTCCCTCCTCGATGTCCTCAAAGGGCCTTCAATAACGTGTGGTCCCTAGAATAGAACCAGCAGCCCCATCACCCAGGAATTGTCAGAAATGCAGATTCTCTGGCTCTGCCCTGGATCTGTTGAATCAGAAAACCTGTGGGTGGACCCGGCAATCTGCGCTTTAACAAGCCCTCCAGGGGATTCTGACTCACATTAAAGTTTGGGAACCAACTGCAGTAAAACCATACACATCTTTTTGTTGCTCTGTAGAGCTGCTCTTGTGCTCCATCTGGGGAAGAGCCCCCTCCGTGTAGAGCTAGGCTTTGGGTGGAGCAGCAAAGCCAAGTGCTGGTCCCACTTACTTGCAAGCTCTTGGTGTGCATTTGCTCTCTTCTAACCTCGAGGTACTGTCAACAGCCTCTGTTTGACAGACAGACTGAGGCTCAGAGAGGTAGGGAGCTTGATCTAAAGACATCAGTGGACTGAAAAAGGCAGGCTTTGGAGTTGAGACCTGATTTCTAGCATCACTTGTGCTTTTCTAAAGCATTTGTCACTCTGAGTCCAGGTATTTTGGTCTGTAAAATGCAAACATGGGTGCCTTGAGCCAGCAATGGGGTAACAGGTGTGGAAGGAAAGGGTAAGGAGCCTCATATGGAAGATGCTGTGACAGTAAAAGTGCACGGTCCTGTTGCTTACTAAGGACAGGGCTTCAGTAATTTGACACTTGTAATTGGGAATTGCTGACTCCAAGAGGTATTGTCTAAGGCTGGGGGAAAGAGAGAGAGAGAGAGAGGGAGAGGGAGAGGGAGAGGGAGAGAGAGAGGATATGTCACAAAGCCTTTTTGCTCATTAATGCATTTGGGGGAAGCCTTTGTCTGTGTCTTATTTCCGTGCATCTCGTCAGGACTGGAATGGAAGTCAACAATCTGTGTCTTGGATGATATTGCTGCAGACCTATGGTTCGCAAACTTGGCTGACCGTTAGAATATCTGGGCAGTTTTATAAAATGTCAGTGTTCTGGCTGCACCCCAGACCAGTGACTTTAGAGTCTCTGTGGATGGGCCTGGGCTGCTGGTGAGGCTTCCAAGAAGTGATTTCCAGTGGAGATGACAAAGCATTAAAAGTGAAACTCAAAAGATTGTTGTAAGGAAAGCGGGGAGGGGAGATTCCATTTATTGAGCACCTATTCTTCCATGGTTACATCTCCCTCTGACTTCAGCTGGGAAATGTTCTTGGCTTTCAAGGACCCATGTGATTAGACTGATAATACAGTTTAGACCCAGATAGTCCAGGATAATTTTCCCACCTCAAGGTCCTTAACTTAAACACATCTGCAAAGTCCCTTTTGCCATGTAAGATGATATAGTCACAGGTTCTAGGGATTAAGGCAGGACATCTTTGAAGGGCCATTATTCTGCGTACCACAAGTGCTTAGCAAAGTAAGGGCTCGGTAAGTTTAGCTATGTTAATCTCATTTAGTTCTAGCAATGACTTGGAGAAACAGACACTATTATTCTGTCTAGTTTTTATCATATCCATGATGTGTGACCTTGGGCTGGTTACCTAGCATCTCTGAACCTCAGTCTCCTACTCTGTATAATGGGGGATAATAGTACCTATCGTATGGTGTTGTTTTTGATAATTAAGTGAATTATTTCTAAGCAAAGTGCTTAGAACATTGTCTGGTATACAGTAAACTTTCAATAGGCATTATCTAATGTCATCATATGACATCATCATAAGAACAACATCATCTTTATCTTACATGGCACAGAGAAACAGGTCATTCAAGGTTTCAAGGTCTGTCGCAGATACAAGTTTGTGATCCCAAGTTCTGTGCTTTCTTCTGGAGAAATGGAGGGTTCTCTGGAGTAGAATAAAGGCTGAGGGTAGACTCTCCAAGAAGCAGATTTCAACTCAGTGAAAGAACTTTCTATCAGGCAAGATGTCTGGCAAAATGTGCGCCTCCGTCCCTGGGAGTGGCAGGGAAGGAGGTGCACATTCCCCCTACAGTCCCCTCTTCCAATTCTGGAGTCTGTGAGTCTGGCGGAGGAGGAGGGTTGGGGGCCCAGGGAGGGACAGAGGATGCACCTTGCTGGCTTCCTGACCTCCTCCAGCAGGAACGGGGCTGAGGGGGTTCCGGGAGCTCACTTCATAGTGGGTGGTGAGGGCTTCTGTTTCTCCTCTCTGCTCCCATCCTCTCTTTTTCAGGAAACCATGGCTTGTGCATAGGTTGTTGGCAGAGGCCATGTGAACATAGAAGCAGAATCAGAGAGGTGGCAACCTCTGCTAGATCATGGGGCCCTCACCCACCATTTTACAGATGACGAAACTGAGGTCCAAAGAGGTGCAGGGATTTGCCTGAGGTCATAATGCAAGTGGGCAGAGAGCTGGGACTAGAACCCGGACCTTATGGTTCCCAGGAGCAGCTTCTCAACCCCCATCCCTCCCAGTACAAGCACACTGCCTGCTAGGCACTGTGCCAGATGCTCCGTTCCCAGCAGGGAAAAGACAGACACCCACCATGCTGATGGACTTCCTCTCCTGTGGTCCATCCCTGGTAGCCTCCTGTTCATCACCCTAATGTGTCAAAACACTCTTGAGCCTCCAAACGTTTGTCCCTGCTGTTCTCTGTGCCTGGAGCCTCTTCTCCCTGCTCTGTGCACAGCTGGCTCCTTTTCCTTCACATCTTAGTTCCCAGGGAAGCTGATTCCAGCCCTTTGCCACGTCCACAGTGGCTCCCCCTTCTTTCTCTCGTGGCCTCATTTCGTTCCCTTTGCTTAGTCCCCATCACCATCTCTGCTTACACTGATTTGCTTGCCCGTCGTCCCTTCCCCTCTTAGTGCTAAGCCCCACCAAAGGCAGGGACTCTGTCGTCGTTTTCACCACAGTGTCTGCATGGCCTCTGTGCTCAAAATTTACCTGGTGACTGAATGAATGGATAAGCCTGCTTTCCAGTGGGCAGAAGAGTCAGTAACAAGGCCTCCATCAGATGGGTGTATCACTATGCATTGTGGTCACTGCTGTGAGGGAGGTTCGCAGCACTCATGAGGGCACACTCTGCGGGGGCTTGACCTCTGCCGAGTCCCCACTGAGGCACTTGTGACTGGGGGGTCGTAATGGGGCTTCCTCTGAGAAGCATCCCTGATCCCCAGACTAAGGCAAGCCTCTCTGTCCTGTGGCCGGATAGCTCCCTGAACACTTTCTCTACAGCACTTACTGCAATGATACACACTTGTACAGTTAGTTTTATTTTTATTGAGATGAAATACACATCACATAATATTTACCATTAGTGACGTTTAGTACGTTCACAGTATTGCTCAACCATCACTGCTGTCTAGTTCTAAACATTTTCATCATCTCAAAAGGAAACGCTACACACTTTAAGCAGTCACTCCCCATTCTCCCTACCCCCAGCCCCTGGCAACCACTAATCTGTTTTCTGTATCTATGGATTTACCTATTCTGGATATTTCATATTCACGGAATGAAATTAGTATTAAAAATTTTTTTTCCTATGTTGTCACCTCCCCCAGGGTAGGAGCTGGGGCTGTCTGCCTGGCTTACCTTCACCAAGTCCCTGGCACAAACAAACAGCTGTGGTGTGACAGGAGGATGTTTTCTCCATCACATGTCAGTGAGCTCATGGAAGCAGGCTCTGTCTCTCAAAGGACCAGAGGAGTGAGAGTCCTTGGGTTCAGTTCCTCCAGCTGTCTCTGCTAGATCAGGTGTCACCTGAGGACAGTTACTTAATACCTTGAAGCATCCATTTCCTCATCAATTAAATGGGGATAATGGCAAGGTTTACCTTGTTTGGTTGCACAAGGACAAATGATATGCTGCCTGCAAGAGTGTGCCTGGCCCAGAGCAGATTCCCATGAACACTTGCTATTATTTTTTTCCTGTGTTTTTCAATCCCAGGCTCTGGGTTGGGTAATGGGCGGGGTCCAAACTTGGTAAATGCATTTTAGTTGGAATGATGCCTAAAAGGGTTTAAAAAATTAGGTGGGTGGACCTTTAGATAAAAATTGCAGAGAATTCAGTCATGATGAGAATAAAGAAGAGGCCCTTTGCATTAGCTTTTGCTGAGTTACTCTGCAGTGATGAAGAGCACCAACATCTCAGAGGCCCGCAACAATAAACGTTTGTTTTGCTCATGTTGTAGGTCCTTGTGGGCAAGTTGCTTTCTTCATTTGGGGTCCAGGCTGAGGGAGCACCCTTATCTGTGATGTGTCCTTGCTGTGGTGGAAGGAAGAGGCGGGGAATGGTTCCCAAAGCTCCCTCTTCTATGTCGCTTACATCATTAGTGCTCACATCCCGAGGCCACACCAATGACATGGCCAAGCCTCATTTCTGGGGCGGGGGTGGGGGGGTGGGGAGTGTACCACTATCCTTCAGGGATGCACTGCAGACCACAGAGCAATGAGTGGGATGGGTAATCCTCTTCCAGGGAGGGAAGCCTATAACAGGGACTAATAATACACTGACCATCCTCTGGTCTGAGAGCTTTAGGTATTTGGGGAGCATGTTCTGATGCATCCCTTCAGCTTGCTCACCTTGATTCTCCACCCACATCTGGGAGATTTGGGGGGCTGTCAACTAAGAATAGATACAATGAGTGGTCTGTGAGAGTCTCTTGCTCTACAGAATGGGTCTATAGACTGAAACCTTTGAAACTCCCTTCATGGCAGTGTTATTTACGGTAAC
This sequence comes from Physeter macrocephalus, assembly GCF_002837175.3. Lineage (NCBI taxonomy): Eukaryota > Metazoa > Chordata > Mammalia > Artiodactyla > Physeteridae > Physeter > Physeter macrocephalus. The sequence goes on along the minus strand of NC_041222.1, from coordinate 10,999,237 downwards.
CAGGAACAGCCTAAATATCCAGCAAGAGGATAATGGCAAAGGAACAGTGGTTTGTTCCTGCAATGGCATCTATACCACCATTAAAATAAATGAACCGCAGCCAAAGACTCTCCAAAACATAACGGTGAGTAAAAAAAGTAGACGCAGGATGATACCAACGTAAAAACATGTAGAGTTTCGGAAACAGGCAATTCCTCAAAATGTTAATCATAGAGTTACCATATGCAATTTCACTTCTAGGCGTCTACCCAAGACAACTGAAAACAACTGTTCACACAAAAACTTGCTTATGAATATTCTTAGCACCATTATCCATAATAGCCAAAAAGTAGAAGCACTCTAAATGCCCATCAAGAGATAAGTGGATAAACAATTATGGCATATGCACAAAATGGAATATTATTTGGCCATAAAAAGAATGAAGTACTGATACATGGAGCAATAGGGATACCTTGAAAACATCATGCAAAGTGAGAGAAGTCAGACTCAAAAGACCATATATTGTATGATTCCATTTGTAGGAAATGTCTAGAATAGGCAAATCTGTAGAGATATAAATAAGATGAGTGTTTGTTAGGGGCTGGGGAGAAGAGGAAGTGATTGCTTAAAGGCCACAGGGTTCCTTCTGGGGTGGTGAAAACATTGTGGAATTGGATAGCGGTGATGCTTGTACAACACTGAGTATGCTAAATGACATTAGATTGTACTCTTTAAAATGATTAAAATGGTAAATTTTATTCTGAGTGTTTTATCATGATAAGAAAAAGCATACAGAACAACATATATGTAGTGTGTATAAAAAAATCTGCATGAAACTGTATACACCAATATCAGGATAGTGGTTATCTTGGGGTTGGAGGAAAGGGGATGGGAGGGAAGCAGTTTCAATTGTATCTGTAACATGTTATTGCTTTAGAATGCCTGAAGTGTATATGGCAAAATGTCAAACTTTATGAAATCTGGGTTAGTATGTGAGTATTTATTGTATGGTTCTCTGAATTTTTCTGAATGTTTGAAATATATCAATCAAAAGAGAAGAAAGCCCAGAGGCTTTGAAAACTGTTTCTGGGCAGCTGTAAGTGTGAGTGTGTCTTCTGCCCCATTGCACTCTGAGAGCAGGTGACATAGGGAACAAGGAACATTAGATTTCTCTGTATTTTTGCCTGGCTGCATCCCATTATTTTAGATTCTATTGAAATTAATGATGCAGGGACCTTATTTTTTGCCATCTAGACCTGGAACTTTGACTCTGATCAATGAATTCCATCTTTTGAAGGCACAGTGGTGGGCTGGGGGTTTTCATCTCAGATAATTGCTTTTTTCCCCTTTGTTTGGTGGAAGACACAATCTTCCTTTCAGGCCCAAACCATTCGAAGATAAGGCAGTAAACTTGTTTTCTCAGTTTGCGATTTTTAAAACGAGTTATTCCATCAACATTATAAGCAATTCTCCAATCTGTGGAACCTCTCAGAGATGATGAAGTGGGAGAGGGAAGAAGCTTGGGTGCTAATTTTAGATGTTACCGATTATGTCTCCGAACAAACAAATTCAGAGAGAGCATCTCTGGGGATGAGGCAGGAGATGGTCAGAGGTTGTTTTTCCTCAAAAAGATTTAATACCTCTCTGGGTACTATTCTTTTTCTCTGTAAAATGAAGTGATCGTCTTTGTTGTTTCAGAAGCACCTATGCAATAAAGTTAACTATAATTTAAACAAAACTTAGCTAAACTCATATATCCAGCAACAAGCATAATGCCACTAGGGTTTCCATTATTCAAACCTTTCCTGAAGGTCCCTTTAAGGTCATGTTGTCCAACAAACCCACTTTACAGATGAGGAACCTGAGGACCAGTTTAGCAACAGGTCTTGCCCAAGAGCCCAAAATCTGTTTTTCTATTTCAAGGTCAAGTTTTCATGTAGTCTACGCACAGATCCACCTCACTTGTCAATTTTGACTTCAGCTATCTATTGTGTATTTCTAAAAAACTTTCCTTCCAAGGACATAGATACCGCACCAAAAAGATTTTTTTAATGGGATAATTGTTCTATGAAAAGAACACTGTTATATGTATAGCTGATTCACTTTGTTATACAGCAGAAACTAACACACCATTGTAAAGCAATTATACTCCAATAAAGATGTTAAAAAAAAAAAGAACACTTCATTGGAGTCAGAAAACCTGGCTCAAATCCTTGTCTTGCCTGAGAAACTGTGTGATTTTGGGCCAGTCACTTCCCTTGTTTGAGTGTCAGTTTCCACCCCTACAGTTTGGGCCAAGGATCCCCAAATCTGAGGGTTGTTGTAACATGGCAGATGTTCCCTGTGTTTGAGAAACTTGAAGTCAAAGAAAAGGACCCAGCTGGGAGGAACTGGGCATAAGCGTGAGTTAAGATGGCAACACAGAGTCAGTCTTCACGTACTGGCACATTGCCAGTGAAAACCAGCTTCTCTCAGACCCTTACTACATGCTAATCACTGTGCTTATCACAGTTGGTGGACTTTCTTCTTTAATATTCATACAACTCTATAATGTAGATGCTATCATTATCCCTTCTACTGATGGGAAACTAAGGCACGTATAGGCTAAGCAGCTTGCTAAAGATCACACAGCTTCTTAGGAGGAGCCAGAATTTGCACCCAGGCCTGCTGGCTCCATTGCTCCTGCATGTAACCACAGGGCTGTCATTCCTCTCTGCTTTTGTGTCCAAGTAGGCATTTGAAGATCAGATCTCTTCAGCAGGTGAGTCCCAGCACCTTCTTGTCTCAATCCTAGGAATCTTTGGAGCATCTTCATGTATTACCAAGGAACACTGGGGGATGATGCAGCAGAAAGTAGTACCCAGATGGTGTTATTCAAGCCTCAAAGTTCCCTTCCTTGTCAGGAATAGCCTTCTTGTTCAATTCCTGGCTGTTAGCAGGATGATTTCTAACAAAAGGGCTTGTGCCATTACCATACTGTTTTAATTACTGTAGCTTTGGAATATATTTTGAAATCAGGAAGTATGATGCCTCCAGCTTTGTTCTTCTTTCTCAAGATTGCTTTGGCTATTCACAGTGTTTTTTAGGTCCCATATGAATTTTAGGATTGTTTTTTCTTTTTCTGTGGAACATGCCATTGGGATTTTGCTGGGGATAGTGTTGAATTTATATAGATTGCTTTGGATAGAGTGGACAATAGCAGTTGTATTCTGATCCATGAACACAGGATGTCATTTATTTATTTGTGTAACAAAAATCAACTCAAAATGGATTAAAGTCTTAAATGTGAGACCTGGAACTGTAAAACTTCTAAAAGAAAAAAATAAGGGAAAATCTTCTTGACATTTGTCTTGGCAACGATTTCCTTAACGTGGCACTAAAAGCATAGGCAACAAAAGCAAAAATAAACAGTGGGATTACATCAAACAAAAAAAGCCTCTGCTCTTCAAAGGAAACCCTGAACCGAGTGGAAAGGCAACCTATGTAATGGGAGAAAATATTTGCAAACCCTATATCGGACAAGGGGTTAATATCCAGAATATGTAAGGAACTCCTGTAACTCGATAGCAAAAAGACACACAATTTAAAAATGGGCAAAGGACTAGAATAGACATTTCTCCAAAGAAGACATGCAAATGATCAAAGGGTATATGAAAAGGTGCTCAGCATCACTAGTTATCAGGGAAATGCAAATCAATACCATAATGAGATATCACCTCATACCTGTTAGGATGGTGCTTGTCAAAAAAATGAAGGACAAGTGTTGGCAAGAATATGGAAAAGTTGGAATTCTTGTACACTGTTGGTGGGAATGTAAACTGGTACAACCATTACAGAAAACAGTATGGAAGTTCCTTAAAAAATTAAAAATAGAGCTATCGTATGATTTACCAGTTACACTTCTGGGTGTATATCCAAAGGAATTGAAATCAAGATCTCAAAGAAATATCTGTACTCTCACGTTCATTGAAGCTTTATTCACAATGACCAACATAAGGAAATAACCTCTGTGTTCATCGATGAATGAATAAAGAAAATGTGGTACATACACACGATGGAATATAATTAAACCTTAAAAAAGAGAGAAATCCTGCCATATGTGGTAACGTGGATGGAGGACTGTATGCTAAGTGAAATAAGCCAGTCATAGAAGATTACATATTGCATGATTCCACTTATATGAAGTATCTAAAATAGTCAACCGTTGAAACAGAGAGTAGAAAGGAAGTTGCCAGGGCCTGGGGAAAGGAGTAAATGAACTGTTCATTGGGTATACAGTTCACTTACGCAAGATGAATAAATTCTAGAGATTTGCTGTACGGCATTGTACCCATAGTTAAAAATACTGTGTTGCACACTTAAAATTTTGTTAAGAGGATGTATCTCATGCTAAGTGTTCTTATCACAACAGGAAAAATAAAAGCTTGTGGAATTTCACTTTCTTGAGAAAAAGAGAGGCTGAAGAGAAGTAGATGGGAGACCATGCATTTTGAAACAATGTTTTGAAAAGCTGACCCAGGATGAATGCCCTTGTTTTCCAAATTCCAGATCAGAGCAACTTTCTCAGCATCATTTGTTTCTACCCATTCTGTCTGCACCAGAAAAAATAGCAGGTGATTTGCCCAACAGGCCTTCTGACCTTGTGAATGGAGTCCCTGGGGTTTTCACTGCAGTAGGGATTGAGCCACAGAGAATGAGTTTGGGCCCTGGTGAGAACATTTCTTTGGTGTTCAGCAGGGGTCCCACTAAAAATCTTTGCACGTGATTTGTAATGCATGTCATATAGATGTGCCCTGGACCTCTTTCTCTTCTGCTGTATAGGGTCCTGTTACTTTGTTGCCACTTCTCCATGCTAGGTGAGCCCTGAGTAGGGAGGAAGGTCAGGAAGAAGGTGCAGTTTGGATGACACTGTTTTCTCTTTCCTACCCTCTCTTGCTCTCACTGCCCCTGTCCTTGCTTTTCCTTTCAGTCATGTACTGACCTGCCTGTGACCCCCATCCTCTCCCAGTCCTTGTTAGCATGTAGTTTACAGGTTGGTGGAACACATTTTATTGACTGGTCTATTTTTCTTTTCCTAAATAAGTTTTTCAGTATCACCACATAACGTGGGCCTGTCTCTTCATAGTCTCAACAGACTAACCCGAAAGTCTGTTGTGTTCTTGTTAATAGCGTAGGTCCTTATCTCTTGTCTGCAATTCTGAAATCTATGATGCTCCATAAACCAGAAGCTCTTCTGCTGGGAAAATTCTTTTTCCTAACTTCACCTGAATTGATCTGAGGCTCTTTGTATTCTTTCTTTATCCCACCCAGGGTGACTATGCATCTGTTTTGCTGCAATATGAGTGTGCTTGAGTGTGGGCTGCCCCAGACTTTGCTGGGTGTGATATACAATAGACTAGAAGCTTGGGATTGACATATATACACTAATATGTATAAAATGGATAACTAATAAGAACCTGCTATATAAAAAAATAAATAAAATTCAAAAGAAAAAAGAATAGAAGCAATGTATAGCTTTTCTAAAATTGGAAATATTTGATTTCCAAAATATATCGAGCTGTAAGGGTTTGGAGTAAGGGATTGTGCACCTGTGTAATGGACCACATGGTCTGCTTGGCTGTTCTCTTGTTGCTGTGTGTTTGAGATGTTTTCAACTCTACACTGTCGTATGTAGTGTCCGTCTTCACCAACCCCTCCTCGTATTGGGAATATTTCCTTGGGAACACTCTCACAGCGGAATTATTTTATCAGCAGGCAGGAACAGTTTTATACTTCTTGGGCCTGGTGCCAGGTTGGGCCCCCTACACAGTTAGGTTTGTGACTTTTACCCACTCATGGTCACCCCCTCTACACTCCAGGGAGGGGAACTTTTATGATGATGCTGTCTTGTTGGAATGAGTCTGTGAGGGTGAGCAAGCAGCAGGGTTCTATACAAGTAATCAGTTACCCTATGAATGGCTTCTTGGATTTCCTGCGTGAAATATGGTCTCCTCAATCCTGTTGGCTGAGGCCCAAGGCCATCCTATTGCCTGGCTTTCTAGGGGGCGGAAGGTGAGAGCATGGGTATTGGAGGTCTTTATTGCTTTATAAGACTTAAAGCGTGGCAGGGGCCGTCTCCTTCTCTTAGGAGGACAAACGTTCATCTATCCATCCATCTTCCATCCTTCATGGATATTTATTGAGGATCTATCCCTAGGAACTGGGGATAAAAGCAGCAAGCAAGACAGATAAGGTTCTTGCTCTTAATGAAGCTCACAGTACAGTAGGGGTGGAGAGCAGGAAATAGGCAATAAACAAAAAAATCAATAAACAAGATGACATAATATAGAGTGAAGAATCATGATAGAAATAAAACTGGGCAACAGGACTGAGGGGGCTGCTAATCTGGGCAGGGCAATCAAGTAAGGTGACACTTGATTTGAGGCCTGGTTGGATCTTGGGGGACAAGCCTCCAGCAGAAGGAGTAGGAAGTATAAAGGCCTTGAGATGAGAGGGAGATGGTGTTTTGCAGGATGACATAAGGGCTGCTAGTTATTGGTAAGGGAACATAGAACAAATGTCTGGAACTAATGCTCTGAGGATGTCAAAGAAGAATTTGAATGAAGGAAAGAAAGAATAACAGATAAATCTGCCATGAGGTTTCTCATACTTCTCTAGGACCCTGGACCAAATGTTCATTCTCTCTGGGGTACAGCTCTCTGGGCAGTGGGTGGGTTGCCTGAAGGTTCTCTAAAAAGTCCTTCTAATCTGATATTCTCATCTTTCCCAGTCTGTCAGATGTATGCCTCCCCTGTGCTCATGGTCTGTCTAATCCTGAAGATGTCCAAAATGGTAGCCACTAGCCACATGTGACAAGTAAAACTAAAATTAGTATTGATTAAAATTAATAAAAATATAATATTTAGTTCCCCAGTTACACTAGCCACATTTCAAGTGCTCAGTAGCAAGCTACATAGGGCTACCTTTTTGGACAGCGCAGAGAGAAAACATTTCCATCATTATGCAAAGTTTTCTTGGACAACACTGGGCTAATTTGAAATATAATCAAGCCCGTCATTTTCCAAAGAACCCCTGGTGACTGTTATGAGCTGAACTGTGTCCCCCCCAAATTCATATATTGAAGTCCTAATTCTCACTACTTCAGAATGTGACTGTATTTGGAGATAGGACGTTTCAAGAGGTAATTAAGATTAATTGAGGTCATTGAAGTGGACCCTAATCCAATAGGACTTGTTTCCTTATAAGGAGGAGATTAGGACACAAACATACAGAGGAAGGCCATGTAAAGACACAGGGTGAAGACAGCACTCTCCAAGCCAATCAGAAAGGCCTTTAGAAGAAACAACTCTGCCAACACCTTTTTTTTTTTTGACTTTTGGGCTCCAGAATTGTAAGAAAATAAATTTATGTTGTTTAAGGCACCCAGTCTATGATGCTTTTGTAGTACTTTTTTTTTTTTATGGCAGCCTGGGCAAACGAATTCAGTGACTTTTCTTTGACCTGCTTATAGCACAGGAGAGTGCACTGAACACTTTGGGAATGCAGTTCTGTCCAGTCGTGGCCTGTGGAAAAAAACTAGTCCTGATAGCCCTGGAATAGGTGTTAACTCATATCCTCCTTCTGAGTATTGATGTGTCATCCCTGGTATCCAGTGCTATTCCATTCTCCACCCTCTATCACTTGACCTTTGAGGGATGGATACAGAGTTGCCTTTGTGGATTGCTTTCTTCCTGTAATTAAGTTTACAGCCTTACTCTCAGATCCTTGGACATCTTTTTTAATAAGTAACTGAGAAGTACAATCTACTCATAGAGTAGACATAAGAAAAGTTTCCTAAGACGTTAGCAGTACAGGATCAGGAGCAAGGGAATCAGGTTTCTGGCCCAATATTGAATAGCATGGGGTTTAAAAGTGTTATTATGTAACATTGTTATATATAATATTATACATATGCATGTGTGTATCTATAATTATAGCTATAAATATAGTAAATTAAGAAAAATCATATTCAAATAGGTGACCCTACCACCCAGCAGGGAACTTTTCCAAAACTCTTGAATTGATCCATATATTGCTCCCTAATCCTATTCCTTCACGTATTTCTCAGCAGTAATCACTACTATAAAATAAAAAAAAAATTTTTTTTTAAAAATATGGCTTCACTACTTCTCTGTGTATCCCTAAACATTATCTAATTTAGGATTGCTTGCTTTGAATTTTATAAAAGTGGTATAATGCTTACATGCATTGTTCCATGAGTTGGTTCTTTTCATTCAATATTATGCTTTTGAGGATTCATCCATGCTGCTTATAGCTTTAATTTCATTTTTTCTTGCTATATATTTTTAAAATTATATCAATGCTCTATAAATTTAATCATTCTCAGTTGGTAGACATTTGAATTCTTTACAGTTTTCTGTTATAAACAATCTTGTTTGGAACATTCTTGTGCACGCCTCTTTTTGTATATTGCAAGAATCTCTGTGTATTTATGCTGCTTTTACAATTAACAAAATTTAAAGAATGTGTAGAAATGTAAGATGTGCTTGAAAATAATTCTACTCTATTTGGTTAAAATTAAACAAGTGGGTTTCGTTTGTTTGAAACAATCTACATATCTTAACTATAACACCCCAGTTTTAGGACATCCAGAGGGCTGATATTTTATTGTATTATTAGTATTTCTTATAAATATCTCATTTCTTAAAATAAATAAAGGTAGTTCAGAATATTTAACTCAGTAGCTTACATCATTGAAGGACTTTTAACATTTTTTATTTAGATGCTCTAATCTTCCTTTTATTTTTATGTCTGTACCCTGGTTTCCTGACTGGATGGTAAGTATCATGAAGATACATAAAATATAATGAGAATTTATTGCCTCTGTTTATGGGAAAGAAAACTGAGTCTCAGCAAAATTAAGCAATCTGCTTAACATCGCAGAACTGGGAATCAATCTAAAGCCAAAGCACATCTCACTGAAGGATGCTGGGTGCATCCTCCTACCCAGATATCCACCATCACCTCTTGCTACTGGGGTTGGCATAGGAAGAAAATAAGTCTCTGAATGCAGGCTGACTGTCTGCTAATTGCCACTATGTTTTGTATGCTTACTGTGTGCCTGCCAGACACTGCTAGGTATCCATGGATGGGTTTGAACTAATTCTCATAACAACAGTATAATGTTGATATTATTATCCACATTTTCCAAGATGAGAATGAGGCCCAGAGGGAATGAAGTAATCCCCACTTTATCTGTGGTTTTGCTTTCAGCGGTTTCAGTTACCCATGGTCAACCATGATCCAAAAATGTTAAATGGAAAATTCCAGAAATAACCAATTCATAAGTTTTAGACTTCAGTGTGATAAAAACTCGAGCTGTCTGCCTTGACCTGCCCAGGATGTGAATCTGCCCAGGATGTGAATCATCCCTTTGTCCAGCCATTCTCATTACTGTCTGTTAGTCAGTTAGTAGCACCTCTTGGTTATCAGATTGACTGTCATGGTATCACAGTGCTTGTGTTCAAGGAACCCTTATTTTACTTAATAATGGCTCAGAACACAAGAGGAGTAATGCTGGCAATTTGGATCTGCCAAAGAGAAACCGTAAAGTGCTTCCTATAGGTGAAAAGGAGAAAGTTCCTGACTTAACAAAGAAAAAAAAAATCAGATGCTGACATTGCTAAGATCTATGGTAAGACAGAATCTTACCTGTGAAATTGTGAAGAAGGAAAAAGAAATTTGTGCTAGTTTTGCTGTAGCGCCTCAGACTGCAGAAGTTACGGCCACAGTGTGTGATAAGTACTTAGTCAAGATGGAAAAGGCATTAAATTTGTGGGTGAAAGACATGAACAGAAAAAAGGTTCAGTACTAGCAGTGGTTTCAGGCATCCACTGGGGTCTTGGAACGTATCCGCCATGGATAAGGGGGGACCACTGTAAATATCCAAGGACAAGCAGGTAGCAGAGATGGCAGAGTTGGGTTTGAAATCTAGGCCTTACTCCAAAGCCTTTCTTTTTCCTAAAAATTTCATATGGCCTTCAGAAGGAGGAAACACCTAATGGGCTCCCAACGTGGTGTCACTTCCTATCCGGCTGTTATTATAGATATATACTTATGTTGCTGGAAGGAAGCAGAGTGAGGACAAAAATGCTTAGAATGAGCATGAAAATTCAGTTTAGAGGTGCCTTTGGGAGGACACTGGGCTCAAACTGAAACAGAACCTTTTGTGATTTTGACCTTCGATTCTGGATTGAAGTCCCACTCGCTACTAGGATTTAGCTAATGGATGGTAAAGATAATCTTCCGAGTGGGGTTGGATTTAAGAGAATGGACTATGAAGTCAGGTGGACTTGGCTTCAAATTCTGACTCTTTCACTTATGAGCTGTTTGATCTTGGATGAGTTACTTAACCTCTGTGAGCCTCAATTTTTCTATCTCGAAAATGGCGATAATTAATAGTGCCTTCTGTACAGAGTTTTGGTGGGAGTTGGGTTAAGCCCTGCGAACCTCTTAGAATAGTGTTACTGTGATCACTCAATACCAGATATTTTTTTATTGTTGAGTAAAAATAATAAATAGAGGATTGAATCAGGCTAAGCTTCAGGATCCTGTCTAGACATGGTACGAATACTCAGACTCTTCCGTGTGGGAGATTAAAATGTGTGATCTGGGATGAAGTCCACTAGATCCTCTCAGTAACCCTGCAAGGCTGGCAGGACCTATTGGATGGCCCCCTGCTACCCATGAGAGAGCTGGGGGGAGGGTGACTCACTCAAAGTCCCACCTGCTCTCTCTGGGGACAGAACTCAGGTGGCTTATTTGAGCCCTACCTTGAATGAAGTCTTCCTTGTGGCCGGTTCAGGTTCCAAAGGGATTTAGAGGCTAAAAATAAGACTTCTAAGAATTGCCTTGAATGGGAAATTTTCTCTCCATTGCAAAGACCCAACACGACCCACTTCTTTTAGCGTTTATTACGATGACTAATTGGGCACCATTAGAATGTGGCGCCTTATATAAGTCAAACTCAGGTTGGCAGTTGTGTTGGTGTGAAGGTGATTTGCGTTCAATTCCTCTGGACTCTTCTATCTTCATAGACAATCACCTGTGGGAGAGATTGGTGTCTGAAAAAAAGGGTTTCTCTGGTTCATGGAGAAATCAGACATTCTCCTGTTCTTTTCTCTTAGAGTCATCCAGTCATGCTTGAGAATATTTTCTAAGTTTCTAAGAAGTTGCCATAGTTAGAGCTTGGTTTGTTTGTATCGAAATCAAAACATTGACATGGTAGGTTTTAAAAAGAGGTAAAACTTTCTTACGGTATAACTGGGTGGGGAAATTACCCAATCTTGGTCAGAGTTCAGCTAAAGCACTACTTGCTGACAGCATAGCTGAGCTGTGCCGAGGGTTCAAGGTCATGTGGACACTGACCACTGAGGGTTTCTGTGTTTCATGTCAGAGGGGATGACCTCTGCTCTGGATGGGCATTATGGGCTGGGATCTGGCCCTGGCTCTGACTTTTGTTCCTGGTATGACCTCAGGAAAGTCACTTTTCCTCTTGGCCCTTTATTAGTGTCCCATATTTAAATGAGGATGTTAGATTAAATGGTCTCAAAGAGCCCTTTCACTTCTGGAATTTTAGGATTCTGTGAGTCCTGTTTTTGTAGCTTTGTCACCCATTTGAAAAGCATACCCTTTCCCTTTAAATCCACCAGAGGGCGATGTGACTCATGTTTTGGCCCTGCCCCTGGTCTGAGAGACCTGATCACCAAGCTAAGGTTCCAGAAAGAGGCAAGGCTGACCCAGTCCCTGCCTTTCATGGGAGGTAGATGGAAAAAGACATTATTTAAAGTGTCCCTTAGGTCTTCAGTTGACAAGGGGTCTTCATATCTATTTGTCCTTTTGATCTCTTATCAGTTCCCTGGGCCAGATCCCAGCCCATAATGCCCATCCAGAGCAGAGGTCATCCCCTCCCATTTCACGGACTGGGGAACCAAGGCCCACAGTATTGAAAGGATGTGCCTTGGGCTACATGGGTTTCCAGTGGTGGACTCAGGACCTTATCTCCTCATCCCCACTCATTCCTCTGGTCATTTTCCACTGGGCTTTCGTCAGGCTGCCTCTGTTTCTAAGGGGCTTCTGTTGAGCTGAGAAGACAATTTACAACACACAAGTTGACCGGGGCAGAATTTGAATCCATATTCGATAAAGTCAAGGATAGGAGCTGAGCTGCATGGGTAGACTAAAGCTTCTTTCCAATAAAACTCTTCTTTTGGGATTTAGACTAAATGATTTATAAAACGTGGTGGCTGACAGAAGCTATTACAGTCCTGGTTCTGCGTTGCAGACAGAAGAATCCACTCTGGCTCATTTAAGTAGCAAAGGAATTTTTGAAAGGGTTTTAGGAAACTGTCAGACTTCCCAGGAGGGCCAGAGAGCAAGAATCCAAAATGAGTGTAGCCGAAACCATGACCAAGTACACTGTGAGGGCTTTTCTAGGAAAAAACCACTGCCGCCACTGCTTGGCTGCTTGGTACTTGGGACTGGGTACCACCATGGGAATTACCACTGATTGAGCCCCTTCTATATACAGGGTATATACCTTATCTCAATTGATACCTGCAGGACTGGTATCATTATCTCTCATTTACCCATACTTGCTCAATCAAACCCAGGCCTCTCTGACTTCAAAGTCTGGGCTCAAACAGAATGAGAGGGTATAGACATTAGACTAGAGTTAGGGTCTACTCCCAGTCCTGAGAGGATGATTTCAGGAGAAGAGAGATATTCCTGGCGTTTCCCACTGCCTTTGTAATGCTTTTGATTTCTAGTAATGTGGAAGAAGAAGAACAAAAAAGAATGTTAAATTCTCCTTTTCTATTTATTTTATCCCCTTGTGCCTCTGGTCTTTCTGATGAATAGAAATAGCCCCAAAGGAAGGGAGTATTTCCCACTTGATACTCTATAGGCATTGCTTGGATCTGACTCTCTTCGAATAAAAAGTTGTTTGACTTGGAAAAGACCATGACAGAGACTCATCCAATCCTATTAGTTTATTAATCAGGAAAATGAGGCCCAGGGCAGGAAGTTAACTGCTCAAAGTCACATAGTAAGATTGTGGCTTTCATACATCCAACAATTATTGAATGATTGTCTACTATGTGCCAGACACAGAACACGGTATAAGACAGACAACTTCCTTGTTGCCATGGAGCTTTATTTCAACAGATACCCCAGAGGTAGCCTTGCTTCTAGTTCTCCAACCTTAACTTAATCTGGAGCAAAAATACTTTTAGCTCTTTTTCTTAATTTTTAAAAATAACAGTAAAAAAGAATGCCATTAGGAAATGCCACAGGAAAAGAGCTTAACTTTATTAGTTAACAAACAGTACAAATAAACCTTTTTCCTTTCTATCAAATTGCAATATTTAAGAGAAAAGACTACCCAATGATGATGAACGTATGTGGAGTTCTTGTAGTTTCATGTACTATTTTTTAAAATAAATAAATTTATTTATTTATTTTTGGCTGCGTCGGGTCTTCATTGCTGCATGTGGGCTTTCTCTAGTTGAGGCGAGCTGGGGCTACCCTTCATTGCGGTGCGTGGGCTTCTCATTGCGGTGGCTTCTCCTGTTGCGGAGCAACAGGGGTCGAGGTGCTTGGGCCTCAGTAGTTGTGTCACACAGGCTCAGTAGTGGCTCACAGGCTTAGCTGCTCCGCGGCATGTGGGATCTTCCCGGACCAGGATTCGAACCCTTGTCCCTTGCATTGGCAGGTGGATTCCTAACCACTGCGCCACCAGTGAAGTCCCTCGTATACTATTGATGTGAGTGTAGATTAACCTTTGTGAAGAAAAAAAATTGAATATGTATCAAGACATTCTTGACCCAGAATTTACTTTTTAGACTGTCTCCTAGAAAAATGACTATGCATGTATCTGAAGGTACATCTTAGAAGGATCACAGTATGGTTTATAATAAATAGCATAATCTGAAAACACCTGAATGTTTGATAATTGATTGATTTTATGAAACGTGCTATAGCCACTCTCCCAGGCAGGATTATATTTGGCTTTGTATAACAGAAACCCCCAAATAATAGTGACTTAGAGATGTATGGATTTATTTTTCTCTCCTAAAAGAAACCTGGAGGTAGGGAGTTTGTGGTTGGTAGGGAGGAGTGACAAAGTCATCTAGAACCCAATTTCCTTCTGTCTTTTCAGTACTGCTGTTCTTAGTGCATGGCCAAAAGTGGTTGCTGGAGCTCCTGCCATTGTATTCACACCTCATGTGGAAGGCAGAAATGGCAAAAGTGAGCATGTCATTAGTCGGCATTTAGTCACCTGTCTATATTTATCTGCAAAGAGACTTGGAAGTGTGGATTTTCAGCTGGGCACATTGCCAGCAGTTCTGGTATAAGGAATAAAAGGAAGAAAGAATGAATGTGTATTGGGTAGGCCTAAGGTCTTCAAACATTTTTGCTCACAAATCCTTTAAAAGAATTTTGAAAAATTATAGACTACCTTGTACATTTTTATATTGTCTCTGAAACTTTTCATTTTAATTAATTAATTAATTAATTATTTTTGCGGTACGCGGGTCTCTCACTGTTGTGGCCTCTCCCGTTGCGGAGCACAGGCTCCGGACGCGCAGGCTCAGCGGCCGTGGCTCACGGGCCCAGCCGCTCTGCGGCATGTGGGATCTTCCTGGACCGGGGCATGAACCCGCGTCCCCTGCCTTGGCAGGCGGACTCTCAACCACTGCACCACCAGGGAAGCCCTGAAACTTTTTATTTTTTATCACAGGCATATACGAACACCTTTGTTTTTTAAACATCTTTATTGGAGTATAATTGCTTTACAATGTTATGCTAATTTCTGCTTTATAACGTGTCACCTTTTAAGATACATCCAATGGAATATAAATACCATTGCAATACAATAACCACCATCCTCCATCTAAAAAATAAATAAACAAGGTTTTAAACAGCTGGAAATTTTCTGTCATTCCTTTTCTCATTCTGCTTCCTCTACAGATTTTTTTCTAATATATATTTTCCTGCTTGAACATTTTTTTATTGATCACTTTATCATACCTCTCAGCCACAATAATATTTATAGAAATGGAAATTTTAATTTAAAGTGGCTACAGGACTCTAAAGTATTAAATTTTTTCTTCAAATTATCATTATAATTATTGATACTATACAATTGATTAAAATAATGTAAGTATAGCATATATTTTGGCAAATGTGAAACAACATCCCTCTTAATGAGAGGGATGAGGCTTTTAAAAAACTAATTTATGTGTCTGTGTGTGGTTACTAGTGATAGGAAGTATAGGCATAACCATCAGTTATATTTCCGATTTTATTTTCCTAGATTCAAACACCTAAAAACCTTGTTCCATAAATAAATAAGTGGAAATGGAAGGAATTATTTTATAGCAATGTCTCAATTCCTTGAACTCTTTTTGAGGGAATGTGAAAAATCACACAGTAGTCTATCATCAAATATTATTTTTAATCATCTCTCAGTTGGCAACTCACTCCTTCAATTTTGTTGAAAACAAGAATTGGAAACCACCTGACTTGTGAAGGAATTTGTTATCCAGTTCTTAGCTTGATTTTTCAAAGTTGACACCTACATTTTGAATTGTCCCTTTTGACAACCTGCATCATCATCATCACCACCATCATCATCATCATATTCAGGTTGGATGAAAATTGTGTCTTTCTGTTGTACAGAGAGAAAAAAGTGACTTTGAAAGGGAAATTGGGAATCCAGAAGATAAGCCCAAAGCCTTACCTTGACCAAAGATGTATTCTCAGGCGGGTCAGTTTTAGGAAAGTATCCAAATGGACAGAGATGATCTAGTCATCAATTTCTTTAAGGCTATTCCTGCCTAAGTGCCCCTTGGAATAATCCCTAGTGAGAGAGCTAGCAGGTTTTGCCACGTTGTCTCTACAAGGTTATACAATATAATTGTGCTGTACAATGCCGTTGTATTCCAGTAGGTGCCGTGTTATTGAAGGACAAATTACAAACTATATTGTTAATTTAGAAAATGACTACAAACTAATATGAGCAGTATGATCCCATTTTTGTTGTGTTTGTGTCTGGAAGGTTAAAAACAAGTGCTTTTCTCTAAGTGAATTAATTAAACACGATTTTAATTCTTGTAATCCAAATGTCCTAGGCTTCTAAAACATCTTTTCCCTCTCTCCCTCTCTCACTTTCTTTCTTATTTCCTTCCACAACTTAATGTATATTTAAAATTGATTTTATATACTTTACATTTTAAATCATTTTTATATATTTTGGATGTATTTATAATATGTATATTTAATATATGTTTTATATTTATATTTTTAACTTAATTTTATTTATATTTATTTATTTTGGCTGCGTTGGGTCTTCGTTGCTGCGTGTGGGCTTTCTCTAGTTGCGGCGAGCAGGGGCTACTCTTAGTTGCGGTGCATGGGCTTCTCATTGTGGTGGCTTCTCTTGTTGCAGAGCACGGGCTCTAGGCACGCGGGCTTCAGTAATTGCAGCATGCGGGCTCAGTAGTTGCGGCTCGCGGGCTCTAGAGTGCAGGCTCAGTAGTTGTGGCACACCGGCTTAGTTGCTCCGCGGCATGTGGGATCTTCCTGGACCAGGGATCAAATCCGTGTCCCCTGTGTTGGCAGGTGGATTCTCAACCACTGCGCCACCAGGGAAGTCCCATATTTAATATATATTTTATTTTATTTTATTTTTTTTTGTGGTACGTGGGCCTCTCACTGTTGTGGCCTCTCCCGTTGCGGAGCACAGGCTCCGCACGCACAGGCTCAGCGGCCATGGCTCACGGGCCTAGCTGCTCCGCGGCATGTGGGATCTTTCTGGACTGGGGCACGAACTCGTGTCCCCTGCATCGGTAGGTGGACTCTCAACCACTGCGCCACCAGGGAAGCCCTAATATATATTTTAAATTCAGATCTTAAGTATACCATTCAAGCAATTTTGATGAACATACATCAAGACACCAAACATTTCCATCAATACAGAAAATTTCCTTATGTCTCTTCCTAGTCAATTCTCGCCTTATTGGTAATCCCCAAATAACCACTGTTTTCACATCTATTGCCATAGGTTATTTTTGCCTATACTAGAATGCCCTGTAAATGGAATCATACAGCATGTACTTTTTTTGTGTTTGGCTTCTTTTACTTAGTATAATATCCTTAAGATACAACTGTGTTATAACATCTATTACTAATCTTTTCCTTTTAATTGTTGAATAGTATTCCATTGCATGAATATACCACAGTTTATTTCTTCTGTTCATAAACATCAATTCAATAAAAAATAAAGTATTTATTTTAGAGTCATTTAAGATTCATAGAAAAGTTGCAAAGATAGTACAGTTTCCCTGGTTGTTAACATCTTACATTAGTATGGTACATTTGTCACAACTGATGAAGCAGTATTGAAACAATATTAAGTAAAGTCTGTAATGTATTTAAATTCCTCAGTTTTCCCCCAAGGACTTTTCCTTGTTGTTCAAGGATCTGATTCAGGATACCACGTTACATTTAGTGGTTTTTGGGGGGTTTTTTTTTTGGTTTTGTTTTTTTAAGACTCCACTGGACTGTGACAGTTTCTGACTTTCCTTGGTTTTGATGATCTAGATAATTTTGAGGGCAGGTTTTTTTTTTAATAGGTTGTCCTTCAACTGGGGTTTGTCTGATGTTTTTCTATAATTAGACTGGGGTTATAGGTTTTGGGAGGAAGACCACAGAGGTGAAGTGCCCTTCTCATCATGTCATGTCAAGGATACCTGCTATGGATGTGACATCACTGATGATGCTAAGCTTCATCTCTTGGCTGAGATAATGCTTGTCACATTTCTCTCCTATAAAGTTAACCATTCCCCCCCATCCCTTTTCCATACTCTGCTCTCAGGAAGGAAGTCGCTTTGCTCAGCCCAAACTCAAAGAGTTATGGAGTTATGCTTCACTTCCTTGAGGGCAGAATATCTACATAAATTACTTGGAATTTCTTATCATGGGAGATTTGTCTATCCTCCTGCATTTGTTTATTTACTCACTCATTTATTTATATCAGTATGGACTCATAAATATTAGTTTATACTTTGGGGTGAATCCAATACTACCTTACTTATTTCGTTGCCAAATTGTTCCAACTTTGGCCCTTAGGAGCTCTTTTAATCAGCTCCTGTGTCCCTGGGGCATGCCTCCATTCTTTTGTTTCTTGAGCATTTTCTTACTTTCTGGCACTACAAGGTGCTGTAGGCTCATCCTCTCTATTTTCTGCCATTGGAGAATCAGCCATTTCTCCAAGGAGCCCTGTTTTTTGTTTTTTTTTTTTATTTTTATTGGAGAGTAGTATTACATACCGATATCTGGGTGCTGGGTCGTGATTTCTTTTTTATACATAATTTTTTGTCATTCACAGCTCTGCTCTGAGAGGTCCTTTCTGATCACCCAATTTAAAATAGCATTCCCATCCCCAACCAATCACTCTCTATGACATAATCTTTAAAATATTTTATAGGACTTATCACGACTTAATATACTTATTGTGACTTGTATATATACACACACACTTGAAACCAAGCTATGCATTGTGTTCTGCAACTTGCTTTTCCCACTTCCACAATATATTATGTATATCTTTCCAGATCAGTATATATGATTCTATCTTAATAAAAAAATAACAATTTGGTATTCTTTCTTCTTCTCTGTCTCTCTGCACACACGTGATAACCTTTACATTGATGGAACAAAAGAGAATTTCAAATTTTCTACTATTACAAACAGTGCTACGAAGAATGTGTATACCTTTGTGAATTCTTGAGTGTTTAGCAGTGGCTAATATTTTTTAAAAGAATTTACTAAGGGATTTTACATGTATTAAATCATATTTAATCTCAAACAAGTTTATAAGATAGCAGTTACTATCATTCTCATCTGTAAGATGAGAAAGCCTAGGATAGGCCAGGTAACTTCTTCAATATGACCTACTTGGTAGGGGGCAGAGTCTGGATTTGTCTGAGTCCAGAACCAAAGATTTAAATATCATGCAATTCTTTTTTTTATAGCTTTTTTGAAATTAATTTTTATTGGAGTATAGTTGCTTTACAATGTTGTGTTAGTTTCTACTGTACAGCAAAGTTAATCAGCTATACATATACATATATCCCCTCTTTTTTGGATTTCCTTCCCATTTAGGTCACCACAGAGCATTGAGTAGAGTTCCCTGAGATATACAGTAGGTTCTCATTATTTATCTATTTTATACATAGTATCAATAGTGTATATATGTCAGTCGCAATCTCCCAGTTCATCCCACCCACCCCGTTTCCCCCTTGGTATCCATACATTTGTTCTCTACAGCTGTGTCTCTATTTCTACTTTGCAAATAAGATCATCTATACCATTTTTCTAGATTTCACATATATGTGTTAATATATGATATCTACTTTTCTCTTTCTGACCTACTTCACTCTGTATGACAGTCTCTAAGTCCATCCACATCTCTACAAATGACCCAATTTCGTTCCTTTTTATGGCCGAGTAATGTTCCATTGTATATATGTACCACATCTTCTTTATCCATTCCTCTGTTGATGGACATTTAGGTTGCTTCCATGTCCTGGCTATTGTAAATAGTGCTGCAGTGAACATTGGGGTGCATGTGTCTTTTTGAATTATGGTTTTCTCTGGGTATATGCCCAGTAGTGGGAATGCTGGGTGATATGGTTGTTCTATTTTTAGTTTTTTAAGGAACTTCCATACTGTTCTCAATAGTGGCTATATCAGTTTTCTTTCCCACCAACAGTGCAAAAGGGTTCCCTTTTCTCCACATCCTCTCCAGCATTTGTTTGTAGATATTTTTGGTGATGGCCATTCTGACCGGTGTGAGGTGATAGGTTTTGTAACGTGTATTTGCATGTCTTTAAGAATTCATTTATGGTTTCCTTTGCTGTGCAAAAGCTTTTAAGTTTCATTAGGTCCCATTTGTTTACTTTTGTTTTTATTTTCATTACTCTGGGAGGTGGGTCAAGGAAGGTCTTGCTGTGATTTATGTCAAAGAGTGTTCTGCCTATGTTTTCCTCTAAGAATTTTATAGTATCTGGCCTTACATTCAGGTCTTTAATCCACTTTGAGTTTATTTTTCTGTATGGTGTTAGGGAGTTCTAATTTCATTCTTTTACATTGTTGCTGTCCAGTTTTCCCAGCACCACTTATTGAAGAAGCTGTCTTTTCTTCATTGTAAATTCTTGTCTCCTTTGTCATAGCTTAGGTGACCATATGTGTGTGGGTTTATCTCTGGGCTTTCTATCCTGTTCTATTGGTCTATATTTCTGTTTGTGTGCCAGTACCATACTGTCTTGATTACTGTAGCTTTGCAGTATAGTCTGAAGTCAGGGAGCCTGATTCCTCCAGCTCTGCTTTTATTTCTCAAGATGGCTTTGGCTATTCAGGGTCTTTTGTGTTTCTATACAAATTGTAAAATTTTCTGTTCTAGTTCTGTGAAAAATGCCATTGGTAATTTGATAGGGATTGCACTGAATCTGTAGATTGCTTTGGGTAGTATGGTCATTTTCACAATATTGATTCTTCAAATCCAAGAACGTGGTATATCTCTCCATCTGTTTGTGTCATCTTTGATTTCTTTCACCAGTGGTTTATAGTTTTCTGTGTACAGGTCTTTTGCCACCTTAGGTAGGTTTATTCCTAGGTATTTTATTCTTTTTGTTGCAATGGTAAATGGGATTGTTTCCTTAATTTCTCTTTCTGATATTTCATTATTAGCGTATAGGAATGCAAAAGATTTCTGTGTGTTAGTTTTGTATCCTGCAGCTTTACTAAATCTATTGATTAGCTCTAGTAGTTTTCTGGTGGCATCTTTAGGATTTTCTATGTATAGTATCATGTCATTTGCAAACAGTGACAGTTTTACTTCTTCTTTTCCAATGTGGATTCCTTTTATTTCTTTTTCTTCTCTGATTCCCATGGCTAGGACTTCCAAGACTATGTTGAATATTAGTGGCAAGGGTGGACACCCTTGTCTTGTTCCTGATCTTAGAGGAAATGCTTTTAGTTTTTCACCATTGAGAATGATGCTTGCTGTGGGTTTGTCATATATAGCCTTTATTATGTTGAGGTAGTTCCCTCTATGCCCACTTTCTGGAGAGTTTTTGATCATAAATTGGTGTTGAATTTTGTCAAAAGCCTTTTCTGCATCTGTTGAGATCATCATGTGGTTTTTATTCTTCAATTTGTTAATATGGTGTATCACATTGATTGATTTGCATACATTGAAGAATCCTTGCATCCCTGGGTGCAATTCTTGTATAAAAAAGGAATTTGAAGGGAAAAAGATATATACACATTCCTAAAATTCCCGGTACATATCCATATCCAAACTACCTTTCTATAAGCTCTATCCAGTCTTTCTGTCTATAATTCTGCTCCATATCTGGCAAAAATAAGAATTCCTGCTTCTGATAAAACTTACATGGTTAATCCTCTAATAAAAATATTTCCCAAAGGAACATATATTTCTCTACTTTGATATCTAGGACCTTCTTATTTTTAGTAGCCACTAGTGCTATTTATCAAATATTTACAGATCTTTGCTTTCTGGGTGTATGGTAGAATTATATTTCCTCTAACTTTGAGGTTAAATGTGGTGATATTACTTTCTTTGACCAAAGAAATTTGACCAGAAGTGATGCATGTCAGACGCCCGCAGATCCACACTGAACATGCAGTGTGAACCAGAAATAAACTCTGGTTGTGTTAAGCCGTTGAGATTTTGATCCTGTTTGTTAATGCAATGTAGCCTAATTTATTCTGATGGTTACAGCTCAGTCTACATTTCCAATTTTCCCTCCTGTAATTTTCCATTGTAGAACCTTTACTCCATTCGTATTCCTTAAGAATACTCTATATCCTCCTTTCTCTGATCCTTTGCCACCCTCCTTTCTGTCTTTTTAAATCATCCTTATTTGCTATAGCCATGATGAAGTTATACCTCTTTCAGGAAACCTCTCCAGACCACCCAAACCATAGGTAAAATATGTGGTTTTGGTAAACCTAAATTTAAGGTAAACCTAAATTTAAATCTGTTTTTTGCCACTAACAAGTTGGTTGACTTTGTGCAGGTAATCTGATGTCTTTGAAATCTTTTGTATTCATTAACAAATGTTAGCTACAGTAATGGATAAACCCCTGAACTTTGGTGGCTTATGACAATAGAATTTTCTCAATAACCATGCAAAGATTCCAGGAATCAGACCCAAAGTGTCTCTGTCATCTTCAACATGTGACTTCCAGGATTCTTCTGGCTATGACATAGAGATGAGGGAAAATGAAGGCTCAAACAGAGTTTTTGTGGACCAGAGTTCCTGTTGGTCAGGACTCATACCCATAGCCATACCTGCAAGGGACTTTGGGAAATGTAGTCTACATGTATGAACAGGTAAAAGAAAAATGAGTTTCCTCAAGGTTTGTCAGTCTTGCTACACTGAGTTTCTTCTCCCACTGTATATAAAATATGGAAAATAATTTCTGTTTCATGGCTTGTGAGGATTGAATGAGATGCCACATGGAAAGCACTAATGTAATATCTGGAGTATAGTGGGTGCTCAAAAATGTTTGGTTTCCCCATCTTTTGAATTTATGACTTTAATTTGGGTTCTTTAGACAAAACTGCCCTGGCCGATAATGAGTCTTCTTTATCCTTGAGCTTTCCATTTTGCCAGGCACGATGACTGGCATATGGTAGGTGTTTGATACAAATTTGGTAGTTCATTGCATTTGCTGAGAAAGGGAGAAGGTTGAGGCCTGCAAACTCCAAAACTCCAGAAGTTACAGACGTCAGAGAGCATTAGTTGATCTAAGCCCAGCTCTGAGCAGAGAAAAGTGGTTTAATAATTGTGGTGGCGTGTTGCTTCTTTTTGGCATGCTTGCCTGAAGAAGCAAGGGGAGTGAACATTGCTGTGACACCAAGACCACAGTGACCAAGGAACCATGGGTGTGCAAGGCGAGGCTAGGGAGTAGGTGGGGACAATTCTCCCATAAGAGGAAATGCTACCTTTTGCCTGATGTTTCCTCCCTATGTACAGGGACTGTTTTAACTGTGGGTGAAGGGCTGGCAAATTGTGTGGTGGAGATAAAGAAAGTCCAGGCCCCAACCCAGGCTGGTGGGGAATTTGAGCTGGACAGAAATGACTCCGGGTGATCTCTCTTGGATTTTCTTCCTTTGTTCCCCTGAAGAGGAAGTGCGAGCTTCCAGGGTGATGTTAATGACGACCAACCCCAAGGTGATCTTGGCAGTTTGGCCTGCTGGGGATCCCTTGTTCCTGGGGGCTCCTACAGTCAAGAGGAGTTCTGTCCCAGCTCCGTGTCCTCCTGACTTTATGACTTTTCGCCTCACGGACTGTTAGTGTCTCCATTTATGAGATGGGAAGAGTGTTACCTATCTTACAGGGTTGTTGTGAGTGGTATATAAATAATGTATGATATTAAATACACCACCTTGTTATTCCCTGAGCCAAACATGTTTTACCCCTGGCACCATCTAGCTTTGAAAGTAGCACTACTACGCTTCAATTGCTCCAGCCAGAACCTGGGCATCATACTTGCATATTCTTCTCCTCCAATCACTACGTTCTATCAATTGTCCAAGGCTGCTGAATGCACCTTCTGCATGTCTCTGGTCTTCATGCTTTTCTTGGTCTCTCTGACGATACTTTAGTCCAGGCCACTAGCCTCCAAATAGATCTTCCTGACTCTACTCTTGTTCCTAACCAGTTCTTTCTCCTGAGTGCAGCCAGGATAATCTTCCCAAGCTGGAAATCATATCAAGTTCTAGCCCTGTTTCAAGCCCGTTCATGGCTCCCTAGGACTCCTAGAGGAAGTCCACAATCACTGACATGGGCCACAGTACTTCTCATCGCTGGTTCCATCTGCCCTTCGGCCTCATCTTTCTTTGTGCCCTCAATCTCCGCCTCTCACCCCACTGCTCTTCTCTCAATCAGATTGAATCCCTGTCAGTTTCCCAAATACATCAGCCTGCCTTGTACCTCTAGGCCTTTGGCTGGGCTCTCTCCTCTACTTAAAACTCTCTTTGCCAGGCTAACTCTTACTCAGGCTGGGCGGACTAGCTCATGGTCCCTTCTGCTGGGAAGCTTGCCTGTGATGCTCCCTTCACTCTTTCCCGAATCATCTGGTTCTTTGTTATCTCCCACACTAGGGCATAAGCCCCTTGAGGTCATGGCTAGCCATGTGTCTAGGGCACATAAGGTCTTGAACTGATAACTGTTAGAGTGAACTGAAATGAATTTAACAACGTATAGTCTCCTTTCTGAAAGAGTCCCCAGTCAAGACAAGGACAATAACTGCTGGTGTTAATGATCATACGTTAACACTGTGCTCGGTACTTGTTTTCTCTTTCTGAATGAAGCAGATTGGTCTGAAACAGCATATTTTCATGTCACTGGAAGTTGCCAGGTAACATTGGGTTTGCAGTAGAGATAGCACCCTGTTGAGTTGCTAGATTCCTCCAAACCTCGTTTCAAGAAAGTTTAGTTCTTGGTGAAGGACTTCCCGTGTGCTTCCAGGTGCCAGAGCAGAGCAAGTCTCATGGCCTTCATCAGTGAGAAGTGAAGGGATGGGGCATAGATTCAGGAGAGGTACTGGGAGGGGAATCTTGATTCTGTGTACTCTCAGCTCTCCTTCCTCTTCCCCTTGTCATGGAAGGCCATTTGACTTGTTCCTCTCCTTCCTAAAATACTGGGAAAGCCCAACATCTTTTCCCTCACCCTCCTCTCAAAGTTGGGAGGGCAGTTTATTTCACTTCTGAAATCTTTGAAAATCTGGACCTGTATAGAACTTAGAACTCTAAGGCTGATGCTGTTGGTTGTAGAGAAAGGGGTAGGTGAGAGTTGGTGGATTGGAGAGAGGAAGTGTGGGTGAGCTGCGTTCTCACTGTAACGATAGGGGATTCTCTCTTGGGTGGAGTGAACCTCAGAAATGTGCCTGGGGCTTAAACCTTCCTGCTGACTCCTCTAGGTGGACCACTGATAGGGGAAGGGGCCTCTGCCCACAGGGGCTGTAGGATGGACTTACCCAGGGGTGGGAGGGTTGAAAGAAGAGGAAGATGTCAAGCCTCAGCTGGGCCTCCCAGCCAGGGGGCCTGGGTAGAGAGCAGTCCCCAGAGAGCCCCCCGCCCCCCAGCAAAGAACTACAAACAGCCTGTACAAGAGAGACTGCATTTGGACACTGGCCCCTAGAGAGAAACAGCCAGCACTTCCAGAATCAGACTGAGAAGCAGAGACAACCAAAAAGAAGGGTCACCAAAAAGAAGGTCACCCACCTTCACCTCAAAAGATCCCTGTGGGTTTGCTCACAAAAGGGAACAAGAGTTATGAGCAATGAAGAAAAGAAGAGAACAGCTATTCCCCCACCAATAGTTGGGTGAGAACAAACATCAACTTCTTTCTCCCTCCTTCCCACCCCAACAGAGGAAGAAAGCCAGGGAAGAAGGAAGAGCAGAGTATGTACCGTATCCAACTCCTCCTGTCCCACGCTACTGAAACCACAAGCACAACCTGGGCTGGGGCCCAGGAAGAGAACTTTTATGAGATGGCTTAAAAAACAGATGGACCAGCCTACAAAAATAGAAACTAGACCATGTTTAATATTTAAGGTGACTGAGAAGTAGTAGAACAGAACTGAACCATATTTAAGGAAGCTCATTATCCAAAGGGAAGGGAAAGCTGGACAGAGTATAAAAGTAGCAAGAATTTGAAAAAGAAAATCTTTCACTATGGATGTACCGATAAATCGAGAGTCTCTTAATTCTTCCAAAAGCCTTGCAGCATAGGTATTATCGCCTTCATTTCCAGAGATGGAAATTGAGAGTCATTTAAGTGACTTGCTGAAGATCACCCAGCTAAAAGGTGGATAATCATATTAACAGTGTGACAGCAACACAGACTGGAGAAAGGCACAAGGTGGGATTGCTCCTATCTCGGAGCGGAGTAGGTTTAAGGGAGGTCTGCTGGAAGAATTAACATCTAAGCTGGATTTAGAGTGACGAATAGGATTTTCCTGCAATGAGGAGTGCTGGAGTCAGGAAACCCAGAGAAGTGGAGGGGTCTGGCAAAGGTCGGATGATGCCAAAGAACAATGGTCTGTGTTTGTAGAGCAACAGTACATCTTATGCAGCTGGATTTTTGATAAGTATTTGCTAAATTTCTCTCCATACTTTCTCTGGCAATGTATGGGAGTGCCTTTTCCCACGAACCTTGCCTATTTTGGTGTTCACATAAAAGAAATTGCCCATGAGATTTTCAAAAAATGCCATCTCAGCATTTTATTTTGCATCCTCTGATTGCCAATGAAGTAGAAATGTTTTATTAATCTGTTTATTGGCTATTTTATTTTCTTCTTTTGTATATATATATCCTTTGTCCATTTTCCATTGGGGTGTTTGTTTTTCTTCTTGATTTGCAATAATTATTTAAATAGTGATGTTACTAATAAATTTCCTAGTTTTTGGTTGATTTTTTAAATTCTAGTTTTTGATGAATAGAAATTTAAAATATTCATCTAGTCAAAATGTCTTTCACTTTATGGCTCCTATTGTCAGAGTTTATAGGAAGGTCGCCAGCTTTATCTTCATACAACTTTATCCATGTTTTCTCCTAGTACTTTTGCTGTTTTATATTTTATCCCTACCTAATTTTATACTTCTTAGTTTTGGTAGGTTTGTAAAATTGAAAGTTAAACTTAGCAGAATTACTAGTAGGGTCATAATGAAGGCCTTGCCTTTTTTTTCTTTTTTTTTTTTTTAAGCCAAGTTTGTGAACTTGAGTGCAGGTAATTTTGAGTTGTTTGTGGTTTCTCTCTCCCCTTCCTTACCTCAAATTCTCCTCTCAACTCACTTCCATCAGGCTCTGGTCCCATGGAAGATTACAGATGGCCACAGTTTCTTTGCTAACCTCCTATTGGAAGGTGAAGACTATTCCCCCTCCCCTTGATTCTGGGCTTACTTTGATTAGTAGGACATTGTAGAAGCAGCGCTTCCTGACTTCTGAAGCTAGCTCATCAGAATCCCTGCAGTTTCTGCCTGGGTGGGTCTCATGGTCTGGTCCCTCTTGCGACACTCCTTCTCAGAACTGAGATGCCATGAGAAGCCTGAGCTACATGGAGAGGCCACATGTAGTCAGTTTGGTTCATAGCCCGAGTGGAGCTCCCAGCTGACTGCCCGCATTAAATTCCATCCATGCTGGATGTTCCAGCTTGACTGATTCCAGCTGTAATCATGCCAGCTCACCACCCGATACTACGTGGAGGAGAGGAACTGCCAGTCAACCCACAGGATGGTGAGAAATAATAAACTGTTCTTTTCAAGTTCTTTTTGAGTACTTGGTGATCTGTTACTTAGTGACGGACAACTGAAACAGATTCCCGCCACCACAGTGAGACACTGCTTTTCAAGTGTACCAATGATCTTCATGTTGTCAGATCCAGTGGTGGTCATTTCTTGGGTTTTATGTTGTGTGGTCTCCCAGAAGTATCCCTTCTTGAAGCGCTCTATTCCCTTGGCTTCTGTGACCTCTCACTCTCCTGGCTTTTTCCCTACCTGACTGGCTGACACTTCTGTTTTTTTGCCTTCTCTTTCACTCAGCCTCTAAATCTTGGGATGTCTCAGGGTAGTCTTGGGCTTCTTTCTCCATCTACATCTATATGAGTCTCTCTAGGTGACCTCATTTAGCCCTATGGCTTAAAAACTATCTCTGTGCTGATGGCTCCCCGACATATAGACTGGTGTTGATTTCTCCCTGGGATTGGAGATTCATATTGCCCATTGCTTGTCTGCCACCTCCACCTGGCTGTTCAGTAAGTGTCCCCAAACTTACACAGTGGAATATAACTCTGGACTCTCCCCACAGCCAAGGCCATTCCTCCATCTGTTGACTCTAGGAAATGGCAGCAACAGCCACCCAGATGCTAAAGCCCAGAAAACTAGGTGTTAAGGTAACCTTGACTTCTCTCTTCCTTTCAACGCCCACATCCAATCCAGTGTTAAGTCATGTGGGATCTATTTGAAAAACGTGATCCAAAAGAATCCAATTCTCTTGAATCTACATCTATAGACTATGGCTCCATTTTCTCTTGCCTTGGATCATCCAAACAGTCTCCTAACTGGTGCCCTTTTTCTCCTACTCTTGCACCTCTATCGTCTATTCTCTAAATTGCAGACAGATTGCTCTTTGAAAATATAACTCAGATTATGTCACTACCTTGTTTACTGTTAATGGATTCCAACTGCCTATAGATTAAGCCCCAACTCTTTTTCCTTATACAGAGCCCTACATGATCTGACCCCTATCTTCCTCTTTGATCCTATCTCCCACTGCATTGCCTCCCTGCTCCTCATTCTTCTAGGGCTACCCTGGCTTTCTCTTGGCTCCTTGAACACTTCAAGCTCATCACACTTAAAGTCTTTGCACTAGTTATTCTCTGTGCTTGGAATTGTCTCTCGTTTGATCAGCTCTAATCGGTTCCTTTCTGCCCACTCAACCACTCCTGATTCCATCCATCACCATTTTTAGTTCTCCTCGTAGTGGCTGCTTTGTTACCAGTTTCCCCCACTAGAATATTATCTCCATGAGACCACAGATATTATCTGTCCTGCTCACTATGGTGTCTCCAGTACTTCCACTAATATCTGGTATATAGTAGATACTCAACAAATATTCATTAAAATAAGTCTTCTTTTTCATTTTTTCATTCTTCTCTGCTCCCTTTGAGCCAGAGATAAATAAAATGCTGTTTAAAAAGGAAAACAGCAGTAAGCTGTCAGGGCAGAGCTCACTAGAAGAAGGGAATCTCCTGGAAGCACCATCTTGCCTTGTCTCCCGTAACTCCTGCAACAAAGCCCCGAATCAAGGAGGGCCACACCCAGTTCCACCTGCCACTTTGATCTTACCCACCATTGCTGCTCTGTGTCACTCTCTCTCCCCAGTAAACTCATCTTCTTCCCTAAATAGCCAATTCTTCTCCCTGTTTCTGTATTTTTCCCATTGGTCCCAAAACCGAAATGCCTGTTCCTTTTGTCTCAACATATCCTGCCAAATCCATCCTCAGCCCCACCTCAACAGGTTGGCACACCTTTATTGAGCTCTCACCACAGGTCAGGCCTGCTTAGTCATTGATGTCGGGCAGACTCACAGCGGCAGCCACACCTTACCTGCATTTGACAGATGGCCCAGGACTTGGTCTCTAGAGAGGTGAAGAGAGTCAGGGGAAGCTGCATCGGGGAGGGGGAGGCTCTTGGAGTTTCTCCCATGTCACTTCATCAGAGCCACTCTGCTTTATCTGTTGTATAGTAGAATCCGATCCTGGCCAGGGTGAGATTTTAAAGTCAGCCTGTTGAAAACCCATTCAGAAGGCATGGCTCTGGAGAGAAACTCTCATTAAGCACTGAACAGCCAGTTTTATCTCCGGTAGAGCCGCTGTCCCTTTAGTTGAGCAGCACTGTCCTCCACTTACTGGGCATGTTTTATGGACAGTGCATATCTGTACCTTTAAATGGTGGCGCTACCTTCAGCTCACACTCTTAAAGGAAGCGCGGGCTGAGACCACCCCCTGCCCCGCGGGTCCAGCAGCATCACACCTGCTCACCTGGTGGAATGACTGGCAGAGCCCCACATGATCAGACTTGCTGATTTTGTGTTTGTGGGCAGTAACCAAAGTAGTTTGGGATCTTGCCCAGTGACTGCCTTGCTTTCAAAGCATCTTATGTTTCATTTAAATATAGGGCTCTGCTTTTAACATGTTGCAACCACATGTTGATAGCTGTACTTCAGCAAATTGCTGAATTTGCACTATGCAATATGCATGTGTAGTATGTCTTGGAGATGATCTGAGGCCCACAGTGAAATTATTGCTTTCAGGTTATGGGAGCAGGGAATTCATCACCTTGTGCTATAAGTACAGCCATGAGAAATGTGGATACATAGGATTAAATCCAGCTGTTTTGGCTAAAAAGAGTGCTATCGAGGTGCTTTTTTTCCTTTTTATTCTAAATTCTCAGAATGTAAGGTTATTAAATCAGCAAGGTCAAGAGAAAAAAAGGTTCTCAATTGAATAAATTGACAGCAGCTTCACTAAGCATTGTGTGAACTGAGTAATTAGGATTTCCAATCTCTTGTTAAAATACCTCAGTGACTTTCAGGAGGGAATTTTTCCTGAAATTTACAACATATCAACAGAAAGGACTTGATGATGGGCTTGACTATGCATTTTAGGAGGCCAGTGCATTCAGTTCTTCATTCACCCAATATTTGTTGAGCGCTTATCTGTGCCAGGCAGTGTTCTATACGCATTAGGCTATAACCAATAACAAATAGGCAGGGTCTCAGCTCTCAAGGCATTCTAGTGGGGTTGGAGAGAGGCAATAAAAACAAACAAACATGATTTTTTTAAATTGAAGTATAGTTGACGTACAATATTATGTAAGTTACAGGTGTACAATAGAGTGATTCACAATTTTTAAAGGTTGTAATCCATTTATAGTTATTATAAAATATTGGCTATATTCCCTGTGTTGTACAATATATACTTGTAGCTTGTTTCCTTTTAAACATCTTTATTGGAGTATAATTGCTTTACAATGGTGTGTTAGTTTCTGCTTTATAACAAAGTGAATCAGCTATACATATACATATATCCCCATATCTCCTCGCTCTTGCATCTCTCTCCCATCCCTCTAGGTGGTCACAAAGCACCGAGCTGATCTCCCTGTGCTATGCGGCTGCCTCCCACAAGCTATCGATTTTACATTTGGTAGTGTATATATGTCCATGCCACTCTCTCACTTCATCCCAGCTTACCCTTCCCCCTCCTGTGTCCTCAAGTCCATTCTCTGTATCTGTGTCTTTATTCCTGTGCTGCCCCTAGGTTCATCAGACCAGTTGTTTTTTTGTTTTTTGTTTTAGATTCCATATATATATGTTAGCATACAGTATTTGTTTTTCTCTTTCTGACTTACTTCACTCTGGATGATAGACTCTAGGTCCATCCACCTCACTGCAAATAACTCAATTTCGTTTCTTTTTATGGCGGAGTAATATTCCATTGCATATATGTGCCACATCTTCTTTATCCATTCATCTGTCGATGGACACTTAGGTTGCTTCCATGTCCTGGCGATTGTAAATAGAGCTGCAATGAACATTGTGGTACAAGACTCTTTTTGAATTATGGTTTTCTCAGGGTATATGCCCAGTAGTGGCATTGCTGGGTCGTATGGTAGTTCTATTTTTAGTTCTTTAAGGAACCTCCATACTGTTCTCCATAGTGGCTGTATCAATTTACATTCCCACCAACAGTGCAAGAGGGTATGGCCAATCTGACCGGTGTGAGATGATATCTCATTGTCGTTTTGATTTGCATTTCTCTAATGATTAATGATGTTGAGCATTCTTTCATGTGTTTGTTGGCGATCTGTATATCTTCTTTGGAGAAATGTCTATTTAGTTCTTCTGCCCATTTTTGGATTGGGTTGTTTGTTTTTTTGTTATTGAGCTGCAAGAGTTGCTTATAAATTTTGGATATTAGTCCTTTGTCAGTTGCTTCGTTTGCAAATATTTTCTCCCATTCTGAGGGTTGTCTTTTGGTCTTGTTTATGGTATCCTTTGCTGTGCAAAAGCTTTTAAGTTTCATTAGGTCCCATTTGTTTTTTTTTGTTTTTATTTGCATTTCTCTAGGAGATGGGTCCAACAGGATCCTGCTGTGATTTATGCCATAGAGTGTTCTGCCTATGTTTTCCTCTAAGAGTTTGATAGTGTCTGGCCTTACATTTAGGTCTTTAACCCATTTTGAGTTTATTCTTGTGTGTGGTGTTAGGGATTGTTCTAATTTCATACTTTTACATGTAGCTGTCCAGTTTTCCCAGCACCACTTATTGAAGAGGCTGTCTTTTCTCCACTGTATATCCTTCCCTCCTTTATCAAAGATAAGGTGACCATATGTGTGTGGGTTTATCTCTGGGCTTTCTATCCTGTTCCATTGATCTATATTTCTGTTTTTGTGCCAGTACCATACTGTCTTGATTACTGTAGCTTTGTAGTATAGTTTGAAGTCCACGAGCCTGATTCCTCCAGCTCTGTTTTTCTTTCTCAAGATTGCTTTGGCTATTCATGCTCTTTTGTGTTTCCATACAAATTGTGAAATTTTTTGTTCTAGTTCTGCCCAAAGTGCCATTGATAGTTTGATAAGGATTGTATTGAATCTGTAGATTGCTTTGGGTAGTATAGTCATTTTCACAATATTGATTCTTAGAATCCACGAACGTGGTATATCTCTCCTTATGTTTGTGTCATCTTTGATTTCTTTCATCAGTGTTTTATAGTTTTCTGTGTACAGGTCTTTTGCCACCATAGGTAGGCTTATTCCTAGGTATTTTATTCTTTATGTTGCAATGGTAAATGAGAGTGTTTCCTTAATTTCTATTTCAGATTTTTCATCATTAGTGTATAGGAACGCAAAAAACTTCTGTGCAATAATTTTGTATCATGCTACCTTACCAGATTCATTGATTAGCTCTCGTAGTTTTCTGGTAGCAACTTCAGGATTCTCTATGTATAGTATCATGTCATCTGCAAACGGTGACAGCTTTACTTCTTCTTTTCTGATTTGGGTTCCTTTTATTTCTTCTTCTTTGATTGCTGTGGCTAAAACTTCCAAAACTATGTTGAAGAATAGTGGTGAGAGTGGACATCCTTGTCTTCTTCCTGATCTTAGAGGAAATGGTTTCAGTTTTTCACCACTGAGAACAACGTTGGCTGTGGGTTTGTCATATATGGCCTTTATGATGGTGAGGTGAGTTCCCTCTATGCGTACTTTCTGCAGGGTTTTTT